>NC_091462.1:104562344-104914011 GCF_027789765.1 Dendropsophus ebraccatus
GCTAGTCCCGGGATGGGGAACCTTTGGCCCTCCAGCTGTTGCAAAACTACAATTCCCATCATGCCTGGACAGCCAGGCATGACCCCCATCTGCCCGGGACCCCCATCTCTTGCCCTCAGTGGTTTTTCTGCTCGGGACCCCCATCTCTTGCCCTCAGTGGTTTTTCTCCTGTCCTGTATTATACAACCAACCCAGTGATCTGATAGGATAATATGTGATGCTTAATGTCCCCTGTGGTGGCGCTGCAGGATTATTGAACACTTAGTGCCAGGGTTCCCCACCGATTGCAGCTGACCACCAGTGGGTTCTATCAGGACATCGGTTAAAGCTTGTAAGGAGAAGGTTCAAAATCATGTCGAATTTCACCACACGGTTTTTTTCTTAGGGAGATAAGCGTCTTGCTCCAGCTGTACATATGTTTTGTAAGCCATCACCAGAGGTTTCTGGCAGCGGCTTACCTTCCCTCACACCACATGCACACTCGTCCCATGGAAGGCGTCAGCGGCTTCTATAGGGTGCACCAAATCCATTGCAAATGACACCCAGTGGACTCCATAGACTTCTAAGGGGTGCGGCAGATTCTGTTTCCACAAAGCCTAAGATGAGGGCACATTGCGAAAAGCAGCCACATAATGGCCAAGTTACCAGGATCAGGTGTTTATAGGCGTTAGACAAGGGAGGGGGTTCAGCAATCTGTCGCTGTCCTGCCGTTCGCCCAACCCAGACGTCCCCAGCCGAGAGGTGATCCCAGGTGGTGACATCTCCCCAAGCGTGAAACGCATTAACAAGGCGGCAGGTGAAGCCACTCGTCCCGGCCATTGAGCTGTCAGCCGCTCAAGGCTTTTAAGCAGACATGTGTGTGATTTACGGGCTGCTGACAGCGTTACTGTGATTAACCATGACAGCGCCAGTAACCACAGGGCGGCTGATGACGGACACCAGACAGCTTCCATCCATACAACCATCCGAGGGCTCATAGAGAAGATGGTCCAGGGCCGTCCATTACTTCATGCAGCTCAATGCCAGGACAGCTCCCGTAAGCCTGGAAAATTTTATAGGAAGATTCTAACTCCAATATAGGTCACGCCGGGGGATGATGGGAACGTTCCACAATCACCATGGATGAAAGAGGAAGGATTGGCTTGTAAAAACATTGTGTAGCTTTCCAGGTAACTCCCAGCATGCCCTTGGATAAGCCAAGCTCTCCCAGCAAATATTATATACTGTGTATGTAGAACAGGGAATGAACACAGCCGGACACTACTGGGAAAGGAACAGATGAAAGTTTTGGGTTCGGCCCACTAGGTCCTTGGGGACCACCACACAGTCCCTTTGACATTATGTTTGTTAATGTCAGCCTGACGTGTCTATATATATCTCCCCGTAGACACCATAACATGCCGCGCCTTCATAGGGTTGTGGTTGTGCCCATCCCCGTCACAATTATGATGCAATCCTGTGATGACACAAGTCCCCAGTGACTCCACAAGAATAGTCAGAAAACCACCGAGCCGGCCTAAAGGGATTAACCAGGAGGACAAATAAAATAAAAAATAAAAATTTATATATATAAAATAGCGCCACCCCCATCCTCAGGTTTTATGTGGTATTACAATTCAGTTCCGCTCACTTCAAAGGAACTGAGCTGCAATACTGCACACAAACGGTCGACCAGAGTGGCGCTGTTTCTGGGAGTAAGCGGCCATGTTTTTTTCTAAGTTTGGAAAACCCCTTTGAGCACAGGTGTCTCCATGTACGTAACGAGCACGTGACCATGCCTTAAGGGGGTATCCAGAAATACAAAAACATGGCTTCCAACACAAAAAAACAGCGCCACACTTGTCCTCAGGTTGTATGTGCAGGGCTCCAGACTAAAAAATTTACCTAGGAGCCATTGGCTCCTAACCTGAAAAATTTAGGCGCCAAATAGAATATTTGGTCGCCAACATTTGAAACCATGTAAAATTAATGTTATGGGACTTACTGTGTGCAGAGGCCACGGCAGCCTCCTCCTCCTTTACTGTGTGCAGAGGCCGCAGCAGCCTCCTCCTCCTTTAGATTCTCTCTTTTCTTAGTTTGAAAACGTTCAACATGGAAACTTGCAACTTGACAACCATATCCAGTCTGACAACCATATCCAGTCTGACAACCATATACAGTCTGACAACCATATACAGTCTGACAACCATATACAGTCTGACAACCATATACAGTCTGACTCAGTACTTCAGCTGCACTTGGCTAGCCTTTTAATGAGGCTTACTCTTCTGAACTTGAACTTAAAGGGAACCTGTCGACCCCCGTGCCGGGGTGACAGGCTCCCAACCCCCCGTTAGAACCCCCTTTACTCACTTAATCGCGCCGGGTCCCGCTTCTGAAGATGGTCGGGTCCCGGAGATCTCAGCCGCTGCAGCCCGGCGTGCGCTGAGAGATGAGTCCAACGCTCATAGAGAATGACAGGAGAGTCCAGCACTCCGTCATTCTCTATGAGTGTTGGACTCATCTCTCAGTGTGTGCGTCGGGCTGCAGCGGCTGAGATCTCCGTGACCCGACCATCTTCAGAAGCTGGACCAGGCGGGATTAAGTGAGTAAAGGGGGTTCTAACGGGGGGTTGGGAGCCTGTCACCCCGTCACCGGGGGTGACAGGTTCCCTTTAAAAGCTTGCAACAGTCTATACATACTGAGCTAGACTTATGACTGCAGCCATAGTGACCCCCCACAAGATGTGTATATAGATAGATATATCTCTCACCTAGTGACTAATGCAAGTGACCCCCTACAATACAGACACCTGAGGGGCCCTGATAATAATAATTGTGCATATATCTATCTCCCAGTGTCTGCAGCCAGTTTGCCCTACACTTATAGATGGCCCCCTCCCCTTATAGATGACCCTCTCTACCCCCATTATAGATGCCCCCTCTTCTCCCCCCCATTATAGATGCCCCCTCTCCCCCCCCCATTATAGATGGCCCCCTCCCCTTATAGATGACCCCCTCTACCCCTATTATAGATGCCCCCTCCTCCCCCGAATTATAGATGCCCCCTCCTCCCCCCCCATTATAGATGCCCCCTCTCCCCCCCCCATTATAGATGGCCCCCTCCCCTTATAGATGACCCCCTCTACCCCTATTATAGATGCCCCCTCCTCCCCCGAATTATAGATGCCCCCTCCTCCCCCCCATTATAGATGCCCCCTCTCCCCCCCCATTATAGATGCCCCTCTTCTCCCCCCCCCATTATAGATGCCCCCTCTCCCCCCCCCCCCATTATAGATGCCCCCTCTCCCCCCCCCCATTATAGATGCCCCCTCTCCCCCCCCCATTATAGATGCCCCCTCTTCTCCCCCCCTTATAGATACCCCCTCCCCTTATAGATGCCCCCTTTCCCCCCCCATTATAGATGCCCCCTCTTCTCCCCCCCTTCCCTTGAAGATGGCCCCCTCTCCCCCCCTTGAAGATGGCCCCCTCTCCCCCCCTTGAAGATGGCCCCTCTTCTCCCCCCATTATAGATGCCCCCCCCCTTTCCTCTATGCTAAGCAATATTTAAAAAAAAACAAACACACAAACTCACCTGACAACCCGCTCCCCCGGCGATCCTCTTCTTCTTCGGACGCTGTTCCCGGCTGATGCGCAGCTGCCGAGGGTGTCCCGTCCTATCCCCGGCAGCGCGGCGCGTCAGTGAGCTCCTGTACGCCGGGGCTGTGACTTCTGACACAGGAAGGGTCTCTGACGCGCGCTTCCTGTGCCGGAAGTCAGGGCCCCAGGCAGCTCACTGATGCGCCGCGCTGCCGGGGATAGGACGGGACACCCCCGGCAGCCGCGCATCAGCCGCGCATCTTAAAGAGACAGCGCGCCGCCGCCGGGGCCAGTCGCAAATGGCGCCCAGATTAATAAATCTGGGCGCCATTTGCAAAATGTCGGTCGCATTGGCGACCATTTTGGTCGCCATCTGGAGCCCTGATGTGATATTACATTCACTGCAATAGAACTGAGCTGCAATACTGCACCCAACCTGAGGTCAGGAGTGGCGCTGTTTCTGGAAGACGTTGTGCACTCCTACTCATCAGGGTCTTACGTAGAGATATTAGGTCTGTAGAACTCTCCAGAGGACACTCTCTTCTACGTTCCATCTCTTAGGAGTGCGACACTAACACTCGGCCCTCTCAGCGCACGTTTTACAAGCCCTTCTCTGTAAATACCAGGTACGGTTATGGGGGGTGGGTAATGGCTCTTCCAGTCATCCGGATACTTTTCCCATGAAAGAATTGTATATTCCTAGAAGTGAGGACTGTGGGAGGGCTGGACGTGTGAGGGGTATCCCTGGTGAGGCTGTATAGACAGGATACGGTATATACACTGATGGGGAGGGCTCTACTCCTCTGGTGCACATAAAGCTGCCAGGATGATAGATGGGACAGGGATCCACATACTAACACAACCAGATATACAGTCCTTACACAACAAAAATTTAAAGGGACATTCCCCTATAGCTGATACAGATGGCGGCATTACTGGAGGTTACAGGAAAGGTTTGGCGCTGTATAGTAATATACTTGGCACTGTATATAGGAAGCTCTGCTATGTGACATATTCTCCAGCCCACACACCGATCCTAATCTCACCGCAGTTACATGGTGCCGGCATCAGCTAGGAGTGAGCAGTTCTCTAGGTTTGCAGGCCGCCATGGAGGCAGGTGAGCGGCGGCGGTGGGCAGCTACCCCCAGCACATGTCTAGACATCGCCACACACGACGCAGCCCTGAGAATGTGCCCCAGGGGGTCTGCAACCTGTGGATTTACTGCTCTTGTACAAACTACAACCCCCAGCATGCCAAAGGCTGCAGGGCATGCTGGGAGTTACACCAGATGAGAAGCCGCAGGTTGCAGACACCACTGCATAGAGCCTAGTGATTCAGGACTGTCATATACATAGTGCATGGTCTGGGCGTGGCCTTGCAGGATGGATAGAACAAAGTGGAAAGTGCAAAGTGTCCCCAGGTTGAAGGGGGTGGGGTGGGTGTCTGGGTATCTAGAGCTGGCAGGGACCCCCAAGCATCCAATGGAGACCGACTCTAATGGGTGTCCTGCAAAACTTTAAAATGACATGGTCCCAGCCGAGGCTTTGTTACATTATCAAAACACGATGGCCCTCTTCAGCGCCACCCTTATTCCCAGGCTGCATCAGGTACTGCAGGGATTGGATAGGATTGAGGTGCAATACCAGACGCAGCCCCTGGTGGAGGGTGGCGCTGTTTCTGGGAGAAAGCAGTAATTTTTTTCTAACCTCATATAGTCCCTCATATAGGCTCGTCTGATGTTGCAAAACTACAACTCCCAGCATGCTGGTCTGCAGAGAAATCAACTACCACAGTAATCCGGAAAATACGACTCCCAGCATGCTCGCCTGCAGAGAAATCAACTACCACAATAATCCCCAAACTACAACTCCCAGCATGATCGCCTGCAGAGAAATAAAACTACTGCAATGGTCCCCAACCTCCTGCCAAACTACAACTCCCAGCATGATGTCTTATAATAAAGTTACCTAATGCAGCAAACCTGTTGCCCTCAAGTTGTTGCAAAACTACAACTCCCAGCAGTCTGGTTTATAATGCACTCAGCTTCCAGCTGTCAGGACCTGCTAGACTACAGGGATGGGGAACCTTGGCTCTCCAGCTGTTGCTAAACTACAACTCCCATCATGCCTGGACAGCCGGCCCTGTGCTAGAAGTTGTAGTTTGGCAGCAGCTGGAAGGAGGCAGGTTGGTGGGGAAGCTGTAATAGACGGGTGCATTATAAGCAGGTAAGGATGTGTGTGTGTGTGGGGGTGGGGGGGGAGAGAGAATTTATTTCTCCTTCCTAATAAATGACATTTTACCGCTCACCGTTACGGTCGCCGTGGACCAATAATCACTATAATGGCCTGAGATCCCCGGCATTACAGCTGGCGTCCTTCCCAATCCTTACACACCTTTCTGCAGAACAAAGCCTGGGCCGGGCATGCAGCATCTCTACCACACAGGGGACAATAGTCTGCACATGGCTCGCTAGACGGCAGGATGGAGGCAGGCGCACGCTACTGCTTAACCCTTTAAGGGTGTCAGCCTGAAGAATAGAGGATCATACTACCGGTGCTATCATACCCCTGGGGATGTCACACATATCCCACAATCTATGGGATATATTGCATCATATTGTGTAATAAACTTATCACATGATCAATTATAGAAGATGTGGTGACATTATAGGCTACAAGGTATCAGATCTGCCCAGGTGACACAATGTGGATACACAACAATCATCAGATGCCAAGGTATATACAGTATATACTGCTGACCATGCCATTAGCACGGAACACTGATCAGGGGTATACAGATGTCTACGTATAGACTGACGGTCAGGGGTATACAGATGTCTACGTATAGACTGACGGTCAGGGGTATACAGATGTCTACGTATAGACTGACGGTCAGGGGTATACAGATGTCTACGTATAGACTGACGGTCAGGGGTATACAGATGTCTACGTATAGACTGACGGTCAGGGGTATACAGATGTCTACGTATAGACTGACGGTCAGGGGTATACAGATGTCTACGTATAGACTGACGGTCAGGGGTATACAGATGTCTACGTATAGACTGACGGTCAGGGGTATACAGATGTCTACGTATAGACTGACGGTCAGGGGTATACAGATGTCTACGTATAGACTGACGGTCAGGGGTATACAGATGTCTACGTATATACTGACGGCCAGGGGTATACAGATGTCTATGTATATACAGTATATACTGATGGTCAGGGGTATACAGATGTCTATGTATATACTGACGGTCAGGGGTATACAGATGTCTATGTATATACTGACGGCCAGGGGTATACAGATGTCTATGTATATACAGTATATACTGATGGTCAGGGGTATACAGATGTCTATGTATATACTGACGGTCAGGGGTATACAGATGTCTATGTATATACTGATGGTCAGGGGTATACAGATGTCTATGTATATACTGATGGCCAGGGGTATACAGATGTCTATGTATATACTGATGGTCAGGGGTATACAGACGTCTATGTATATACTGATGGTCAGGGGTATACAGACGTCTATGTATATACTGATGGTCAGGGGTATACAGACGTCTATGTATATACTGATGGTCAGGGGTATACAGACGTCTATGTATATACTGATGGTCAGGGGTATACAGACGTCTATGTATATACTGATGGTCAGGGGTATACAGACGTCTATGTATATACTGATGGTCAGGGGTATACAGACGTCTATGTATATACTGATGGTCAGGGGTATACAGACGTCTATGTATATACTGATGGTCAGGGGTATACAGACGTCTATGTATATACTGATGGTCAGGGGTATACAGACGTCTATGTATATACTGATGGTCAGGGGTATACAGATGTCTATGTATATACAGTATATACTGACGGTCAGGGGTATACAGATGTCTATGTATATACTGATGGTCAGGGGTATACAGACGTCTATATACTGATGACCATGCTTGGTCCTGGTTGCAGCCACATCTTTGTGCCTATGACAACCCTTACTCCAGTTCCACCCTTCCTGCCCATTGCACGCAGCTCCTGTCTGCAGATACCGCAGTTAAAGGGCTGTCACATAAGCCACCCTGCCCCTCCCAGTCTCCCCATAGGCAGTGCTCCCCATCACGTCTCACCTGGAGCTGGGCTTGTTAGCCGTTTCCAGGCCCTGGAAAGTGTTCGTAGAAGTCATGTCTGCGCCCGCCTGCCGGTAATACGTCCGGACACGGAGACAGCTAGAACCCGACTATTCACTGTAAGAACAGGGTAGAGCGGGCTACTCGGTGATTGGCCCACGCAACTGTCAATCAATTCCCTAAACCAATCAACGTGTAGTTTATGGCCCTTGATTTTCTCGCTGGCTATTGGTCAGTTAGCAATGTCAGTCTTTGCTTCACTGGATTCCTATTGGGTAAATGGTTAGCTGGAGGCGGGATTTAGAAGTGTGCAGCGTAGACTGCGTTCCCATGAATGAAGAGGACGGAATGTGGACGAAGATGAAGCAGGAAACGAGGATGAGGATGGTGGGACAGTCCTTAAAGGGGAACTCCAGAGAACTATTACAGGGCTACAACTCCCAGCATACTCATACAGCCAGTACGGTGGGAGTAGGAACTGGAGAGGACTGGGGAACCTTGTCCTACCAGCTGTGGCAAAACTACAATTCCCATCATGCCTGGACAGCCAAAGGCTGTCCAGGCATGATGGGAATTGTAGTTTTGCCACAGCTGGAGGGCTTAAGGTTCCCCATTCATAATCTGCCCCAATGTGGGGCTCTTCAGGTGCTGCAAAACTACAACTCCCAGCATGCCCCTGCAGCCAGCACTATGGGAGTTGTAGTTTTGCAAGCTAGAAAGCTACAGGTTGAAACAACTGTTTTGAGTCTTCCTAGCTATTGCAAAACTACAACCCCCAGCATGCCCTGATAGCCCACTGGCTGGGAGTTGTAGTTTTGCAGCAGCTTTAGAGCCACAACATTAGATGGATTAAGAATCCAATTCCGACCGATAACTCAACGGTTGTTGCCGAACTACAACTCCCAGAATACTCAGGGAGCGGCAATGTAGCATCACCCAGAGAGCCACATGTGGGAAATTTGATTGTGAAGGAATCCTTAAAGGGGTTGTCCAGCAACAACAACAAAAAAAAAACTTTCAAATCAACTGGTGCCTGAAAGTTATATAGATTAGTAATTTATTTCTATTATAAAATCTCCAGTCTTCCAGTACTTATCAGCTGCTGTATGCCCTGCAGCAAGTGGTGTATTCTTTCCAGTCTGACACAGTGCTCTCTGCTGCCACCTCTGTCCATGTCAGGAACAAATTCCCATCGAAAACCTCTCTTGCTCTGGACAGTTCCTGACATGGACAGAGGTGGCAGCAGAGAGCAGTGTGTCAGACTGGAAAAAATACACCACTAACTGCAGGACATACAGCAGATGATAAGTACTGGAAGACTGGAGATTTTATAATAGAAATAAATTACAAATCTATATAACGTTCCGACACCAGTTGATTTGATTTCCCCTTTAATGCAGCAGGGCGGAGCATGCTGGGAGTTGTAGTTTTTAGTGAGCAACAGATTGGGACAGTTATTCAGCTTTGCTGAATATTAGATATTATTATCTTTTGTTGCCATATGCAGACGCTCAGAGTAAACCATCTTGTTTTCATAGTCAGTCCATGAAAAATCTGATACTAAATACAACATTTCCCTGATTTTATTTAAAAAAAAACAAACAAACAAAAAAAAAAAAAGTAAATTCCTGTATCTCTATCTATCGGGTTCTGGTTCTCATTAAGGAGATTTCCCTGGGGAAAAAATATGCAAATTAGCTCTGTTCTAGGAGAAAGAGAACTGTGTCTCTAGCGCCACCTGTAGGTAGCTCTCCTGTAAGTCACTGGGTCACAGTGAAGGTTACAGGTTTGGAAGAATAAGAGTCATTGAAGTTACTAGTTGTGGCATTATCTGCATTAAAGATTAGAATAATATGGATCCTTTCTTCTGGAGACAGGGCCACTCCTGTGTATGGCCCCATTCACACGTCCGTGTCAGTTTTTACTGTCAGGAAATCCTGATCAGGAGACCTCAAATGTCATCAGGATAGTATCAGGATTTCCTGACAGTAATCCGTTTCCTGATGAGAAAAAAAAAAAATAGTTCTTAATATGGTCTAGTATGCCAACATAAGGGATGATGGGAGTTGTACTTCTGCAACCTGGATGGCCACAGGCAGCAGGAGTACAACTCCCATCATGGCCTGCATGATGGGAGTTTTAGTTCGGGGAGGGATGTTGTATCTCACCTGTCGGCGGCGGCTGGTGGCGAGTCCCGGGCGGGCCGGCGGAGATGCAGAGAAGAATGGCGAGCTGGGTGATCGGGCGGCTGCTGTCCGGTCCGGCGGTGCAGCGAAGAGTGGTGAGTTCCGGGGGGGGGCGCTGGCGTTGTGCGTACGGGTAATCCGGCGGCTGCGGTCCGGGGGAGGGGGGTTGGGTGGATGCTGTCCGTGGGAGGGGGGGGGGGGAAGCTGTCTGGTCCGGGGGGGGAGGGGGGGTTGGTGCATGCTGTCCGGTCCGGGGGGGGGGGCGGTGCGGGGGTTGGAAGCTGTCCGATCCGGGGGGAGGGGGCGGAGTTGGTGGAAGCTGTCCGGGGGCGGGGGGAGTGGCGCCGGGAGGGAGGCCTGTGCTGCCGCTGCCTGTGCGGTGGGGAGGTAGGGGTGCCAGTGGTTGCGGGGGCCGGCCGGCTCTCACTTATCCGGAATCACGGGCACTTTCCTGATGTACTTCAGGAAAGTGCCCGTGGTTCCGGCGCTCCCATAGACTTCTATGGGAGCGTCCGGGCCGGAATTCCGGATAAAAATAGGACATGTCCTATTTTTTCCGGATCTATTTTCCGGAAGGGTGTCCGTGACTAATTAAAGTGTATGGGTCCGGATGGTTTTTCCGGACGTGTGAAGGGGGCCTATGGGAGTACTGCTCAGCTCCCTTAAAGGGGTTATCCAGCGCTACAAAAACATGGCCACTTTTCCCCCTACTGTTGTCTCCAGTTCAGGTGCGGTTTGCAATTAAGCTCCATTTACTTCAATGAAACTGAGCTTCAAAACCCCACCCAAACTGGAGACAACAGTAGGGGGAAAGTGGCCATGTTTTTGTAGCGCTGGATAACCCCTTTAAAGTGAATAGAGCAATGCCGCAATACCGCACACAACCTGAGGACAGAGTGGCGCTGTTTCAAGAAGACAGACAGACATGTTTTTCCAATTCTGCATGGCCTCTTTAAAAACTGATGTGTCATTGTTTTCCACAATGCAGAGTTTAAAAAAAATGAAAAACAAAATAATAATAATAATAATAATTTGTGCCATATGAAGCATCGGTTCAATCCCTTCAACTGTCAGGGCATGCTGGGAAATGTAGTTTTCCAACAGGTTAGAGATCACTGATGTAGATAGTAACATGAAGATGACTTACACCCAACACATTGCTATGAAGTAGACAGGGCTGTCAGTGAGCGCCCCCTAACTTCCATTTGGTCAACTGCACCATTCATAGTTTATTAAAAAAAATATACAGTGGAACCTTGGTTTAAGAGTAACTCGGTTTAAGAGTGTTTTGGTTTAAGAGCTAACAGGTTTTCAAAATGGTGACTTGGTGTAAGAGCATTGCTTTGGTTTAAGAGCTCCCAGTACTGGGTGGGAGGGGGAGTGGGGGAGGGGCATGATCTGCATAGCGGGGTCTACAGCACTGTACTCTGACCCAGGAAGTCTCCTTTACCTTCCAAATCATAGCAGATCCACTTCAGGCTGGGGCTTACATCAGAGGACAGGACTGTGGAGGTAATCTCTCCATAGCTGTAACCCCTCTCTCCCCGGACAGAGAGTGCTGCATGTATGTGCCCACATCTGTCCTGCTCATTCCTTCATACCCCCTGCAGTCTCTGTCCGCCCTTGTGTTTCCCATCCTCTCCATTACTGTACAATAACTTATAATATCACATATTCTGCTGGTTCTGAATGTTTCATCTGTTTTACATGTTATTCAGAATAATAAATTATTATTTTTGTGGTGTGGAACCAATTGTCTGCATTTCAATAAGTTCTTATGGGGAAATTTGCTTTGGTATGAGTGGATTTGTATTAAAAGCACAGTCCCGGAACGAATTATGCTCGTAATCTAAGGCACCGGTGTATATATATTTTAAATAAACTGGTGCCAGAAAGGGCCAGAGATTTGTAATTTACTTCTATAAAAAAAAAATATCCAGCCTTCTACTACTTATCAGCTGCTGTATGTCCTGCAGGATGTGGTGTATTCTCCTGACATGGACAGAGGTGGCAGCAGAGAGCACTGTGTCAGACTGGAAAGAATACACCACTTCCTGCAGGACATGCAGCAGCTGATAAGTACTGGAAGACTAAAGTTTTTTCAATAGAAATAAATAACAAATCTCAAGCACTTTGTGGCACCAGTTGATTTATGATTTAAAAGATATTTTTTTTTCACTGAACAACCCCTTTAACCCTTTCCAGGCATCTCACCCCCCCCAAGCTTAATAATCACATAAAGGACACAATGTAGTCTAAGTATTTCAATATATTTATGCACAATAGGAAAACAATACCAGGTTTTACAAATTCAAATGGATCCCCCCCCTCCCAAAAAAACCCTGAAATCTCAACCCCATTTTTTTGCGCGTGAATTAACAGCAGAGATAAATAGCGACCACTTTTATTAAATAGCCCCCCCCCCCCCAAAGGGAAAAAAACCCCAAAAATACACCCCTCCCCCCTGCGTTACGACAAAGGCCGCAACGAGGCAATAACTTAAAATGTACAATATGGTACAAAACCAAAGGTCAGTAAACCCGTTCTTGTCATCCGGAGGTTGAAGACGGTTGTGAGACTTTATACATAGACTGTACAGATTATTATTACTGGATAGAGAGGAGGAGATTATATTACAGAGACATTCAGAGCAGATCATCACTGCAGGGAGGGGGAACCCACTGCCTAAACTACAAGTCCCATCATGCCTTCATCCATCATCATACAGGGCTCCAGATGGCGACCAAAATGGTCGCCAATGCGACTGATATTTTGCAAATGGCGCCCAGATTTATTAATCTGGGCGCCATTTGCGACTGGCCCCGGCGGCGCGCTGTCTCTTTAAGATGCGCGGCTGATGCGCGGCTGCCGGGGGTGTCCCGTCCTATCCCCGGCAGCGCGGCGCATCAGTGAGCTGCCTGGGGCCCTGACTTCCGGCACAGGAAGCGCGCGTCAGAGACGCTTCCTGTGTCAGAAGTCACAGCCCCGGCGTACAGAGAGCTCACTGATGCGCCGCGCTGCCGGGGATAGGACGGGACACCCCCGGCAGCCGCGCATCAGCCGGGGACAGCGTCCGAAGAAGCAGAGGATCGCCGGGGGAGCGGGTTGTCAGGTGAGTTTGTGTGTTTGTTTTTTTTAAATATTGCTTAGCATAGAGGAAAGGGGGGGGGGGCATCTATAATGGGGGGAGAAGAGAGTGCCATCTATAATGGGGGGAAGAGAAGGGGGGGCATCTATAATGGGGGGAGAAGAGGGGCCATCTATAATGGGGGGAAGAGAAGGGGGGGCATCTATAATGGGGGGAGAAGAGAGTGCCATCTATAATGGGGGGAAGAGAAGGGGGGGCATCTATAATGGGGGGAGAAGAGGGGCCATCTTCAAGGGGGGGAGAGGGGGCTAGCTATAAGGGGAGGGGGTATCTATAAGGGGGGGAGAAGAGGGCATCTATAATGGGGGGGAGGAGGGGGCATCTATAATGGGGGGGAGGAGGGGGCATCTATAATGGGGGGGGAGGAGGGGGCATCTATAATGGGGGGAGGAGGGGGCATCTATAAGGGGAGGGGGTATCTATAATGGGGGGAGAAGAGGGGGCATCTATAATGGGGGGGAGAGGGGGCATCTATAATGGGGGGGAGGAGGGGGCATCTATAATGGGGGGGAGGAGGGGGCATCTATAATGGGGGTAGAGGGGGTCATCTATAAAAGGAGGGGGTCATCTATAAGGGGAGGGGGCCATCTATAAGTGTAGGGCAAACTGGCTGCAGACACTGGGAGATAGATATATACACAATTATTATTATCAGGGCCCCTCAGGTGTCTGTATTGTAGGGGGTCACTTGCATTAGTCACTAGGTGATATATCTATCTATATACACATCTTGTGGGGGGTCACTATGGCTGCAGTCATAAGTCTAGCTCAGTATGTATAGACTGTTGCAAGCTTTTAAAGGGAACCTGTCACCCCCGGTGACGGGGTGACAGGCTCCCAACCCCCCGTTAGAACCCCCTATACTCACCTCATCGCGCCGGGTCCCGCTTCTGGAGATGGTCGGGTCACGGAGATCTCAGCCGCTGCAGCCCGACGTGCACACTGAGAGATGAGTCCAACACTCATAGAGAATGACGGAGCGCTGGACTCTCCCGTCATTCTCTATGAGAGTTGGACTCATCTCTCAGCGCACGCCGGGCTGCAGCGGCTGAGATCTCCGTGACCCGACCATCTTCAGAAGCGGGACCCGGCGCGATGAGGTGAGTATAGGGGGGTTGGGAGCCTGTCACCCCGTCACCGGGGGTGACAGGTTCCCTTTAAGTTCAAGTTCAGAAGAGTAAGCCTCATTAAAAGGCTAGCCAAGTGAGGCTGAAGTACTGAGTCAGACTGTATATGGTTGTCAGACTGTATGTGGTTGTCAGACTGTATGTGGTTGTCAGACTGTATGTGGTTGTCAGACTGTATGTGGTTGTCAGACTGTATATGGTTGTCAAGTTGCAAGTTTCCATGTTGAACATTTTCAAACTAAGAAAAGAAAGGATCTAAAGGAGGAGGAGGCTGCCGTGGCCTCTGCACACAGTAAGTCCCATGTAACATAACATTAATTTTACATGGTTTAAAATGTTGGCGACCAAATATTCTATTTGGCGCCTAAATTTTTCAGGTTAGGAGCCAATGGCTCCTAGGTAAATTTTTTAGTCTGGAGCCCTGTCATAGACAAGCTGTGATTGCGCACTCCTGCCATTGCAAAACTACAATTCCCATCATGCCTGGACAGCCTTCGGCTGTCCAGGCATGATGGGAATTGTAGTTTTGCACCAGCTGGAGGGGCGAAAGTTCCCCATCCCTGCCTTACTGGGATTCCCTGAAACTTTTGCAGATCCCATTACACGTCACCATTGTTAGGTGGACGTCACCATCCTAGGGCTCATCCGACATCCTTATCAATTCAATTGCTGCGTCCAGTGTGAACAGGATATAGATAGACCTTATATTATGGGGGAGATTAAGGAAGCCAGTCTGACATTACCTGCAGTGAAAAGCATGGCGGCCAGCAGCAGTCCTTACCATGAGCATTAGGCCGGGTTTATACAGATGCATTTTTGCAGTCGTATTTTGGCTGCAAATGCTGGCCCGTCTATGGGACATTAGATCGACACTATAATACAGGGATGGGAAACCGTGGCTCTCCAGCTGTTGCAGAACTACAATTCCCATCATGCCTGGACAGCCAAATTGTAGTTTTGCAATAGCTGGAGGGCCATTGGTTCCCCATAATGTGTCCGTACTATACAACACCATCATAGGCAATCCCACATTATATACCCATAAAACGGGCAGATCTCATTATACCATGTGTGGGGACCCCCGTCCTGTGTCGGAGTGCCCCCTGGGGGACATGTACACCGGCTGCAGACTTTACCTTTTGATCTGTGCAGGTATAATCCGCGGCGGATTGCAGTATTAGCCATGCCGTGACAAAGCTCATCCACATGATGCAAATTTTTTGGCATAGAAATTGACATGCGGTACAAATGTTATAAATGATTTCCTTAGTAGATTCTCAGTGCAGGGTAAGACCTGCTAAACATCACATTGACTTTGCTGTGGAATTACAGATGGATTAAAGGGGTATTCCAAGAAACATTAACTTGTCCCCATCTGGATAGGGGACAAGTAAGAGATCACAGGGGGTCTGACCTCCAACCCCTCCGGCAATGTCCGTATCGGCCCGTGGCTTCTGTATTATGAATAGAGCTGCAGGTACGGCTCTATTCATTCCTATGGAGCCACTGGAAAGGGCGGCGTAATCCGGAAGAACGCTGTACTCTGCTCTCTCCGGCGGCTCCATAGGAATGAATAGAGCCGCGGGTTTTGTGCCGTACCTGCAGCTCTATTCATAACACAGAAGCCTGGGCCTATATGGAGATCAGCGGGGGGTACAGAGGTCTGACCCCTGAAATCTCTTTCTTGTCCCCTATCCGGATTTTCTCCAGAGTACCCCTTTAAGTCAGAACAAAGAGCTAATGCTGATCACCCCAGCGGTCAGTTCAGGTCATGAGACCCACAGACAAGCTAAGACTTGTTGCATCAATACGGACGCAAAAAAAAATACATCTGTATTATGTGTGGACCTAGCCGGAGAGTAGACTGCCCTTACTGAACACCCCCTTTAAGGCTGGGCTCAATAAGGGGAGATTTATCAAACATGGTGTAAAGTAAAACTGGCTCAGTTGCCCCTAGCAACCAATCAGCTTCCACCTTTCATTTTCCAAAGAGTCTGTGAGGGATGAAAGGTGGAATCTGATTGGTTGCTAGGGGCAACTGAGGCAGTTTCACTTTACACCATGTTTGATAAATCTTCCCCAATATGTCTGCATCAACACTGAGGGCCCCACACGTCACGGTATCATTGCAGGTTTCTTAGTCAGTGTTTTCCTATGGGAAAATGGAGGCAGAGAGCCTGGATGGCTGAAGGTGCTGCTGACAGTGTCAGATTTCTGTGACAATCACACGGACGCTGACTCACAGGCGGCCGTACTGCAGGACCGAATAATTATAAAAGCACCATCTATAGTCAGCTGGGAACCCTGGAGGCAGCCATTGTCTTCTAATACACCCTAAATACCGGCCTATTAAATGAGCAGGAATATATATGTAGGTGCCGCCATACTAACACTGCGAAGAACACATTTTTTATTTCTTATGATTCATCATAGGTGAGGATCATACTGATCTGCTGAGTCAGGTCTGACTTGTTGCTAGGGCAATTAAAACAACGTCCATTCTTGTCACCGCAATGGGGTCAATGCAAACAGCAGCTGTTCAATACACGGCCGTTGTTTGTTACGGCTGTGGGAATAATTGACATGTCAATTATTTCCGGTCCTTGTGCGCTGAAATCAATACAACAATGGGCACTGTTTGACAGTCACTATAAGGCCGTTGTTTGTACATTGTGTGAACGTAGCCTCAATGTTTATCAAACATGGTGTAAAGTGAAACTGGCCTAGTTGCCCCTAGCAACCAATCAGATTCCACCTTTCATTCCTCACAGACTCTTTGGAAAATGAAAGGTGGAATCTGATTGGTTGCTAAGGGCAACTGAGCCAGTTTTACTTTACACCATGTTTGATCAATCTCCCCTAATGTGTTAAAGGGGTATACCTGACCACCACTATGGAGAGAACTGCAGCATGTAAGTGGGGCTATGCTGCAATTCTCTATGTCACCAGGGGAGTCGCTATGCAGGGATCGGTGATAAGTCCTGCCAAACAGAAAGTGCTGGACTACTCTAGCAATGTGTGATGGGAATACATACACTCTCCGCTGTTCCTTTTCTAGCATTAGATGATCCGGCCTTATAACAAGTATAAGTTTCCAATGATTCGCGTCTCACATCTTAACATAAAACATGTGCAATAGAACTAAATGTAGGAGGGTGGGTGCAAGAAGTGCGGAGTCATGGTGGATGGGAACAAATCCAAAATCGGATCATAAATAACCATATGGTAGTGAAGGAAACCCTATATTACGTCTATTAGAGTATATGGATGTCAGAACGGAGAGATGGTAACAAGGAGCAGCGCTGCTAAGGGTGAGGCACAAAATTACACGTGGGTCCTATTCTAATCTATGGCCCCTCGGTGGCATAACTGGACTTTCCTCGAACTTAAAGTGTCACTGTCTTTTACTTTTTTTTTTTGCAGAAACCAGTAGTACAGGCGATTTTAAGAAACTTTGTAATTGGGTTTATAAGCTGCAAAATGCATTTTTATCATGAAAAAGCAGTCTGAAGTTCTCCCCCTGTCTTCATGGTTCTCTATGGAGAGGGGAGGGGTGGAGGGAGATGAGGCACCAAAACATGACAACAAAGTTAATTTACAGCTACATCACCGGGCTATCACCTCTGAAGTCAGCACTAACCTCTCTTACCTCTAAATACTGGATTTCACACAGGTCCCGATGTGTAATCCTTTGTTCTCTGCTGGCTAATCTCCCTCCTCCCCCCTCCATAGGTTACACAGGGCTCCACTGATGTAAGAGTCAAGATTTCCTTATAATGAGCAGTGAGAGAGAGGAGAAAGGGAGGGGGGGGGGGGACCTGGGTAAAGTCTCTTTGAATGCAGATAATGGCATATTTGCCTAATAAACCCAATTACAAAGTTTCTTAAAATCGCCTGGACTATTGATTTCTGCAAAAAACAAACAAAAAAAAAAAAAAAACACAACACACGACAGTGAAACTTTAAAAGGGGAACTATCAGCAGGTTTAGACAAATCTAACCTGATAGCCTCCTATTGCGCAAGAGACGCTAAGGAGGATGATATGTCTCTTACCTTCCTGCTCAGTTAGTAGTTTGCTCCACGGTCCGGTGAGACGGTTAGAAGCACTGCCCACCCCCATAGCGCCAATCCACCCCCTCTCTAATTATAATGAATAAAGCACACCGGTCAGGGACGGCTGGATGGTGTATATTGGGGTCGGGTTTACCAGACCATGGAGCAACCAGAACTGCGCTGAGGATGAAAGTAAGACATACCTTCCTCCTCTCCTGCACAATAGGTACATAAGAGCAGGTTAGAGTTTGTCTAACCTGCTGATAGTTCCCCTTTAATATAACATTGCAAGTAAAAGTTAAAAGTGATCTCCTATCCCCAGAACTAGTGATAAGTTTCACACCAGCAGTGGTCAACCTATGAGACGTCCACCGATCCACAACAATCAAGGTCAATAGACCCCCAGTGGAAGTGAGCAGCAATGTGACTGCCTGGCCACTGCTTCATTAACTACTCCGGAGCAGTGCTCTGTTATCTGTATAGTAAAGTGACAACATGTGACATACAATCACCCTCAGAGAGTGTATTCCTGTTCAAGGAAAAATGGCTTATAGAGCACGGTAACCCAAAAGTGCACAAAAATCTAGAATTATCCATCTCACGTAACGTGTTCACAGTTTACAGGCAGCAGGACTGGTATCCACCATGATTTCCACTTTGGTGCCATACGGGATGACCACCACCACATGGATCCCGACCACAAGAGGAGACTGTCCTCCCAACACCAAAGTGAGGTGGCAGCCCCTCTACCGAATACAACCCTACATAACACTGAGCCAAACAAGTAGGTACGGAGAGGGCGTCCCCATAGCATGCCATTTAAACCGGCATGGATATCGCTGCCCGTTCTTGAGTTTCCAGCTTCCATATAAAACAGGGATGGGGAACCTTCGGCCCTCCAGCTGTTGCAAAACTACAATTCCCATCATGCCTGGGCAGCCGAAGCTTTAGCTTCGGCTGCCCAGGCATGATGGGAATTGTAGTTTTGCAACAGCTGGAGGGCCGAAGGTTCCCCATCCTCGATCTAAAACAAAGAACAAAGAAACAAAGAAAACACAACAGAAAGAAATTGCATATTTTGCACCGAGCCCACGGAGGAAGTCTCATTCCTTATGGCTTATATTCGTCGGCAGGGTAATGCATTGTGTGGTTTAGTGATTGAGTACCCGTCATTACCGATCCTTCACCCTTCCTGCCGCCGGAACATCGGATAACTATGGAGCCTATTGAATACAGGTCATATAGTCACCTGATCGTGCCTCTGCACGCAGATCGGGTAATGATCCGTAATTACGGAAACCCTTTAAGAGTTCTGTAAAAACTGACGAAGAGATGTATGAAAATCCTCCCGACTCTTCTGTACAAAGCGGCTGTAACACGCCGTCACTGCAGGAGTTTGGTTACCGTCCTCCGCGTCCAGATTGCGGTAATCAAACGGTTTCATCCAGTCACTTACTGTACATCCTGAAAGGCCATCACAGATGACAAGAGAAAGCTGTCACCGTCAGCGGCGACAACATCACCATGAACCATAAATACTGCATTATAAAACAACGCTTGGTAACTTCATCCAACGCCCAGGACAGGAGGGCAGGCCGGCGGGGACACACGGATTCCTATGGGCATTACGTATAGTGTCGCTCATGCTGCCAGGGCTTGGAGTGCTGAGTGGTCAGCCTCCTCTGGCACGAGGTGTAGGTAGGAGCACCTTAAGACAAGTCACGTATGGGCTGTCCATTCCCGGGGGCTCCAGCCTCGAATGGAGGTTCCCTACGAGCAGTGTCAGATGCAGAAAGCTCTTGGGCCAAGTCGTTGAAGCGAGATATGTAATCTATGCTGTTCTCATTCATCAGACAGGCCAGCTGAGAGTCCACCACCTGCAGAAAAAAAAAATCATTACAAAAGTGTCCCTCAGGTTATAGTCATAGTACTTGAGGATGATCCTCCGTAAATGGGCACGGTCACTTTAAGAGAAATGTTTGACATATACTAGAGAATATGGTCCCAGTGCAGAGACCCTCACCAATCATGAGACAGGCCCAGCTTTTTCCATCTGTAGAAGATGGGCTCCAATGTATGGGTCCTATTAGACAAAGCGATTTTGAACAAACGATCGCAAATGAGATTGTTTATCCTTAACCTGAAATCGTTCACCATACTACACAGAACGATTGTAGTAACAACTATCGTTTCCTCCATCTGATCCCAGCAAATGAAGAAACGATGTGGAATTACACTAAACGATTGGTGAACAAAAGCGGAATTATAGCGAAAGATGTCCATGCAGCCCTTGCTAAACGATAATCGAGTCGTGTAATAGGCTCAGTAAGCGAGCGCCAATCTAGCATATCAGCGCTTGTTTACATTATTGATCGGGCCTGTGTAATAGGACCCTAAGGGTCCATTTACACAGAAAGATTATCTGCCAAAGATTTGAAGCCAAAGCCAGGAACGGGTTTGAAACGAGGAAAAATCTCAGTCTTTCCTTTATGACCCGATCTCTGTTTATAGTCTGTTTCTGGCTTTGGCTTCAAATCTTTGGCAGATAATCTCTGTGTAATTGGACCCTAAATTCTATTAAATGATCAATTGAACTTCTGACTTGTCCTTAAAGGGACAGGGACACTTTATTCAGGATTTTAAAAGAAAGAAACTGTGTTTTATAAACAGCACCACAGCTGTCCACAGGTTGTGTGTGGTACTGCCTGTCAGCCCTATTCACTTCAATGGACTGGTGTGGTGCAGTTTTGCATTGAATTAGCTGTGTTCTTCTTATTCTAGACAAGCTTCTTTAAGCTGAAATCCTGTGGTGACGTATGGTCATACCTATAATAAGAATGGCAGATCTGTCAGAATAAGTGTCCTCACCAACACTCTGTGGCTGTATGGAGGTGACAGGTTACGTTGTCTATGCTCTATCTCCATCTCCATCAGGTGATGGAGCACTATAAATACTTCTGGCCTATAGAACTTTTGCCAGTGTATACAGACTCTTACATGCCCTTCTTAAACTAATGCACCCACAGAACAACATTGCCATGACAGGCACTATAGGCCAACCGAACCAACAGGAATCACATGGCCAGCATTACAGTTTTAAATGGGCGCTGTCAATAGGGAGAGAAGCACTCAGCGATGGGATGAGAAGAAATCTGTATACAACACAGGGTTTCATTACAAACCTCAACAACATCAGATAAGGAACGAGACACAAATGAATCCCTGGAGCTTCCATCTAGCAGGCTGGGGCCGAGGAGAGATGTGCCGCTGGGATGCCCTACCGCTGCTGGGGCTGTCTTCTTATTCTTCTCCGGGGAGATAAAGCTCGCTAGGGAGAAAAAGAAGTAAAAAAGGAATCAAAGACATGTAAAAAACAACTGCACAAGGCTCTGAAAGTGGACACAGATATAAGTGTCAGCTGTCAATTTCTGTTACAGTGTTTCATCTGAATGAGATTATAAGAATCACCGTCAGCCACCAACCATACTGAACACTCAGCGATACATAAAGTGCAGTGAAAAGATGTAAAACTACTATTCCTTATACAAATGACTAACAATGTTACCTCAAGATTAAACGGGGGTGCAGAGGATGATGGTATGTCTCTTACCTCCCCCCGGCACTGTTAGCAATGTAATCCACGGCCCGAAGCACTACCCTGCTCCCAGCCGACCCGCTCCTTCTAATGCTAATTAATGGAGCAGGTGGGCTGGATCGCACTCTGGGGGCAGGCAGTGCTCCTAATGGTGCTCCAGACCAAGGATTACTCTGCTAACATAATGGGAAAGGCGCCAAGGAGGGAGGTAAGAGACATACCTTCATCCTCGGCGCTTAGCGCACAATAGGGTGCTATCAGAAGGTTAGATTTGTCTAACCTGCCAATAATTCCCCTTTAAAAGTTATCACTAGAGATGAGTGAAACTTAAGCATACTCGGGTCAGTTGGCCATAGGATGTATCCATGTTTTCCAGGACTCCGTAGGATGGAATCCAACTTCTTCAGCCACCAATATTCAAATGTTGCATGCTCAGGCTTGGCTGGGCCGGAGTTTTGCTTATCTCTAGTTACAACCAATGCATAGGATAGAGGATACGCAGCTGACTGGTGGGGGTCTGACTGCTGGTACTCCCAGTTTTTAAGACAGCGAAGGTTATTTATCCTCCAGTGGCAGTGTGCGGCCAGCTCTCCTTTCACAGTCTATGAGATTTCTGCACATAGCTGAGCTCAACACTCAGACAGTAAGTAAAACAGTGACCCCCACTAAGCTCCCAGACTCCCAGCGATGGGGCCTGCGTCATGCTGATCCGTTTGTGCCTTAAGATGTGATGTTAAAGGTTAATCTCGGCACTCACCAGAATGCTTCATAATTTTTATTGTTGAAAAAAAAGTCCATCAAAAAATACAACGGCAACAGGACGTTTCAGTGTCAACGTCCTGTTGCCGTTGTATTGTGATGGACTTTTTTTTCTACAATAAAAATTATGAAGCATTATGGTGAGTGCCGAGATTAAACTTTTACAATACTGCTGGAATTTTTTTTCTTACTGCGAGCACCACCCATAGACACAGAAGTGCTGTCTAAAAGACTTTCCTACTTGGGATGTGATGTTGGCAGGCTTGCCATCCAGCAGCAGAGGTGGGACACCACTGCGTGGGCCTACCGATGTCACAGCTGAGACGTGAGCAGCGTGATGTAAGCCCCAGTGCTGGATGTCATTGTCTTCATCCACCCCTACCCAGAGATACTGAAAAAAGGCTTCCCGCCCAGAGAACCCATATAGGTAATGTTGTTACATAAAAGAAAAGAACCCCTCTAAGTGAAGTCCGTACTTACAGAGTAAGCTACTAAGTGTGGAGTCGGAGGAGTCGTTGGGATACCACTGAGGGTCATGGCTGGGAGATGCAATCCAATTCTGGTGAGGACTTGAGGAGGGGGAAGGAAGACTCTTCGAGTTCTCATTGAGTTTGGCTGGAGAAAGAGGGACAGCTTCTCCTGTAAAACATCATAACAGGTATCAATGATATGGCCGGATTTCTATCAGCTGGAATATAGGAGCACACTAACTCTGTGATGAAAGGGGCAGGTGTCTGTGAACGTACCATACTGTCCTGAGCTTATGGCTATCTCGATGATGGAGTCACTTATGTGTGTTGCTGGCTCCCCCTGTGACAGAACATCGTCTGGAGGTCCGGGCAGCGATATGTCCAAGAGAGCTGAGACATTAGGGGGAGAGAAGCAAGTACTGGAACTGCTGGGGGCGCAGCTGGTTGGGTCTGGGGGGCCATTCTGAAGAGGATTCTCAGAGATTGGAGGCATGGACAATATGGAGGATGGCTAGAAGGGAAAACAGAGGCCACGTTAGTTGTAGGGAAAATTACCTGAACAAACCTAAAAGAAGGGAAGAGAACTGTACCTGGAATGGGTGAGCGGTCTCTTGCACCGGCGCAGGTGTGGAAAGAGCAATGAAAGGTACCTAGAAAGCAGAATATAGTTTTAGTACAGCGAGTTCAGTGTCCCTTACCACACACTGGACAGGCACTATTAGGGTCCAATATGGGGCCGTGTAAAGCCGCTTGTTTACAGTGCCCTAGCAGGCACGACTAATCAAGCAGCCGGGCCGTACAAACAATCACTGTGTCCTTCGTGGGACCATTTGACTATACGGCTGTCAGCTGCAAATGCTCAGTTTAAAGAGAGATGTGTGGATGATAGCCATAGACTTTACCGCTTGCACAAAACAGCCAATCAGCCAAGGGTCGGCCGTTTTCCCACTCCCCTTTTTAGCATTGCTTCCTGGGGACAATAAGCCTGTGTAAATGGGACTTTGTAGATGGAGAGGACTCACCTCAGGACACACAGTCACAGCTGGTATGGGATCCCCACTGGTTGTCTCCATCGTAGAGTCTGGTACAGTCCCGGGTAATGTATCTGGTGGAAGTGGACCGATTCCCACCAAACCATCAGTTTCAAGAACCGGCAATGAAGATTCTGGGATGATCCCTGCACTTTTAGCTGCCAAGTCAATAGCACCTACAGGGCAACAAAGGGTACACGAATTATCAGAAAGATGCCGGACATCAACAGAGGGGAGATAGTGGGTTGCATCAATGCTTAGACTTTTATGGTAGGAAGTCAGGAGCCCTGAATATTTTTTACATGGTAATCTATGCGTGATGGAAGCTACGAAAAGGCATCCATCATAGGTATCCATCACCCCTATGTATACCCCCCATATATGCTGCACAACCCTATGACCCAGATTATAGAACAGGGCCCAGTAACTCTGCTGCATTGGTTAGATTCTTGAGGCCATATTAAATGTGCTGATCTTCCTGTAGATCTGTGCTCATCTATAGAGGCGGATATAAAGCGGGGAGAGACTCGCCAACAATTGCTGAATCGTTCGTGTGGCCCTTTGCTGCCATCACCCATCGGTTAAGCATCTCCTATTATACAGTGAGACGTGTGGTCCATGAGCAATGATTTTCTGACAGGTCAAAGCAAAACCGATCAGCCAATAAAAAAAAAAAGAGGTTGGTCACTCTGGTCAGCTGATCGCTGGCCTTATAACACAAGGCGATGTCGGCCTGTTTAGGCAGTAACCGCTCCATGTAATAGAGCCCTGTCACCTTTTGTATGTTGGTATGTGTAGTGGCCAGACATACGTCACACATCTTCATATGTCAGGTAACAGCCTGAAGGACGCATAGTAATTACTCACTTGCTAAAGAATTGGTGGCCAGCGCCGTCGGTCCTTTGGGTACAATGGGCTGAGACACAGCTTTACTGAGGGTGGAGTGGATGGGTCTGAAGGAGCCGCGCCCTGCAATAAGGAGATCATAGTGGTTGCATCAGTGCTCAATGCAATGAAGAAAAACTATTAACACGCAGGAAATCATGACTTCTTGTCTCAGTCTAACATTCTACATATCTCACAATGCCCCCCAAGCATTAGCATATGACCTGGTACTGAATGATGCCAAGATTACGTAGCGCTGGGTTATTACAGCACATGCGCCACGGTGCCTCTGTACATATGTTGTGTGTTATCATTGCCTATGTATATATATGGTTAGTAAAGAAGGTATAACACAAGGGAATTAGGCTACTGATACCTAAAGGGGTTCTGTGCCAACCCATTATTATGGACTGTTCATTAGAGACCCCAAAAGACCATGAGAATGTACGATCCCTGCCCTCCCTAGACAGATGACTGCACGGATATCAGTGGTTGAGATAATAACAATTTATTGTTCAGCTGACAGTTATTGAGGTGTTTGGACACCAAGGTTACAGGAGCAGGGACTCCCGTCATAATTATTGGAATCCCCACTCTAAACAGGTGTTCATTGCTGTGGGTGAATGCTGTGGCCGGCCAGGGCATGCGGGCTGTTGACAGTCAGGCAAGCAGAGGCAGAGGTATTCCCCACGGTGGATGAATGCCGGCATCTTGGAGAGGAGTCCTCGAGCTGGTGCAGCTCACCCAGCCGCCGCTTCTCCCTGCCCCAGCTCTGGGCACCCCTGCATTGTCCACCGCACACCGAACTCTGTGCTTGCCAGTTTAAATTTGGTGCCGAATTCTAATGGCAGATGCTGCACGGCAAGTTAAATCAGCCATCCCGCTCCTGCCCCTCCGCTGCAGGAAACTCCCACCATTATGATGGGAATCCCTGCTCCTTCACAGTAAGGAGGTGCAAGTATTTACACTCTGTGGATCAGGCGCTCTGCACATGACCCATGGAGCGTTAAAAAAAAAAACAACTATTTAAGACATTAACATTGTTCCCTATAGGAACACACACTGTACATACATACATTACTGTATCAAGAAAACACTGAAGCGAAGTTCCATCCTCTGTACTTGTTCAATGAGTCTGGTATATAGAGCTGCTGCAAAGAGTGTGTGCCAGATGCAGCCAGTATACATAGGAGAAGCCAGACCATTCATGTCATATTATAGTCACCCTGTGGCTTCCTCTGGTGACACCAGCTGATCACTGAACACTCTTTGTATTCATCATTCCATAGCCTGCCATACACATTAGATTAAAGCTGCCCAAACCTGCTGTTATTAGTAGTGTTGACCCAAAACTTTTGTTCTCAGAGGGAGATAGCAGACAGCTGTTAGTTTAAAGGGGTTACTCAGAAAAAAAAACAGCACCATTTGAGCTCCATTCACTTCAATGAAAATGAGCTGCTGCACAGTTTCTGGAAGAAAGTGGCAATGTTTTTCGAACCCCTTTAAAAGCACGGATAGTTCTAATATAATACATCGGTCATAAAACAATTAAGACTGAGAGGGAGTATGTAAGGTGAAGCTCGGTCCTTACACTACCTGCTACTGAGGAGTTGGAGAGGATGGAAAAGGAGCAAACATGTGGTAAGGAATTGCCAGACGGTCGAGGAAGGAGCGTCCTCTGAAAATGTCAGAAATAAATAGTCAATAGTGAACACGATAGAACCGAGCAATACCACAAATTATATTATCAGATCACTGAATAAACGTGGTGACACAGGCCCTGTGACCTGTAAGGCTATGGAGCCTGGGAGCGAAGAGCATGGTCATGTGCTTCTCCAGGGTATGATCCAAGGTCTAAGCACTGAGGGGGTTACATATCACATACATGGTAAACTCCTCTAGCTCAGATGTGCATCCGCATTGTACTAAATGCCCTAACCCAGTGGCTATTTAACTCTGGGGCAGGGTCCCTTTAAAAGGGCTGTCAGGGTCTTTACAATAATGGACAGCAATCAGTTTAGTGAAGTGCTTATATTCATTGTTATGCAGCACGCCAAGTCCCCCCTGAGTATGGGTGCGGGAAGGGGGTTTAGACACCACCGGTCAAATATTCTATATGATTAAACACATTCCCTGAATCTCACCTGGACAACTAAAGGTTTCCGCAGGTGTCGACTTCTCGGCTTCTTAGGCTTCGGTAAGAAGAAGTCAGACTGAAAGAAGATGGTTTACAGAAGACATGATGAGTGTCCGGAATGGGTTTAACCTCTACACTATTAAAAGACATAAGACAGGACGGAGGGATCGCACTAAGGGGCCTATTCCACGGAGCGATAATCGGCGTGATTCGGCCAATTTTCGCTCGGTGGAATAGAGAAACTGATCAGCCGATGATTGTGTCATCGGCTGATAGTTTATTTAGGCCCAAACCTAAAATCATCGGTCACCCACCATGGCGGGCGACCGAAGATTCGAGCAGCATACATTACCTAGCAGGGCTTCTCCTCCGCTCCGTCTTCAGCCCGGTCCCAAGCGCAGCAGCTTCGGTGCCGCCTGACTGAGCTGTCAGACCGCTCAGCCAATCACAGTTCGGGACCGCCGCGGCCAGCAATTGGCTGAGCTGTCTGACAATGCTGAGTTGATGCTGATAGCGGGATCGGGATGAAGATGGAGCGGAGGAGAAGCCCTGCTAGGTAATGTATGCTGCAAGGACATCGGTAACTATGTCTCTGCAGCCTTTGCTAAACTGTCATCGGGCCGTGGAATGGACCCAGTAAACGAGCACCGATCTAGCAGATCGGCGCTCGTTTACATTATTGATCGGCCTGTGGAATAGGACCCGTCCTCTATACGGAGTCCTTCTGTCTTGTATGCAATAGGATCTGAACACCTGAGATAAAGCAGTGTCTGGAGGATGCCAAATGGAACGGGGACGTCATAGGAGCAGAAAGCAATGACACCACCTTTAAGGGCCCTATTCCACTGGACGATTATCGTTCGCATATTCGTTAACGATTAACGATCTCAAACAACCGCTATTGCGAAAGACCTGAAAACGTTCACTCATTTCCATGGAAACATAATCGTTACTTATGATTGTATTTGCGATCGTTTTTACTTTGCTATTGCGCTCGTATCTACTGCGAACGACGTCTTATTCAATGCGAACGATTTGCGAACGAGCAACAATAAAAATAGGTCCAGGTCTTATAAAGCGATCAACGATTTCTCGTTCGGTCGTTAATCATTAACTGCATTTCAACCGAACGATTATCATTTAGATTCGAACGATTTAACGACAATCTGAACGATAATCGTCCGGTGGAATAGGGCCCTTAGGATATAGGTCCCTTCTACACAGCAGAGTGTCGCTAGAAACACTCCTTCTGCTAATAATCGGCCCACGTAAAAGTTCTGCAATCAGCAGAGGAGCGGGAAAAGGCTGGATCGGGTGATCGCAACTCCTCCTGAGCAGCCCTTGAAATCATCATTTAATGGCTGCAATGCATTTAAATGACTGCACGAACCATACAGGTAATGTATGTGCCTCCCGGCCGTTAAATTACTGGTGCCGTGTAAGGACATCTCGCTAATCAGTGATCATTTGCAGCCGCCTGAAGATTGTTTAGCCTAAAAGCATGTTAAATGGGTTCTTCTGCTCTACAAAAACATGGCCACTGGAGACAAAAGACCGCACCCCTCTAGTCTCCAGTTTGGGTGCGGGTTTTGTAACTCAGTTCCATTGACGTGAATGGAGCTTAATTGCAAACCACACCTGAACTGGAGACAAGAGAGGTGCTGTCTCTGGGAGAAAGCGGCCATGTTTTTGTAGTGCTCCTGCACTGGAGCAGGGCTTCTATGCTGATCTCCTCAAATCCCACCTTTGATCGTCAGGGTTAAAAGTCATAGCATGATCAAAGGTTCTACCGCCTTTAACCAGGTTACAAGGTTTCCAAGACAAGACCAGACGCTGCGGGGACGCTGTACAGTCCTACACCGATTACAATCCATGAACACTGCTGTGGAATATGTTGGTGTTATAGAGAGGTAATTACATATACATACACTAAGTGCATCTAAGTGCTGGCGACCTGCTGCTTCACCCTCTTTGTTTGGTGAGGAAATCTTGGCATGACGGCTGTTGGGTGGAAGCATGGTGGGAACTGCAAACACGGCTCCATCACTGCTGGTGGTCACAGATCCCAAAGGCCCACCGAACAGAACCGGACGAGATAGATTTCTGAAACCTGTAACCAAGATGTATACGTGTATCACATGAGACGCTATACAGGAGGAGGACTTCCTTACAGCCGTTTCTTACATACATTTCTCACCATTTATTCTGCTCTTTATAATGAAAAATCTCTAAAAATATATAATCAATAACCACATACAGAGAGGTGGAAACAGTCAGCTTTCTAATAGCCTTTCTACTGCAGACAAAGTAAGGGCCCTTTTACATGGTCTGATGGCATGTGCAGGTAGCCACACAAACCAGTTCAAAGATACTCTGTCAGTAGGTTTCTGCTGTCCTATCTAAGGGTAACCTAACCTAGTGACCGAGAAGCTGAACAGAGTGATGTATCACTTACATTGTCATGTGCAGCTGATCCAGAGATCTCCTCCTGAATAACATGGACAATAAGTAGTCCTCTCAGTTTTATGTGCATGAGCTCAGTAGTCCTGGACATTCATGAGAGATAGAAAACGCTGCCCACCAGCTGCTGATTGGCAGTTATCTATCCATGCTGTCTATAGGCAGTCAGCTGTCAATGAGGAGCTGGAGGGCGGGGGAGGGGTGTGGCAAGAATCCTATTCTCCTGCATATTAGGAGAGCGGCTGAACAAAATGATGTAAGTGATACACCGACCTGTTGAGCATTTCTGTCACTAGTTTATGCCGCCCTCATTTAAGGTTGAATAAACCCAGTGACAGATTCCCTTTAACTTCATGGAGATGAAAGATGTGCAGGCAACTACTGAAGATTTCATGATGTGATCAGCCCACTATCGAGAGATTTGTCATTTGTTGGCTGATCACTGACTATATATATATATATATATATATATATATATATATATATATATATATATATATATATATATATATATTATAGACAGACATGTGAAAAGTTTTGATCGGTCCAGGTTTGACTGTTTAGACCTGTACTGATCAGAAGAACAAGTGGGGAGAAGACCGAGCTAAGCTCTGTGTCAAATGATCAGCCGATCAAAAAGTTTAGACACGTCAAGGATTTTCTATGATGACAGTGTCACTTTAAAGAAACTAATAATACGCCAACAGCCCAGTATCAGATGATTTATTCTCCATTTTACCTGAGGTATTAGAAGTGGGAGAGAAGGGGGATTGAAGATGTGCTGGCTGCGTCCTCAGACAGTCTGGGTTGCGGGAGACGAGAGTGATGACTTTACCAGGTGGGGTGAGGGTCTGATCCTGGACTGGCACCTTTAAGGGGGAAGTGGCAATGGAGGTGGTTTCCGGAATCTGTGACGGCTGTAAAGACAACATAACGTATGTAAAAACACAACACACTATGACCCTATGATACACATGCCTGTCACTACTATATAGATAGAAAATAAGGGAACTGACTAAACACATTGCTATTCTTGATCCAGACACAGTAAATATATTGGTGCAGGAAAGACTAGCGGAGCCTGAAATTTTAGAGTAATTTGCACATTTTGGGTCTACCTGTATATGTATAGCATCTGCTCCCTGCTTGTTTTGCATCTGGAATGTTCCTAGAGTTAGGGCCATATCACATTGCTCAATGACTAATGTAATATGTATATAAGTTACCTCTCTCTGTTTCCCGATGTTCTTCTAGCTTTTTGCCGCTACTGGAACTTCAGAGCCGGTCTTTGAAGTGACAAGCCACTCAGCCAATCACTGACCAAGACGGGACAGCAGTGGCCAGTGATTGGCTAAGCTTCAAAGGCCGGTGCAGAACCTTCAGTGGCTTCGGCGGTGCGTGCGCAGTAGCAAGATGAACACCGGGGAGCATGGTCAGGAATGTATAAAGTTTATATTTTTAACCATCATTTACGGTCAGTAACTGTCGGCCGTCGGCCGTTCATCGCTATTACACGTACAGATAAACGGTCTGAAGCCGATGAGTTTTAGGCAGGACCGAAAAAGAAGACAATCCGTCAATGATTTTCTTCGGCAGATCATTGTCTTTATTACATGGAGCGATAATCGGCAAATTATAGCTCGGTGTAATGGGGCGCTTATGCTGTCCTCTCTGGGCCAATCTCATATCTCCTGCTTCATTCTCACAGCGTATGTCACACTGAGTGAGATACTGCAGCTGCATCCCCCTCCTCCACCCCATCTGCAAATTCACTATATAACTGCACATAGATTTTCCTCATGATCAAATGTGCTTGGACAGACATGGATTCTGCAGACATCTGACATCCCACCTATGTAAATGATGTTTAAAGGGGTTATCCAGCATTAGTAAAACACGGCCACTTTCTTCTTAAAACAGCACTTCCCCCTGTCCTCAGGTTGTTTGTGGCATTACAACTAAACTTCATTCACTTCAATGGAACTGAGTTGCAATACCAGACACAAACTGAAGGCAAGAGTTGTGCTGTATCTGCAAGAAAGTGGCCATGTTATTCTAACCCTTGGATACATGCAACAGAAAAACTCTGCATAGATATTTTGCGCCACTGCGGATGCAGGTGTCATGTTACTTATTTTCCACGGATTTTGAACTGTCACAAACTAACAGAGGCGACGATCTTTGTGCAGATCCGTGGCACTTTATCAAGGAAATCTGCAGGAGAAACTGGAGCACCGGCCTAGGATTTGTGCTTTAGGAGCCTCATCCAGGTACACATCGGAAGATGTACATTATAAAGCTTCACACATTACCATATACAATAAAAAAGATTTATAGCCGGCCATGATCTGCTATTCCTCATGATCTACTCCACTCCCTGTGCTCTCCAGCTCCAGATCCCATCTGCACAATCCCTGCACTATGGGTACATTTGCCCAGAGCAGAATCTCTTGGCCTGTATACGGCTGAGTACACAGAGCACTGTATACGGCTGAGTACACAGAGCAATGAGTGATCAGTTGCGAGCACTCTCTGCAGACTTGGCAGGTTGTGAAGGTATTATGTGGTGCAGCCTTATGCTTATAGTCCACCCGCTGACCGCTCCTAATGTTAATGTATACTAATTCTCATAGGCACAGCTAGTCTGGCTGCCTTTACACTCAACAGAGCAAAGCTCAGATTTAAAGGGGTGTCCCCAAACCCCGAAAATCTATAGCACATGACATAGGGGTCCCATAGGTTGGACCAGCATGTAAGTAGGAGATGGGATACTTAACCCCAACCCTCTCACTCATGTCCTCACTTTCATGCTGCCTGACCCACATGTCACCTGGGAAGTCCCCGACAGCTTCTCTCCACGCCACCGGCCTTGACTTCTAGATCTTTGCCCGTACCAAGACCAGAAGAGATCTATCAATCAAGGCTGGTAGGGCCGGGGGAAGCCACCAGGGACTGTCCAGGTGACGTGTGGTTCAGGCAGCATGAAAGCGATGGCAGGTTTCCTGGTATTTTCTCTTTTATGAAATAATGGCCTATCACTAGGATACACCATTGGAAGGGATCCGACCTCAATAAAAGGGAGGAGTTTCCACAACCATGCTGCAGTCCCTACATTTACAGGATCCGTGAGGGTCCCAAAAATCAGACCCCATAATCATAAAGTGATGGCAAAATTTTTGAATAAAAATTTAAAGTTAAACAAAAAAAAAAAAAAAAAAAAAAAAAAGTGATGGCAAATGCTAAAAACACCTTCCCCATACTCTTTAATTCCCCCTAGGGGCCTATTATAAGCCACCATTCAAATCAATGCACTGCTATAGCAATGCACTTCATTGATTTGTCTGTGATCTGCTAGCACAGCCTGTTTATATAACTGTATAGGCCTCAGTCCTCAGAATGTTGCCATGACAACAGATCAGCTCCTCATGATCTCATTGCAGGGAGCCAATCTGACCCCTATACCACCAATGATGGTTTTGAGGGTTAAAAGATTTTAAAGGGACAGTGTCTTCGGAAAATGCCTGTGAGTAAATAATGTTTTTATGTTAAACATATTTTTTAAGAATTTTTAGTGTCATTTTTTCTATTTTTCCATTTTTCTAACTATATTATAAAATAATCCTGATATCTTGCGGTTTTCATTCTCACCACTGGGGCTAAAACTAAGCTGAGACTTCCTGTTGTGTCTGTGGTGATAAGAGGAGGCTGCTGTAAAGTGATCTGTACAGCACTACAGCGTCATGCGACACCAGTAGATAGAGGAGACAATAGCAGCTCCCTGTGGAATGACCTCTTCAAAGGTCACAGAGCGCTCTCAGTACTGTTTCACATTCATCTCAAGGGGACAGAGTTTGTCTATTGTCATCTATGTCCATGAGTCTAGCTGTGAAGCATCTCACTAAATGGTGTTAAGAACAGCCCAAGCAAGATGGCCGCCCCCATAACTATGTACAAAAAGTAAAATAAAAAAAAGTAAAGCCAGAAAATAGAAACAGATTAGAATAAAAAGGAACAAGTTTTAGTATCTGACTCTAATCAGTAAAAGAAAATTTAGGTGACAAATTCCCTTTAAGGCGAGTAGAGATGAGCAAACCCAAGCATGCAGCATTTGATTACCGGTGGCTGAAAAGGTTGGATGCAGGTCCAAGGGCCCTATTCCACCGGACGATTATCGTTCAGATTATCGTTAAATCGTTCGAATCTAAATGATAATCGTTCGTTTGAATAGCAGTTAATGACTAACGACCGAACGAGAAATCGTTGATCGTTCAATAAGACCTGGACCTATTTTTATCGTTGCTCGTTTGCAAATCGTTCGCATTGAATAAGACGCCGTTGTGTCGTTTGCAGTAGTGATGAACACAAATGGCGACGACAAGACGACCGCAAGAACGATCATAAGTAACGATTTTTTTTCCATGTAAATGGGTGAACGATTTCAGGACTTTCGTAATAGCGTTCGTTTGGATCATTTATTGTTAACGACTATGCGAACGATAATCGTCCCGTGGAATAGGGCCCTTAGGCTGTCTGGAAAGCATGAATACTGCTATAGGCCATACGCTGTATCCATGTTTTCCTGGAATCCCTAGGGCTGCTTCCAACTTCTTCAGCCGCCGGTAAACAAATGCTGCACGCTTGGGATCGCTCAGCTCTACAAGGTGACATATAAGAAAAAGAAATGAGCACTTACAGCTTTGGGGTTGACCTCTGTGGCTATGAGCCGCAGCAGACAGCTCAGGAGTCTCTGTTTGTGGTGTAGTGGGGAGTCAGAGTCGTCCGATCTGTTGGGCTCCATCCACTCATACTCCAGCTGTAGTTTGCCCGGTTTGCCCAGCATGAGGTAGACCTCTGCTAGCGTCAGGTTCTCTGAGGTCTGCTGGTTCCAGCCTTCCTGACGTAGCTGCTCGGTGAGCTGGTTAGAGTTGTCTTTGGGAGCCTTGGATGAGGCGCTCGGCTCCTTCACCTGAGTGTCCAGTCCTGAAGATTGTGTAGTGCAATGATCTGGCTGCTGCTGCTGCTGGGGGGTTGGAGTCTGTGGTTCGGCCTTCTCTCGGCTCGGAGACTCAATGTCTCCAGGAGGTTTGGGGTTGGACTCTGGAGATGCTGGAGGACAGGTGGTGAGGTTATTTGTTTCTGGAACTATAAGATCTTGGCAAGACTTTAAATACCGGGGCAAGGGGTCAATTAATGAAAGTTCCTCCACATCTGGGGGCGGATAGCTGGATGTGTCTCCACCGGCGGAGATATCCATAGGCTCTGGAGGAGAATCGTCAGGAGTCTTTGGCCCATCCGACACCCCATCTGATGATACATTCTCCAGAGAACCATTCTCAATGTTCTGAGACTTCTCTGGTGTGGTACTACTGGGCACCTCCGCTTTGTTTCCTTGCTTGGCATCCGCATTACCTCGTGGGCACTTCAGCTGAACGCGAGCCGTGCCTTGTCCAGTCTGGATGCCGAGGATCTGAGCAGGTGGTAGCAAGTGAGCGTCCTTAGAGCTCTGCTTGTATTTGCCAGACTCCTGCCAGTGGACGGTGCAGTGGGCTTTGGAATGGACAACCCTTGCCACTCCTGGTAAAGGAGACAGCTGAGCCGTTTCTGGTGGGAAGAGGTAAAGATCTTCCCTGCTGTCCTGAGACTCCACATCTGCTAACTGAGGGTCATCCAGACTTTTCCTCTGACACAAATTGGTAAAGGAAACAACGGACGTAAAACCAAAAGGTCAGGTTCTGTTCACACCATCACCACGGCACAATGGCAATTCAAGGCACTGTCCATATACTCAACAGCCCCTACGATCTTATAATAGGGTTCATCAGGACGTCCGTCATCTTACTGCACACTGCCGTCAACCTTCAGAGATCTGATAGCAGTGTGAATAATGTTGAACCCTCACCGATCACTAGATATAGCAGGGAGAAGCGTATGACTGAGTGCTTCACTCCCTGGCTCACCGCTCAATCGGACTTCCAGCCAATAGACTTTCAATGGCACCCATCTCCAGCACGGATCGAGTAGGGAGACAGGGAGTGAAGCACAGGGCTGTGCACTTCTCCAGGCTATATCTAGTGATTGGTGGGGGTCTCTGCACTCTGCAGATTACCATTTTTGACAAGTTTGTGTGACACATGAAAAGTATTTTCTTTTTAAAGGAGAAGTCCGGTATCGGATATTTTTTTTTCAAAAGAGCCGAGGAGAAGGTTGCTGAACATAACATGCGCTCTGGTTCACAGTCTGAGCGGGGAGCAGAGTCGTGACTTTTCAGCCCCGCCGAGGCAGTCAGTGGCCGCTGACTGGCTGAACAAGGCTAACACGTCATAACCCGATCCCCGCTTAGACCAGGAAGTGGCCAGAGGACAGCGGACCCCAGCGCTGGGGCCGGAGAGGGCAGCTGCATGTTGTTATGTTCAGCCACCAAATCCCCGACTCTTTTGATTAAAAAAAATAATTCCGGCACCAGACTTCCCCTTTAAGTAAAAAAACCAAAAAAAACATACAGTAATTAAGAAACCAGAAAGTCATATCATCTCCTAGAAGAAGCTTCTGCTTTGGGGCCGATCATCCCAGGAAGTCGTCCTCACACCAAGGTATCAATGAGGCAATAAAGGATACAATACGAACTTCCTGTAAAGCCCACTTCTGCTTGAGGAACTCAATAAGACTGGAGACCTTTCTGTGCAGCTCCACCATCATCCTGTGCAAGAACAAGAGGAGGGAATGTAAATGGCGACACAATCTGACATGTAGAAATCCCCACAAGCTTCTTTATTTGATTAATTTAGCTTTTTTGACAGACATTAGCTAGGTTTTCCCATCCAACGAGGTGATGGCATACAATGGGCACCCCTCTGAATGTGAGAATAATGGGGACACATTGCCGATGTAGTTGTGCGTCCTCTTCAGCAGCATCCTGGCCACCTGGCTCTGCAGAGAACTACAGATCCCCGGTAATGTGAACGGGGTGGGCTGCAATTTCTTGCACTACTCCACAGATTTGTGCAAGGACGCAAACAAGCGCCAATCAGAGAGATTGTTGCTCATTTGCAGTGCCTTTACACAGCACAATAATTGAACAGTCAGGCCTCATGAACAATCCTTGCGTCGTTAGTGCAGCCAAGGGAGCACAGATATGCATAAAATAATGCTGTCAGTTTCCAGATCACACAAGCAGTGCATATTTACCTAAAGCCATACTGGCATCCCGCTCTCCCAACTAGACAGTAGGACGGGAGAGCCATAGAGCAGCCCACTAGGTAAGTATGGACCGCTTCTGTGACCTGGAAACTGACGGCACAGATATATGTATATCCGTGCTGTCAGTTTCCCTTTGCGATCGGCCGCACATCTACTGTTTACACAGGGAGTGCGATTATAGCCTGAAGGATGGTTTCTAGCAACTCTCCTGGCTGATAATTGGCCGTTGTTAAAGACCCTTCAGTGCCACACATCCTGATGTCCTAATACATGGAGCAATATCTGCCAAATCAGGAAACCAAAGGGCAATCTGCCACTGACCACGCATCTCCCCATGAAATAGGAGAAGTGTCACTGATGGGTGATTAAAGGCAAGGGCTGCACAAACAACGTGGCGATGTTCATACAGCCCTGGCCACACGATACGATACGAACTTGTGAAGTTTTGATACCTGAGCCGTGGGTTCTGTGCCAGGCTTTGTACACGGGCCCAAGCCTGGTTGTTCCGCGGTTGAAGCTCTACCGGGACTTTGAGGGGCAGTCGCACTGGTTTCTGATCCTCCTCATCACTGAGACCTGGAAATGGAGACAGAATTATTTATTTTTTTTTTTTTAATTACCACTTAACATATAAAAACTTGGTTTTGACTCTTTGGCAAGATTGCATTAAAAAGTCACAGTGTTTTGTTTGTTTGTTTTTGTCTTTTCTTTGCAGAAATCAATAGTCCAGGCGATTTTAAGAAACTTTGTAATTGGGTTTATTAGGCAAATATGCCATTATCTGCATTCAAAAAGACTTTCCCCAGCCCCCCCCCTCCTCTTCCTCTTTTCCATCCACTGCAAAATATCAGGAAATTGTGACTTGTTGCATCAGACACAACCCTGTCTGTTCTCTGGAGAGGAGAGGGGGGAGGAGGAAGGAGGGAGATGAGTCAGCAGCAGAGAATAAAGGATTACACAGCCGGGAGCTGTGTGAAAGCCAGTATTCAGAGGTCAGAGAGGTCAGTGCTGACTGTCAGAGGAGATAGCCTGGTGATGTAGCTGAAAATTAACTCTTTGTTTTCCTGTTTTGGTGCCTCATCTCCCTCTACGCCTCCCCTCTCCATACACAATAATGAAGAAAGGGGGGAGCTTCAAACTGCTTTTTTGTGATAAAAATGCATTTTTCGGCTAATAAACCCGGTTACAAAGTTTCTTAAAAATCGCCTGTACTATTGATTTCTGCAAAAAAAAAATTTAAACGACAGTGACACTTTAAAGCATCAGTAAATGTAAAGGGTTGGATGCAATTTTTGCTGATGCTGGTTCTACTTTAAATTTATTGATGCCTTCATGCAACTTTGCAAATCAAAGCCTTCACTAGAACCTGCAAAATAACATTCAGCCCTTTACATTTATTGGTGCCTTCAAGCAACTTTGCAAAGTGTGCTGGATGGAATTTTGCTGGTGCAGGTTCTGCAATGCAAAGTTGCATGAAGTCACCAATAAATGTAAAGGCCTGGGTGTTCTTTTTTTTCTTTTTCGGTGCAGGTTAAGGCTGTGCTTAGCTAAACTGCAGGAAGACACCGATATATGTCAAAGGTGTGGATTTAATTTTCGATGGTGAATCCTCTGTTTGGCAAAGTTGCATGAAGGTACTAATATAAGGTACAGGGCCTCATGGATTTTGCTGGTGTTCGTAAATACTCAGCCATGTTACATGGCATGGCTTCACCTCTGGAAAGCCTGAGCTTTTGTTAGGATACTCCATAAACAGCAATTGTGTAACATAACTGGAACCGTTCCCAGGAACAACGCAGTCACAGTAATGCAATGGAAAATGTGACTGTGCTGCAAATCAGCTGAATGCTGGTGCGCTTTATGGCAGCCTGTACAGTGCAGAAGACGCCTCTTCAGTCTCTCCTTATATTACAGCAGTGACCTCCAGCCTGTAGGTGTCAGGACATGATGGGAGCTGCAGGGCTCCCAAGACTTTCAAAAACTTGTAGGATATCAGAGAGACATGTCAAAAGTTTTGATCTGGGTGTTCAGATCTCCACCAATTACAATGAGATGCGAGCGTCTGGACGCCCCCCTAGCTTGCCGTAATCTCTGGCTCAGGGATTTAATGTTGCAGGGCACATATCATCCTAAGCAAACAAAGGATGTGAGGCCGATGACGGTAAAGGGAAACTGACAGCACGGATATACATATATCTCTCTCTCACATAGCAATACATACTTACCGCTGCTGCCATCCTTTTCTCTGGCTCTCCCCATCCAGCCACTGTGTATTCAGGCCCCACCTTCTCCGGATATCAATCATTCTAGATGAGGCAGGGCCTGAAGACACAGCAGCTGGACGGGAGAGCCGGAAGAACAGGATGCCGGATCACAGCAGCAGCGGTAAGTACTGCTGTGTGACCTAGAAACAGGAAACAGAATGTATATATGTACAGATATGCGCCTCCTAGTGGCAGCAGCCTATACCCATGGTATCTGTGTCCCCCAATAAGACGCACGAGAAATCTGTGTTGTCAGTTTCCATTACTGCATACATGGATTGTTTGTGCAGCCCGGCTGCTAGATTTCTCATGTCGTGCAAAGGCACCGCAAACAAGTGACGATCTCGCCAACTGGCGCTCATTTGTGGCTGCCCACAGCCGAGAAATATTTGTGTCTAAAAGGACTCTGAAAATAGAGACCGTCTACTGCAGTGAGACTGAGATCACAGCAAGCTGGGGAGTGAAGTGCACAGCCGCGTGCTTCTCCCAGCTCACTGTAACAAACTTTGTGGGTCTGAAAACTTTTGACGTCTCTAGGAAGCATCAGAACTATTTTTGCAATACAAAACAATCAACACGTAACCCATGACAATTTGCCAGTAGACAAGAGAAAAGTAGTGGTTTCAGAAGCGCTTTTCACCCAAGGTAAAGATAGTACTGGAAAAAGGTTCATGCAGAAACATCAGACCAGCACCACGCTCATATGAAGAAGCTTTTCTATATTAAGACTTTGCGTTTCAAAAGGTAACAGCCTTCTTCATCAGGTCATCTTGAAGAAGGTTATTACTTTTGAAACACGTAGTCCTAACAAAGAAAAGCTTTATATTAGCCTACCTAGCTCTACCTTGGGTGAAAGCACTACTGAAACCACTACTTTCCTCTCATCTACTGGCCGTTCTACAGCTGTAACTAAGCCTGGTCCTTTGAAGGGTGGTAGCATCTCCCCCCGTCTGATATACTATAAAGCCATGTTCACACGGCGTATTGTACCGGCCGTTCCGATGATCTTTATGGCCGTAAAGTTCTGATGCGCCCAGAGCCGCCCGCTTCATAGTGTGCACTGACATGGTTTTTTACGGCCGCTATTCAATGAATAGCAGGCGCAGAAAACTGACACGTCAGTTGTTTGCGGTGCCGCTTGGGATCCCGGCCGGAGCGTATACTATGGGATCCCATAGAACAACACGCAGTGTGTCTTTTCGTACAAAGTATGGCCGTTGTTGCCGATTGCAACAACGGACGTACTTTTACGCTGTGCGAACATAGCCTAAGGGTGCCTTCACACATACCGGATCCGCAGCGGATTTCACGCTGTGAGTTTGCAGCAAAATCCGATGTGGATCCATGTAGTGTGAAGGTCTATGGGTTACATATCTGCAGCGGAATTTTCATTCTACTGTGGATATGTAAGCCAGCCCCTTTAACCCCCTGCCCCTCCCCCGGCGCCGCGGCTGTGTGAGGCTCCCCTCGCTCCTCATTTAAAGGGTTAAAAGGGCTGGCTTACATATCCGCAGTGGAATGAAGCCGATTTTTGGGAGTCTTGCCTGCTGCATGATCCTATAAGGCGAGTGTCTTCTTGTACTTTTCCATACCCCCATTGTCTCAAGTAACGGCACATGCAGCACCTTTGCTCTTTTATCTTTTTTCTCTATGTGTGACATACAAAATCTCAACCCACCTGTGATCCTTAGAGCTCAACAATCTCTAGTTCAGACTGTATTCTCTTTTAGCCAAACAATCTCATACCTGAACAGACACCCGGTAATAGGTAACGGGACAAATGCACAGAAGCAAAACCTACGTACCCGCCTTTCCTTCAGGGTCACAGAGTTTCTTCAAGGCTCGGCACATCGGAGCCTTGATCCGCAGGTTCCTGCCTTTGTAACGCACTGTGGTCGCCCTGTGAAAATGAACAACAGTAAAATACATATCTGAGCTAGCTTAGTGCTTACCTCCCAGTCTGTGGAGGAACTACAAGCTCCAGCATGCCACGAAAGCTTCAGACTGACATAGTGGGACATGTAGCTTCAAGGAATTGCTGATAAAGTATTTCACTCACCCTAACTGGATCAGCTCGTTCAGCTTGGCCGCGTTCTTGTCATCCATACCTGCGATAACCAATGGAAAAGTCAGGAGATCAGATACAAGGAAGCCGGTACTTATATATAACGCTAGACTATACGCATTAAAGGGATTCTGCAATACATCCCTTATTATTGTGGTTCCATTAGAAATTCTGTCACTTGTGATGGCACATATAGTGCAGCGTGCCTATGGAAACCTCCGCCCTATGTTGTGACCGGAAGCCATGATTCCAGTGTTAACTAGAGAATAGTGAACGCCGGCAAAACTTACAGCCACCGATCTTCTTCCGCAGTTCTCCATAGCAGATGAGGCCGTAAAGCTCCTGCGAGGACTTCTTAAGACCGCAAGAAAATACTACGAGAAAAATAAAGGTTAAAGGGTAAGGACGACAATAGAAGATCGATTTCGACACTGAATAGAGACGTGTGGTTTGCTCACCATTGTTAAAATCAATGTACTTGGAGATCTTGTGCCACGTTCTGTAGTAAAAGTGCCGAACCTGCTCCTTATTCTTCACCATGCTGGCCGGTTTGGCCTTCTTCTTGTACTTAAGGGCAATGTTGTTCTGAATGGCTTCAAAATCCTTTCCATGCTAAATACATAGGGAGCAAGAAGGGAACGTTTCTTAGGGTCAAGGAGCTGGAATTTGGCAAATAGTAACATGGCCTATACTGTAGATATCCTGTGGGACTGGGGGGGGTTCACCACATAAACCATAGCAGATAAGTACTAGGTATTAGTGGCGAAGAGCATTGTGGACTCATCCATACATTATATAGACGGACATTCATTTAAAGCAGGGATGGGGAACCTTCGGCTCTCCAGCGGTTTCAAAACTACAATTCCCATCATGGGAATTGTAGTTTTGCAACAGCTGGAGGGCTGAAGGTTCCCTCTCCATGATTTAAAGTGTCACACCTCTTACTCTATGTGCCGTTCTCTGCACCATCCACAAGCTTAGATGCTGCACAGTCCATATATACCTGTATAACACTTGTCTGTCTAGTCTAAAATTGCTTTATTTTAACAGTGGAGAGTCATCTGGGGGGAGATGGGGCCAAACTCCTGGAAAAGATCGGCCTAGGTGGCACTGTTCACTGGTGATATGAAGTGAGAGTAAGGGAGGTGACAGTATCGCTATAAAGTGTTAACATCACAGATATGTCAGAAGTTACGATCACTCGAGACTTCCTCTGATCATTACATATTGCTAGAAGTGCTTCTCTTCCCAATCCACTTGTTGCACAAGACAGGCTCCATAGGTTTACAATACAATGTCTCCTGCAACAAGAGTGAAGCACTTAGCTAGATGCTTCTCTTGGCCCTATCTAGTGATCAGTATGGGGGGTTTGACCTTTTGATATGTCTGTGTGACTGTAAGGGTCCTAGTATGGGCCCAATCATAAACGGTAAACGTGCCCTGCTCAGGGGTTGTTTACTGAGCAATTACACAGGCCGACTATCAGGCAGCAAGGGCTGCACGGACATCGCTAGCCCTTGCCTTTAGTGTAGTCTGGACCGTTTCATTGGCTGACCGTTCTACTACACGGAGCGATAATCTGTCTGTGTAATAGGGCACTTACATTTTAAGGCTATGTTCACACAACGTGAACATCCGGCCGTTCCGTGACCCCGGCCGGGTCACGGAACGGCCGGTCTCTGCCCGGATCATCGCGGCCGGTACAAGTACCGGTCAGATGACCTGTCTGGCATCAGAGCTCTGATGCGGACGCATCAGCGCACGCCTGCATCAGAGCTTCCCCCTGCACACTATGAAGCAAACAACCGGAGCCGCTCGCTTCATAGTGTGAACTGACAGGGTTTCCTACGGCCGCAATTCATTGAATTGCGGCCGCAGAAAACGGACATGTCAGTTATTGACGGCCATGTACGGGATCCTGGCCGGCGCGCATATGATGTGTATACGCTCCGGCCGGGATCCCATAGCGGAATAGGCTGATGGCAACAACGGCCGTACTTTTACGTAGTGTGAACATAGCCTAAATGTATATGTATATCTAGCCACAACTTTCTTCAACAGCTGATTATAGTGGATCACAGGAGTCCAAACCAAACTGATCAGCTGATCTTCAGGTTGCAGGATCGCCTACTCTGCAATACTCTCCAATGCAGATATGACTTAGAAAAATAAGGAATAGCTCCTATCACCTCTAGTTTGGAGACCAGCTTAGCGCGGTGATAGGAAGGTCACACTTTGTGTTAGTATTTTCCCAATCCCTGAGGCGGTACTCACTTCATATAGGGCCTCAAAGAAGGTGTTCTTGTCCTCTGTGCTCCAGGACTCCCATTGCCGCCGCACCTTCTTCTTATTCCCTTCATCCTTCTCCGCAGTGGATGGAGCGACGTTCCGGCCTGATGCTTTCGCGTTGCTGGGAGCCAATCCAGTGGAGCAGCTGGGTGAGGACGGGGTGGCACTGTCCAGTGCTGAAAGCAGAAGCAAAAATCAGAACCGTCATCTACTCTGCAGGGTGAAAAACATCTGAAGGTTTCCATTGAAGACTAGACAGTCAAAACAGAACCTTTTGACATATCGCTTATACTTATAGGGGTTGTCAAGGCTTAGAAAAACATGGCTGACTTCCTCCAGAAACAGCGCCTCTCCTCACCTCCTTCCCCCTCCAATCCAGGGGTGATATGCATCAAGCCCAAGGGGCTGAAAGGTGAGCCATGAATCTACCACTTATCACCCTATACCAGAAGCCAACGGTATCACACGAGGTGCCGCCTCTTGCCTTTGTTGTTTGTTTGTTTTTCCTTTATTATATATCGGTCTGGGTGTGGGGTTTTGCAGTTCAGTTCTATTGAAGTCAATGGACCTGAATTGTAATACCACACACAGGACAGGGTTGGCTTTTTTTTTTTTTCCGCACAAGAAAGTAGCTGGCCCTTTTCTAATCCTGGAAAGCCCCTTTAAAGAGGACTGTCTAGCAAATGACAGCCCCTTTTAGAATGCTGTCCCCAAAGTGATCAGCTGATCACCCCAGCACCTTGTACTCCTTGCATGCAGCTAATTTTACCAGGTGGCAGACAGCCATGTAGTATTATATACAGATCACTGAGACAAATGGACGTCCACATAACACAAAGAAAACTCAAGTCCACCAGAAAGCGAGTTGGTTATATAAAGAGGATCTCCATTCTCCATAGAGGACAGTGCCGAGTATGGGATCCCCCTATATCAGGGATGGGGAGAGCCTCTGGCCCGCCAGCTGTTGCAAAACTACAACTCCCATCATGCCTGGACAGTCGAAGGCCCTATATTATGTCCACATGGACAGGGGTGGTCTAAATAGGTTGCAAGCAACAGTATAACAAGCATTACAGGTAAGGAGGCAGAGCAGGCAAAACTAGTCAAACCTGGATGACAGCTGCATCATATACGGTCCAGGAGACAATGTGCATCCATCAACAGGATCAGGAAGGATATATAAGTATTACACCAATAGTGACGTGTGTGACGCAGATCCTGGCTGTATCACACATCGCCATGCTTCAGTGCACAGACCTCCATGTACTTGATAGACGAGTATAATCCCTGCCATGGCACACGTCAACAACATGTCACAACAAGATGGCTGTACATGGCTGCATCCTACTAGAGAGAATACCGCACCAGGAGGACATCTCCCACGTGTGCTATTAACTTGTACCAGAGCAGAAGAGGAGGGACTGCAGGATGAAGTCACTGAGTATTTATAGACTGTAAAATGTAATGTCGTGAGCGCACACAGTCCTCCTCCTCACAAGGTGCCACTCACAGCCGCGCGGGTGCCACATCACTCAGGCGCCACCGTCACCTCAACTCCTCCATAAGTAGACATGACACCACCTCAACACCTATAAGATCAAGTCATCTCCATGCCCTAGATAGCATGCCTAAAATATATCTGTGGATGCCACCGGTGCCCACATAAGGCATTGAGGTGTTGATTTTCCGGTCTTGGTCATGTGTCCTTGGTGTGATCCACTAAAAAAAGAAATAAAGGGGAACTCTATACTACAAGAGAGTGCAGGGGCCTATGATATAGATTGGATGTGCTACAACAAGACAACCCTTCCTTCCGCATATATATTGAGACATCCAAAGTGTACGTACGAGGTAGGCATGGGCAAAACAAGAAGGTCAAAAGGAGGACAGGCAGGGTGACCGCAACAATAGACATCCTATAGTGAGCCAACATCTGACAACGCCCCAGGGCAGCTGACACATCACTGAGGCGGATGAGGCAGTCACTACGGGTGAGCTATCAGGGGTCTCCACAACACACGTTCACATCACAGGCAGTAGCCAATGACCAGACCCACACCTGGCAGGGCAAGTGCTCATCCTGGCTCACAAAGCCGCCATCTTTAATAGCATTAGCTATTGGAATTACATGCAGTGTTGAACAGTGCCATTTACCACCATGGTGACTGCTCCCTGCCAGATCACCTGCCCGATACACACATAATCATCAGCCAATCATCTGGTATCACCAATCTACAGGATAGAGGATAACAAGCTGATCGGTCACGATCAGGAGAACAAAGGTCAACTATGCCCATGTGACTAAAGCGGCAGCACGTACACTCTGCCACCGCTCCTTTCACTGTCTATGGGACTTCAGAATTCAGTACAAGATTCTGCAAGATCTATTAGGGTGCGTTCACACAGAGGAATAGGAGAGGAATTGAAGAGGAAAGTTTTCTACTTGAAATTTCCTCTTCTTCAGCTCCGGTGGAATAGGCGCAAAATGCGAGTGGAAAGCGGAAAATCAAAGCCTCAGCGAGTTCTATGGGATTTCTCTAGTGCACTCTGCCCAGAGAATTCACATGTCAATTCTTTGGGCAGGAAACGGATCATGGCGAAACATTTCTGTGTGTAAATTTCGCTGTGTGAACAACAGAGCGAAAATCTCATTGAACACAATGGGGCATTGCGCTGTACATATTTTATGGGCTGAATTTCAAGCAAAATAGGTGTAAAATTAAGTGCAGATTCGGATTCGCCTATTCCTCAGTGTGAAGACTCAGACAAGGAATGGAGTGACAGAGTGTGTGTGCTGCCACTCTCAGGTGAAAACTGGCTTCTGTCCTTGTGATCAGTGGGGATCCAAGCAGTTAGACCCCAATCTATCAGCTAGTTATGTCAGTTCTTTGAGCGGAGAGCGACGGAAGCAGATGTGCGCGAGCCCTCCCATAGACACACTGTGTGAGACTGAGGCAGGCGGAATTCCGCGGCAGAGAGTTCCTTTTGCTCCATGTGAACTGGCCCTAATGTGGATGGGGACAGCTTCAATCTTGGGATAACACCCTAAAAGAGTACCTGTAATTAGAAAGCTTTTGATGTCACAGAGTGTTCATACAACGAATGATCATGAGAACCACCGGGAAGACAAGAGCGCTGCCGTGCATTCCTCTCACCGCTCTGTGTCTGTGTAAGCCGGACGGCTCCATAGACTTACATTATGTGGCCATCCAGACAGGTGACATGTCACAGATCCCGCTGGACATGCTGCACCTGGACGTCTATAGGCTTGTTCTTCTGATCGATTGTGATCTAAACACTATCACCCTGTCCAATCAAAACTTTTGATGTCTCTGTGACGTCACTTTTGACAGGTACGACAAGTCAGGAAATACTCCTGGTATATACCTCTAGTGCCTGAACAATGATGTAAGAACTAAACACTCCCCAATTTCTCAGTACAGATCAATAAAAGGAACTTTCCATCCTCCTTAGGAGTCAGCTGGAAGTGATGTGATGTAGGATAAGGAGGATACTACACCACATTGCGTCACCACAGGCATGGTGTATTAGTAATCTACTCCACCTACACGTAACCTGCTCCAGGCTCCACCTAGAAAGAGAAATCACTTGTCTCATCATGTCCCACAGTTTCTGCCTGTTCCCCCTATTTATTGCTTGCTATACACCCCAGGACCAGCCATCTATCTATTGCAGGGACCATGAACCTTTGGCCCCCCAGCTGTTACAAACTACAATTCCCATCATGCTGGAGGGCCGAAGGTTCCCCATCACTAATCTAATGTGTATAATGATGTCAGGATCAGGCATGCTGGATTTCAATTGGCTGATCCACTTGTTTTCTACGAGACAAGAGGTGGTCCTCTCCCCTGTTTAGAACACATGTACACTCAGTTGGAGTGTACACGCCTATAGGGAGGATCGGGAAGGATAGCGGTCTTATGTGTACGGCCAAAGCAAGGACGGTCACTCCAATACCCTTCACACCGATCTAAATGTAAGAATTACGCTACAGCCCGGGGCTCACAGGATTATTGTGTCCTGCCTGAAGATTTTCATATCATGTAAAAAGTCACATGTAATCAGCCATGATAATCTTCTATTGAATGAGGTTACATAAAGATATAACATCCTCTCAGGCCCATATAGACCCCACCATACACTTATTAACCATATATATAGGTGACAGACTATAGGGGATCGGCAGCTTCAGTGGTGACAAGTAGCAGATACTACTACTACTGAAAGTTGAGCTGGGCCTGGTTGCTATGGGTAATTAAAGCTGAACTGTGCCTGGTTACTATGGGCAATTAAAGCTGAACTGTGCCTGGTTGCTATGGGCAATTAAAGCTGAACTGTGCCTGGTTGCTATGGGCAATTAAAGCTGAACTGTGCCTGGTTGCTATGGGCAATTAAAGCTGAACTGTGCCTGGTTGCTATGGGCAATTAAAGCTGAACTGTGCCTAGTTGCTATGGGCAATTAAAGCTGAACTGTGCCTGGTTGCTATGGGCAATTAAAGCTGAACTGTGCCTAGTTGCTATGGGCAATTAAAGCTGAACTGTGCCTGGTTGCTATGGGCAATTAAAGCTGAGCTGTGCCTGGTTGCTATGGGCAATTAAAGCTGAGCTGTGCCTGTTTCTATGGGCAATTAAAGCTGAACTGTGCCTGGTTGCTATGGGCAATGAAAACTGAACTGTGCCTGGTTGCTATGGGCAATGAAAACTGAGCTGTGCCTGGTTGCTATGGGCAATGAAAACTGAGCTGTGATTGGTTGCTATGGGCAATGCTGGGAATCTTACTATAAGAAAACGGTTCAAAAAAAGGACCATGGCACTGGCATCCACGCACTGGCGCCAGTCTTATGATGTAAAAATCTTAAAGCGATGTACCTTATAGTACATTTGCTTTAAAGTGTATTCTGAAACTTATTCAGCATTAGAATATACGCCTGTAAGTGACATGCTGTCATGTGTATTCCCTATTGAATAAGGAATATTCAATATTTCATAGCAAAGTACAGTGTGAACATGTCCTCACATTCACATGTCATATACTTCTCTAATAAAATCAGAATCTTTCTGGCCTATATACTGCGTTCAGACATGGCGGAAACGTCTGCGCATTTGCTTAATAAACACAATAGCAAGAGCCAGTAAAAACATTTTAACTATTCACACGTTTACGCAGCTTTTCCCTGCTCTAATTTTAGTACATCTAATAATTTTTTTATTTTGTACATTTTATTCTATATGGAAAATCTCTTTTTAAAATTCTGCCTATAGGTGGCGCTATGTTTGTGTCTAGATTGTTACTTGACCGGGCATGCAGTGAATTAGCTGTAATTAAAACTGAGCCATTTGCAGGCACTATGGGCCAGACTGCAGGGGTCACCAGCGATCTAGGTCACATGACCCTACATAAGACAGGGCATCATGGTCGAGACTTGTGTTGCCCAACTGAAGGCTGTCAGGGCATGATGGGAGTTGTAGTCCTGCAACAGCTGGAGAGCCATAGGTAGGGGAACGCTGCAGTAGGCCATGATGCTCTCTCGTGTAGAGTCAACTACCCCAGATCACTCCAATCCATGGTCTAGATCGCCACATCATGTCCTCCAATATGGACACCATGACGCTACTAAAACCAACGCTCATTTAAATGCTCATGCCTGACTAAATGGAGTCGGCCCGTCGCCCTCTTGCATGTAAATAACACAAATCCACCCAACCTATGTTGATCGGGGTGTATGGTGCAGTCAGTATACCTTTACTCTTGGCGCTGGGGGTCCGGCCATTGCTTCCAGAATCCTTCCTCTGCCTCTTGCTGTGCGGCCGGACACTGGACCTCAGGAAATGGTGCTGATCTTGCTGGACTTTGGAGGGCTGTCCAGGGGTCTCGGCCTCCGGGGGATCCTTATCAGGGGTCTCGGAGATGAGCAGATCCCCTTCTATCTTGGTTTTATCTTCCAGCCCTCCCTCCACCACCGCCGCCGTGGCCGCTTCTTCCTCCTCTTCAGTCTCTGGTGCCTTCTGGTTTGTCTTGTTTTCCTCTCCGCTCTTCAGCTTCACTGTCATCCTGAAAGAAGAAAGAAAATTAGAAAATATTTTAAAAGAAAGAACAGGAACGTCTATTCTAAAAATAAAAAATAAAAATCAGTGGAATCAATTTATTACAATTTTTCAACTGTTTCAATGAATCCAAATTAAAAAAAAAAAAAAAAAAAAAAAAAAAAAAATTGTAAAATTTAAACCCTACCTAAAAATGAGCAAATCAATTCTGCAAACAGAAATTAAAAAAAAAAAATTCTGTTAATCTGAAAGCTTTGTGATTTGCCTGTAATTAATCGCCGACACTGGTGGCCACCATTTCTGTGATCAGATGTGGCCATGGGTGGTGGTGGTCTGGTGGGCTTCCCCATCACCAGCAAAGCAAATCAATTCTTCACAAATCAATTTCTCAAAAATTTGAGACCCTTTGTCGTGCACAAATCACTCAAAATGGAGCCTATCATTTTAGCGATCAGAAGAAAAATCACATGACCATAGGCGGCGGCCCGGTGGAGCAAATCAAATCCTTCTGAATCAAAAATCACTAAAATCTCCCAGTTTCAAAAATTTTAAACTTTAGCGATTTCACTTAAAATAGCGGCCATCATTTTGGTGATCTCAAAAAAATTTAAAATTAAATAAGTCACATGACCTTAGGGGGTCTTCCCGGCAGGCTTCCCAATACTGCCTTGCTATATAAGTTGCTGTCACTTTGACTAGAGCTTGGATACAGTTGGATACAATCCAAGGTGACCTCACCATTTTTAGGGGCAATCGGGGCACTTTTAATTTTGGCCGATTCAACTGCATTGCAGCAAAAACAAAATCCTGAAATCTGCATACCTCTAGCTTTTATCCCTTTAAATCCCCCCGTGAACCCCTATTCCCTATCAGCAACCCCCCTCTACCTATCATACAGTTAAAATTTACAACTATAAAATTTTACCCCAATTTTTAAATTTTTTTTTACATTTTCATTTCTTACAACTATTTTGCTCAAAATATCGACGGTGCGGCGATAACTTGCTGTCCGAGTCTCCAACAGGAGCGGATCCACTCCCTGCGCCCCCATAAACTTATCAGCTACTGCCCCCATTCTGCCACAATTTAGGGTGAAAAAATTTTGCATTCGGCACCCAAATCCCCCAAAGCCTGACCCCCAGGAACGATCAGCAGCGATGATTGGGGTGGCCCAGACACCCAGGGCTCATGGCTGCCTGTCTCCTGTCTATAGTCCAGGGTTAGGCTTAGCTTTATCTCTAACAGGGTCCTTTAACCCTTCTCTGTCCAGGGGGTACAGCTCAGGGACCCCCCAAAACCTGCCCCATCTAGCAGGCAAGGAAAGAAGTTGTGGAGAGAGAGAAGAGGCAGAAGAGAGAGGAGAGCTCCTGAACAACATGGCCGCCATTGTTAGTGACAAATCCTCTCGCACTGTCCCGACTGCACAGCCCGGGCTGCTGCCCCTGTCCGCCGGCGGGGAGGGGGCTGGTGGTCGGCTGGGGGGCCCGGGGTGGCCGGGGCCCGGGGTGCAGGCGGGCAGGAGGCTGGCCAGTCCGGGGCACAGCAGCCTTGGTTTTGTTGTTGAGCACAAGAGAACCCGACATGATGATCAGCAGCCGCCGCCGCCGCGCTCCCCGTACTCTGCTCCTAAAAGTGCTCCGGGCCCCCCGCTCCGTGCCCGTTGGCGTCCCCCCAGCAGCCTCGCCGGCTCGGCCCCCGTCTCACCCTGTCTCCGGGCTGTCCCCCGCCTCGGTGGGCCCGGGATGGCTCATGGTGTCGGGCAGGCAGCCGTGCGCTCTCGCCTCCTCGTCTCCTGTGCGGCGGCGGCTGCTGCTCAGAGCTGGAGATCTCCAGGCACAGGCTGCAGCCAGGCGCGGGGGACCGCTGCTTCAACACCCCAAAACTCCCGACCCCGGACAGCTACCGACTCCGGACCGGGGGCGCATGAAAGCCGGGGGTCCCCCCTTCCAGATGCATCTCTTACTTCCCGCATCCGATGGGAGGAATTTAAACCAGACGCTGCCAAAGTTGGGGCAACTCATGGGGCGTTGTTGGAGCTGCTGAACTTTGCTTTGCTACGTCATCACATTGGGCAGCATTGGAAATCGATTTCTTTTTGCACCCCCCCCCCCAAACTAGAAGATAGCCCCCCGAAATCAGGAGCCCCGGCAGGCAACAGCCATACAGGCAGAGGAGGGGCAGCAGCATTAGATTCCTGGGGGCACAAAGAGCATCAAGCAAGATGGAGCCAGCTCTATGGTGGGCACTGAGCCACCCCAAGTGGGGGCAACTATATACTAGTATACTAGCCATACATATACATACTTATTTCCCACAGGCAATAGGAATATATGCTGTATAGGAGGAGCATGGTCCTGTGGAAGGTTATGCTGAGACTTGTGGTGTGCACAGAACTACATGACATCTGTATACCCTGCAGAATTACATCCAGAGCTGCAATCCAGGTCTATACAATGTCTACACATGGATCATTATAAACTGCTACATGTGTAATATCATGCAATGTTATCACTATGTAACATTACCAGCATGCAGTGTATAGCAATACACACATCACTGGATCATATACACACATCACTGTGCACTGGATCATATACACACATCACTGTGCACTGGATCATATACACACATCACTGGATCATATAAACACATCACTGTGCACTGGATCATATACATATATATCACTGGATCATATAAACACATCACTGTGCACTGGATCATATACACACATCACTGTGCACTGGATCATATACATATATATCACTGTGCAACTGTATCACATACATATATCACTATATCATATACATATATCACTATACATCACCATGCACTGTGTCGCTTATCCATCACCATGCAGTGTATCATACACACATCACTGTGCACTGTATCACATACATATATCACTGTGAATTGTATCATATACATATATCCCTGTATCACATACATATATCACTGTGAATTGTATCATATACATATATCCCTGTATCACATACATATATCACTGTGCACTGTATCACATACACCACCATGCAATATTATCACTATAAATCACCATACACTATATTATATACAATGATCACTATACATATCTCACCATGTAGATTTATCCCTATGCAATATTACCATGTATCACCATATACTGTATTATATAGATTTACCACCATACAATGTATATCAATAGATTTACATTTACCACAATACACATATCACCATTCACTATGCACCATGTACTATACCATGTACCACTATATACTATCACTATACAATATACCACTATATACTATCACTTTACAATATAACACCATGTACTAGATCACTATACAATGTATCACTATGATTACCACACTACACATCACCATTCACTATACAAAATAACACCATGTCCTACTATATACCATCACTATACAAATGTGCCACTATATACCATCACTATACAATGTACCACTATATACCATCACTATACAATGTACCACTATATACCATCACTATACAATGTACCACTATATACCATCACTATACAATGTACCACTATATACTATCACTATACAATGTACCTCTATATACCATCACTATACAATGTACCACTATATACTATCACTATACAATGTACCACTATATACCATCACTATACAATGTACCTCTATATACCATCACTATACAATGTACCACTATATACTATCACTATACAATGTACCTCTATATACCATCACTATACAATGTGCCACTATATACTATCACTATACAATGTACCACTATATACCATCACTATACAATGTACCACTATATACCATCACTATACAATGTACCACTATATACTATCACTATACAATGTACCACTATATACTATCGCTATACAATGTATCACTATGCAAATCATCATCATACAATCAATCACATTACAAGGCATCAGTATTGATTATTGACATCCTCACAATCTATGCTACAACCCTAATCAATAACAGGAACTCCCCAATGCTCATACCAGTACATAGCAATATAATGCCAGTCTATTACCCTCCAGCTGTTATATTACCTATATCACCATCCAGCTGCTGCACAACTACAACCCCCATCATGCTCTGGTGGTGATGGCATATTTACTACTCCAATGTAACCTGTGTAGATACAGATCATATAAAGACTATGGGATACTACTACTGATCAATACCCTGCACCCCTAGTATTATAGGCAGCAGCTGCTCTCTGTTATCAGCCCTGTCCCCTTGTATACATATAGATGTATCTAATCCTTCCAACAACAACAACACAGGGGGAGGATACAATGTAGCAGTTGGTGGTCACATGACATCCGGATGACTGACAGGTGGGTCCCACTTGTCACTATGGCAGCTGTGCAAACTCCAGTCCTGGCCAGGTGTTGGAGTACTACAACTCCCAGCATGCCTTGCTATACTAGTGTCATTACGGATTCAGATCAGTATATTGCACAACTAAAACTCCCAGCATGATATTTCTATGGTGCAGTGGCAAAACTACAACTCCCAGCATGCCCTGACAACCTTCGGCTGTCAGGGCATGCTGGGAGTTGTAGTTTTGCCACTGCACCATAGGAATATCACTGAAAACAAAAACGGAATGACATATTATAATAGGTCTAAGCATGCACAGTGATTGCTGGGCGTTGTAGTTCCCCATCAGCTGGTGATTGATCCCTGATCAGCTGCTAGCCCTTACCTGATACATGAAGAAGGATAAGAGGGCCTGTTGTATCCCCCAGCACAGAGCGGCCTGGCTGCTACGCCCCCAATCAATCCCTGCAGGCAGCCAGCTGTCACCGGCCCCAATGTCATCCACACGGCCCGGCCCGGAGTTCCAATGGATCCCGGTGCCGACCTTCCTCTCCCAAGCCCGCGTCCGCATCTGACAACAACCCGCGCCAAGCCAGCCTGCCAAAACACGCCGCGCCCCTCGCAACCCAAACAAAAGCACCCATTGGTCTCCAGCTCTGGAAAGGCGGAGCTAGACGTAGAGTAACCAATCAGAAGCCACAACGCCAAGCGGCGCTGGGAGTCATGGGCATAGAGGGCAGAGTTTAATGATGTCAATGGCGAGAGGAAGAGCTTTCTGATTGGCTGGAGGGTTTAACCAATAGGAGAACGTCTATTAATTATGTAAAATCGCAGACGGACATTTCTGCATGGCGCTTTGCTATTGGTTCGAGTAGTTTGATTGACGCGGGGGGCGTGCCGGAAGCTGTTGTCATGTAGAAACTGATAGTCTGATAGCTGGAGGGGAGTCTGTTGGTACTACAAGTCCCAGCAACTCCTGTCATAGGAGGACTCTACAGACTATATATATATATATATAGACTACAGACTATATATATAAATAAACCACTTTTTTCAATTGCTATTGAGGTGTGCTGCAGTATATTTTTGATATATATATATATATATATATATATATATATATATATATATATATGGAATCTATAGTTATATAGCCACATGGCTTTATTCTGTGTCGTCCTATAGTAATAACCATTGACTTGTTGTCTGTATTGTAGTCGCTGAACAACATAGGGTGTGTTATCCAGGAAGTGACATCACCATGTTATCCAGGAAGTGACATCACCATGTTATCCAGGAAGTGAAGCCTTGATGCAGTAGTAAGTGCAGGGAAAAAAGCACTTTATAAGCATTTCCTGTAATAAGTGTGTATTGGGGATTTGTATAACTTTTGGGGGGCAATACAATACTTTAATAACATTTTCACCGGACTTCTCCTTTAACAATGATTTTGAGGTCACAGCTCCAAAAATGTCGTCAATGACATAGGAACACATTTTCGTTCATTGTTTGATTGTTACCACATTTACACCAGGTGAAAATCCTTTAAATTTGAACTATTTATTGCACGATAATTGGCCCATGTAAAAGGCCCTTTAGATAGCTGTTAGGTCAAGGAGACACTTGTCACCTTTAATATATCCAGCTGTGCCTCCAGGATGTAGGGACATGCTTTTATTCTCTGGTATAAGGCCCCATTCACACTATGGAATCTGCGCCAAGATTCCAGGCGGAACCCCTCCGCACAGACTCGGTGCCGACTTTTGCCTTCTATGAGTTACCTCTCTGTTTAAAGGCAACCAATCAGCCCAAATCGGGCTGATATGGTTCCCTGAACCACTGTATACAGCTCCAGCAGCAGCCACGGCACGTACCGTCCACGGCTGCAGCAGTAGCTGTATACCCGGCTCCCCGCCCTTATCTAGTCACAGTGCTCTCGGAGAGGATGAATGACAGGCCGAGAGGTCCTTTACTGGCCTCTCTGCCTGTCAATCATCCATCCGAGCGCGCTGACAGGAAGAGAGTGGTGACTAGACATAGGTAGGGAGACGCCCAGATGACTACCTCTCCGCCACTGCCTGTCACGAGCCCAGGGGATTAAAGTCCTTTTTTTTCAGGTATACAGCTACTGCTGCAGCCAGTACGTGCCGTGGCTGCTGCAGGAGCTGTATGCAGCGGTTCAGGGAACCATATCAGCCCCATTGGGCTGATTGGTTCCCTTTAAACAATTGAAATGTCAATTCTTTGAACGGAAAGGCGTGAAGAGCGGAGGCACGCACGCCCTCCTACTGTAACTGATAGAAGGCAGGAGTCGGCGCCGAGTCCATGCGGAGAATTCCGTAATGTGAATGGGGCCAAACAATCCATTCCAAACTCCTGATGTGCAGCAAGCTGGAATGCCTCATCTCTCCCCCTCCCTGCTTTTATGACCCCTGGAAGCAGAGTCCCAAGCAGGGTCAGGAATGGGAGGGGAAGTAAGGAGGTGTTACAGCTTGCTGGATTTCAGGAGTTTGGGGAAGCCTCTTTGACTCTTACTATTATATAATATGAGCATTCTTAGATGCACAGCTGGATGAATGAAAGGTACCATGTGTCTCTTTGACCTAAAAGCGTCATCAGTTTGGAATGTGAATGTGGATTACCAGGAATAACAAATGCAAAGTTCAGTCTTCCTAAGCACAGCTTCCATTCCTGCTTTGGCTGCTTTCAGCATCCCGACCACCTCTGTGATGGCAAGGAGCAATCCTCTGCGTCTCTGTGCTGCTCAGGACTGTTGTGCTACATCACAACAGCAGCTGTGCCCTGATTTCTGGCAGCAACCTGTGACAGCATATATACCCCAAACAACAGACAGCTTACTGCTGCATCGGCCTCCACCAGTAATAAAGCTCAGCGACAGAACATTTTCCATTGCTGGGTGGTGATCGGCCATAGCTTTATTTACTTGTATATAGCGCCATTAGTGTAACCGTAATGGACACTTAGGGGGAGATTTATCAAACATGGTGTAAAGTGAAACTGGCTCAGTTGCCCCTAGCAACCAATCAGATTCCACCTTTCATTTTCCAAAGCGTCTGTGAGGAATGAGAGGTGGAATCTGATTGGTTGCTAGGGGCGACTGAGCCAGTTTCAGTTTACACCATGTTTGCTAAATCTCCCCCTTAGGGTGAGTGCACACTACGGAATCTGCACATTTGACCCGCAGTGGATTCTGTCGCTTGTACCTGTACACGGCGGCACGCATCTCCGCCCATGCCATAGACACTATTCTATGCACGGGCGGATTCCGCATTCCGCCGAAAGAACTGACATGTTAATTCTTTCGGCAGTATGTGGAATCCGCCCTTGCATAGAATAGTGTCTATAGCACGGGCAGAGATGCGCGCTGCCGCATGCGGGTACGAGCGATGAAATCCGCCGCGGGTAATATGCACGGATTCCGTAGTGTGCACGCACCCTTAGTGCCGAACTCTAGAAAGGGATTGTAAGCGTTATGCCATGACAGACTCCACTATACATCCCCACCCCCCCTTCCAGCAGGTATTACTCTGCCAGCTGTGACTAAGTAAATAACAACAACACAGAGTATAACCAAAGAGAAGGTAGGGCAGACAAACCAGCTGCACCATGGGGGCTGATGGAAAGCTCCTGACAATACAACCTGGGCTTGGCTACTGCAGGAGGCGGCCATTCCTGATTGGACCTGGCAGGGGGTTATAACTGAAGTGCAGGGAGTGCCACATGCTTTCACTAGCCCCTCTTCCCTAACCATCAGGTGCCTGCTGAGGAAAAAAAGGTATTTGAATCAACTAGTGTCAGTTATACAGTGTTGTAATTACTTCTATTTTAAAATCTCCAGTCTTCCAGTACTTATCAGCTGCTGTATGTCCTGCAGGAAGTGAGAGACACAGTGCTCTCCATCCATGTCAGAGCAGTAGCAAATCCCCATAGTAAACCTATCCTGCTCTGGACAGTTCCTGACATGGACAGAGGTGTCAGCAGAAAGCAGTGTGTCAGACTGGAAAAAAATATAAAGGACAAACAGCAGCTGATAAGTACTGGAAGACGGGAGATTTTTAAACAGAAGTAAATTACAAATCTATATAACTTTCTGACACCATTTTTTTTTCTAAAGTACCCCTGTTAGAATCTGAAGTCTCCCAGTACTTATGAGCTGCTGTATGTCCTGCAGGAAGGGGTGTATTCTTTCCAGTCTGACACAGTGCTCTCTCTGCTGCCACCTCTGTCCATGACAAGAACTGTCCAGAGCAATAACTACACAGAAAACCTTTCCCTCTTAAAGGGGTTATCCAGTACTACAAAAACATGGCCATCACTGATGTATTGGGGGGACATGGGAGAAGTGTAAGCCCACGGCCATGCCCTATATATTGGCAATAGCCATGGAAGGCTTAGTGAAACAATGAATGAGGACTATTTTTTTTTTATTGAAAATCATGTATGTTTAAGGGTTAAACATGCCCAGGTCATGAAGTGGTTAAAGGGCAGGTTCCTGTTATTCTCCAAGCCCCTGGCACAATACAGCACATGAGGAAGAATAAAGAAGGCAGCTAGAACCAGGCAATATGGGAGTGAAATCACGTGACCAGGTTAGAATAACAGAAACCTACGAGAGCCCATAGGACGTTCATTCAGAGCAATCACTTCTAGGGATGGGCGGAGCTATGGTAACGCACCGCGATGATTGGAAGGTTCTGAGCACGTGGCTCTCTGACCCGTTGTCAGGGTAACGGGAAAGCGAAGCGGCCTGGTACTGGAGTTCAAGCCTAACGGGAGAACGGAGGAAAGCGGGGAGGAGGCCTGAGGGTGAGAAGTATACCGCATGAGGGACGGGGAGACGGTGTGTACGGGGCTCAGGGCTGCTGTATAGACGGGTATGTATGAGCGCGTCCCCTCAGGACATAGCGGGCTACTATACAGACATGGACGGCCATTTATGGGCTTTACTATCACCTCAGCGCCACTTACCCATAGGATCATAGGATGCCGGGTGTATCATGTATCATAGGGGCCCTATAGCCAAACGTGCACTGGGGGCCCAATATGTGACGTCACAGTACAGGGATAATACACACAGTGATGTCACAGAACAGAGATAATACACACAGTGATGTCACAGTACAGGGATAATACACAGTGATGTCACAGTACAGGGATAATACACCCAGTGATGTCACAGTACAGGGATAGTACACAGAGTGATGTCACAGTACAGGGATAATACACACAGTGATGTCACAGTACAGAGATAATACACACAGTGATGTCACAGTACAGGGATAATACACACAGTGATGTCACAGTACAGGGATAATACACAGTGATGTCACAGTACAGGGATAATACACACAGTGATGTCACAGTACAGGGAGAGTGCACAGTGATGTCACAGTACAGGGATAGTACACAGAGTGATGTCACAGTACAGGAATAATACACACAGTGATGTCACAGTACAGGAATAATACACACAGTGATGTCACAGTACAGGGATAATACACACAGTGATGTCACAGTACAGGGATAATACACAGTGATGTCACAGTACAGGGGGGATAATACACACAGTGATGTCACAGTACAGGGATAATACACAGTGATGTCACAGTACAGGGATAATACACAGTGATATCACAGTACAAGGATAATACACAGTGATGTCACAGTACAGGGATAATACACAGTGATGTCACAGTACAGGGATAATACACACAGTGATGTCACAGTACAGGGATAATACACACAGTGATGTCACAGTACAGGGATAGTACACACAGTGATGTCACAGTTCAGGGATAATACACAGTGATGTCACAGTACAGGGATAATACACACAGTGATGTCACAGTACAGGGGGGATAATACACACAGTGATGTCACAGTACAGGGATAATACGCACAGTGATGTCACAGTACAGGGATAATACGCACAGTGATGTCACAGTACAGGGATAATATGCACAGTGATGTCACAGTACAGGGATAATACACACAGTGATGTCACAGTACAGGGAGAGTGCACAGTGATGTCACAGTACAGGGATAGTACACAGAGTGATGTCACAGTACAGGAATAATACACACAGTGATGTCACAGTACAGGAATAATACACACAGTGATGTCACAGTACAGGGATAATACACAGTGATGTCACAGTACAGGGGGGATAATACACACAGTGATGTCACAGTACAGGGACAATACACAGTGATGTCACAGTACAGGGATAATACACAGTGATATCACAGTACAAGGATAATACACAGTGATGTCACAGTACAGGGATAATACACAGTGATGTCACAGTACAGGGATAATACACACAGTGATGTCACAGTACAGGGATAATACACACAGTGATGTCACAGTACAGGGATAGTACACACAGTGATGTCACAGTACAGGGATAATACACAGTGATGTCACAGTACAGGGATAATACACACAGTGATGTCACAGTACAGGGGGGATAATACACACAGTGATGTCACAGTACAGGGATAATTGGCACAGTGATGTCACAGTACAGGGATAATACGCACAGTGATGTCACAGTACAGGGATAATATGCACAGTGATGTCACAGTACAGGGATAATACACAGTGATGTCACAGTACAGGGATAATACACACAGTGATGTCACAGTACAGGGATAATACACACAGTGATGTCACAGTACAGGGATAATACACACAGTGATGTCACAGTACAGGGATAATACACAGTGATGTCACAGTACAGGGATAATACACACAGTGATGTCACAGTACAGGGATAATACACACAGTGATGTCACAGTACAGGGATAATACAAAGTGATGTCACAGTACAGGGATAATACACACAGTGATGTCACAGTACAGGGATAATACACAGTGATGTCACAGTACAGGGATAATACACAGTTATGTCACAGTACAGGGATAATACACAGTTATGTCACAGTACAGGGATAATACACAGTTATGTCACAGTACAGGGATAATACACACCGTGATGTCACAGTATAGGGATAATACACACAGTGATGTCACAGTACAGGGATAATACACACAGTGATGTCACAGTACAGGGATAATACACACAGTGATGTCACAGTACAGGGATACTACACAGTTATGTCACAGTACAGGGATAATACACAGTTATGTCACAGTACAGGGATAATACACACCGTGATGTCACAGTATAGGGATAATACACACAGTGATGTCACAGTACAGGGATAATACACACAGTGATGTCACAGTACAGGGATAATACACACAGTGATGTCACAGTACAGGGATACTACACAGTGATGTCACAGTACAAAGATAATACACACAGCGATGTCACAGTACAGGAATAATACACAGTGATGTCACAGTACAGGGATAATACACACAGTGATGTCACAGTACAGGGATAATACACAGTGATGTCACAGTACAGGGATAATACACACATTGATGTCACAGCACAGGGATACTACACACAGTGATGTCACAGTACAGGGATAATACACACAGTGATGTCACAGTACAGGGATAATACACAGTGATGTCACAGTACAGGGATACTACACAGTGATGTCACAGTATAGGGATACTACACAGTGATGTCACAGTACAAGGATAATACACACAGCGATGTCACAGTACAGGAATTATACACAGTGATGTCACAGTACAGGGATAATACACACAGTGATGTCACAGTACAGGGATAATACACAGTGATGTCACAGTTCAGGGATAATACACACATTGATGTCACAGCACAGGGATACTACACACAGTGATGTCACAGTACAGGGATAATACACACAGTGATGTCACAGTACAGGGATAATACACAGTGATGTCACAGTACAGGGATACTACACACAGTGATGTCACAGTACAGGGATAATACACACAGTGATGTCACAGTACAGGGATAATACACAGTGATGTCACAGTACAGGGAGAATGCACGCCATTATGTTGAAGCATAGAGATAATGCATGCGTCCATGTTTGTTTGGCCTCATGAATCTGAACGTCAAGTCTCTGGGTTGTTTGAAGAATGGTGACCTATTGTTCCTGTGTTCTCTTCGGGGAGGGGTAAGCTGTAGCCAGACAGCTCCGGCAGCGACTTATCTCTTTGATATCAAAGGTGTCAGGCAATGATTTTCCATTATTTCCGACCCCTATTTCCGGTGGAGCGTCTACATGGTTGGGCATTGCACAGGTGTTGCGGCCACTTTAAGCAGCTTTTGTTAAACAAAGTCACAGAACATAGGGCGAGATTTATCCCTCTGTATAGTAAGATTCTCTCTGTTTTAAGTGACAACCAATCACAGCTCAGCTTTCATTATAACAAAGCAATATGTGAGATGAGCTGGGATTGGTTGATGTAGGCAACAAAAAGACTATTACGGTAAGAAAACATTACTAATCTTCTGTATTCCTGTAGCCCAATCGCAATGCTGATAACACAAATGTCTTGTGTACCACACAGGTCTCAGAGGCACGAAGAGCAATGGCCGTATATTTCGATCATCGTATAGAAACTCCGAATCTTGCAGCATCGCCATCTATCATCTCCTGGCATAATCTTCATACTTTGTTGGCCGTGGGTTCAGTCAGCCCAACTTCTGGTGGTTGTGTCGACGTCTATAGTGAACTAGTAAGTGTTGTTGTATTCCAGAACTAGACCATGCTCACACAACGTAAGTTCTGTACTAATCACGGCCATTGGAACAATTGGTACGGAATATACGTTTTGCTGCAGGCTTAGGGAATCCCGGCCGGAGTGTATACACAGAGCATACACTCCGTCCGGGATCCCTAGCGGCGCTGTAGAAAACTGACATGTCAGAAAACGGCAGAAAACACTGTCAGTGCACACTATGGAGCGTGCAGCTCCGGCCACTCACTTCATAGTGTGCAGTGTAGAGTTCTGATGCGGGCACGCACGAATACGCCCGCATCACAACTTAGCGGCACTAGAGATCATCTGGACGGTACTGCAGTACCGTCCGGGATAATGTTTTCTGAGACCGGCCGCTCTGTGACCTGGCCAGGTCACGAAACGGCCGGTCTCATACTACGTGTGAACATAGCCTCTCATGTTCCATGTGTGGTTTGTAAATATACACATTGTGCTACGGAGCAGAGTTCATAACTCCTGGCATAATAATGCATGGTGATGTGGGGAACTCCGTTCTGTAGCACATCCTCTGTATTTATGGACTTTACACGGAACGTGGGAATAAAGCCTTAAAGAGTACCTATCATTGAAACCTCTGACATGTCGTAGCGACACGTCATAAGACCCCCGACGATCATAAGAATAACATCATCTCCGTCTCACTGGTAAAGGAAATATAATGCAGCCTTATGGAACTTTGGGTACAGCAATTACTATCAGTTCCATAGGGCTCCATTAAAGTCCTGTCTACTGATTTTTTTAGCAGTGAGACGAAGATGAAGAGGCAGAGTGTGTGCTGCTGAGCGTGTCTGCCCCTTCATTCTAAAGATCAGCAGGGGTCTCAGCACTCAGACTCTGACCTGTTGCTATGATATGTGAGAAGCTTGTTCAAATGATAGGTACCCTTAAGGGATGAGAAACACAAAGAAGGTGGAGACCTGTATAGATTGTAACTTGATCGAAATGTTTTCTTTTTTTTTGGATTAAAGAGGGCTGGAAGTAAGTTATGAGTAGTGATTAGCGAACTTGCAGTAAGTTCGGTTTTGGCAAACTTTGTCTGAACCCGAAAGCTCAGCATCTGACACTGGAGAAGTTGGATGCAGCCCTAGGACTGTCAGCAAAAAAAGGATACAGCCTGTGGCTATTTTCACACTACGTAAGTTCCGTGGAAATCACGGCCATTGTTCCAACGGCTGTGATTTACAAGGAACTTACGTAGTGCTGCAGGCTGAAGGGATCCTGGCTGGAGTGTATATACATAGTATACACTCAGGCCGTGATCCCTAGCGGCGCCGTAGAAAACGGACATGCCAGTTTTCTGTGGCCACTATTCATTGAATAGCGGCCGCAGAGAACCTGTCAGTGCACACTATGGAGCGAGCTCCATTGTGTGTTGTGGGGCGTTCTGATGCGCCTGCATCAGAACTCTGCGGCGCTAAAGATCATCCGGCCGGGATGATCTTTTCTGAAACTGGCCGTTCCGTGACCCGGGCCGGTCTGATATGTAGTCTGAATATAGCCTATGGCTGTATCCAGTACTCTCTAGGGCTGCATCCAATTTCTCCAGTGTCAGATGCTGAGCGTTTGGGTTCGGACAAAAGTTGCCAAACTTAAACTTTCGGCAAGTTCGCTCATCACTATGAAGGATCAGAGCCTGACCCACCATTAGGTAAAACCTGCATTCATATGTTCTCCTCAGTCTTATGCTATTTAATAGCGGTGATTGGTCACAGACAGACATTGTTCAAAGATTTTGGGTTTAGTTTACATCAGTCACTTTTGCAGTGTAAGGCTATGTTCACACAACTTAAGTTCCACGGTAATCACGGGCAATTTTGCACTGACCGTGATTAGTATGGAACTTACCTTGTGCTGCAGGCTGAGGAAATCCCGGCCGGAGTGTATACAAATGGTATACACTCCGTCCAGGATCCCTAGCGGCGCTGCGAGAAACTGACATGTCAGTTTTCTGTGTCCACAGAAAATCCTGTCAGTGCTCCGGCCACACGCTCCATTGTGTGCAGTGGAGAGTGCTGATGCCAGCGCATATGGATGCGCCCACATCAGAACTCAGCGGCGCTAAAGATCATCCTGCCGGTACTGCAGTGCCGGCCGGAATGATCTTTTCTGAGACCGGCCGTTCCGTGACCCGATCGGGTTACGGAACGGCTGGTCTCATACAGCATCTGAACATAGCCTAAATCTTCATGCTAGGTATTTGCTTCAGTATCATTTTTGTTGTCGCTTATTCTGTTATAGGGTGACCATGTTAATAGTTCGCATGTTGAAAGATCCTACCAGCCAACTCTCTTAAGCTGGCATCCAACAAAAAAGTTGCTTGCAGTGGGCTTGGCAATGGGAGAAGTCTTTGTTCTAAATGAGCCAGACAAAGAACATCATGACGTACCATCAACACACAGTGCGGAGATCACATTGCTGGAGTGGAGCAGTAACAACAACCGGCTCATTTCTGGAGACCTGGTGAGTATCGCAAGTTTTGTGGAGATACGCTAAACAGCAGAAGAATGTTTTTATTAATAGGTTGGCGCCTTCTCATTGATGGATTAGAGCAGCGTAGAAGGCAAAAGTGCCGGAGAACCCTAAAGGGAGACTGTAAGCTAGAAAAGATGCCCCAAACTGCTTATGAGGCAGCTATAGCTATGTTAGTAGCGAGACTATCCATAGCTTTTTTCTAGTTTAAAAAAAAAGCTTTTTAATACAGCTCTGAAGAGTCACAGAGGCGTGGCCACTGACATGTCCTGGCCACACCTCCATGACACTTCAGACCTGTTATAAAAGCATAGCAGCCTCAGATAACAACAATAAAGATATGGATAGTCTTGCTACTTGCATAGCTATGTCGCCTCGTAAGCAGTTTGGGATGTCAGTTTCTAGCTGACAGTCCACCTTTAAGCGAAATGGGGGGAATTTATCAAGTACCTGTACCCTGCCCCCCATGCACCCAGCAAGATTTACTAAGAGGCACATCTCCAGAGAAGGCGAAGATGTTTGCCATGATTTATGCCTGCTAGCAGATGTTAATCACAATGAATCAGCCGCTGGAGGTGACCACACCTCCTCCCCGCCTTGCCGCACACCGCCCTGCCCACCCATTAGACAAGCAGGGCGTACGTTAGAGAAAAGGCGCCTCCCATTTTGTCATCATTGTTTAAAGTCAATCTGCCAGTTGTAATTCATGTTCCAAACTGCTGACGCTGTTAGATGCTGTTATGTCAAGAAGACACGTGGTACCTTATGTATATCTGTAGAAAAAATGCTTTTGTTCTCTTTTGCAAAGTGTCAAAGAGACGTTCCCAAGCCCTGAATGTGCTGAGGGCTGTAACTCCTCCTCCCATCCCTGTCCCTGCTTGACTGACAGTCAGAGCTCAGCACTGTCTACAGTTGTAAGATTTGGAATCAGAGCTCAGCTTCTTCCTAAAAATCAGTCAAGCGTGGATTGAGATGGGTGGGGGAGTGAGGAGATGTTACAGTCCACAGCACTTCAGGGGTGTGGAAACGCCTCTATGACTCTTTGCACCAGAGAATAAAAGCATTTTTACAGTATGGAAGCACTGACAGATGAAAGGTGCCATATTTCTCCTTGCCCTGATGTCACTGTAAAGTGTATTGGGGCCTCCCGAGTGGAGATAGGGGTCAGGCTTCATGGAAATTCATTTTATAATTGGGGAGGTAAGCCACTGCTGTCTGGCTGCGGCTTACTCCTCCCCTTAGAGAACACAGGAACATTTTGGCTGTGCAGAATGTTCACGTGTATGTAGAGGACAGGAGGTAGTGAAGGTGTATGGTCGCCCTAACAATGTCAGCAGATTGGAAAGTGAATTGATTTAAATATCATTTATATAGTAAAAACATTTTTTTAAGAATTTTTGGTGATTCCCCCCCCCCCCCTTATATTTTACTATCTATATTATAAAATAATAAGTCTTGCAGTTTTCAGCCACCTGGCTTAAAGGAGACGTCCCATGGAAGGATATAAACTGCAGGCAGGCTAGTGGGGGCAGGAAAATAATAAAGACCTGAACTCATCCGTCCCCGTCCCCGGCTGAGTGATTGCTCGCCCAGCCAATCAGTGACTTGGACGGGACACGCCCCAGTCACTGACTGGCTGAGCAGGTGATTGCTGATCCGGGGACGTTTCAGCTGGTGGAGCCGGGTACGTGATGTAGCTAAAGCTGACAACCAGTTAGGACAGGTTAGGGCATAAGGACAGGGGACTTCAGGTCTTCATTATTTTCCTGCCCCCACTAGCCTGCCTTGTTCTGTAGAGATCCCTTTCCAGCAGTGTCCATCTTATCATCACATACATGAGTACATTGAAAGACAACACCAGTATAGAGATAAGACACCATTCACAATACACATTTATTGCTCGGCCTTCCCCAAGGCTAAAAAAACTTGCGCTATTTTTCTCTTCGCGATCCGTGGAAAATCATCCGTATTTGCATCTGTTTCCGTAAAATGTGAACAGTATTCATTTGCTTAGATTTGACCCGTGTTTTTTACGGACCTCACAGATGTGATGTCTGTAAAAAATATGGATCCCATAGACTTCTATTGGTAATCCGTACCGCAATCACAATCCGCACTAGGACATGTCTTTTTGTACTGAACGGATTACGGATCAAAATTAAACCAGACTTCGTAAATAACCTTAAATAAATCAATGTGCTCTAAGTTTAACCATGATTACAGACCCGCAGTTATGGACAACTTTAAGGGACGTTTGAATAAGGCTTAAGAAATGACCATTTGACAGGTCACAGAGCATGCCCAGATATACCCATTGTAGGATAAGGGTCTGAGCCAGTCTGTTGTGTCTATCCGTGGAGCTTGCTGAGAAGCAGATCTCTGCTGTTAAGAGCAGCTCAGGCAAGAAAATGCAATGAAAATATAAAGAGTTTAGAAAAAAACTGATTTTGGGATCTGGCTTTAATTATTTAAAAAAAATCATACTGTAAAGAACTGATATTGGAAAATTATATAACTTTTTATTTTGGCAAAACTGTAAAAGCCCTTAGGGCAATATTCCTGCAAGAATGTAAAAAGTTGTTGGTAATAAAAGTTCTCTTGTAATATATATATTTATATATATTTTTTCTTTGTATAGAATGGCCTGCTTGTTATGTGGCGGCTGGACCAGCGAGGGAGAGTACAGGGAGCGCCATTACTGAAGCTGGACTACCACAAGCCTTTGACTCATTGCCTTTTCAAGCCATTGGCTCCAGAGGAGTAAGTGCTAATCTCCAAGCCTCCAGTATATCAGTATATAGCCTGCAAACCTTTTCTCGTTTCCTGTTGTACATGGCTGTATCCTTCTATCATCAACCTTGTTAAATGGTAGAGCCAGACATGGGTTTTCCATGGATTGGCCTTCCAGATTCTGGAACAATTTACAGTGTAAAAGTAATTGATAGAAAATGCACAGAGCGATTTCAACCAAAGTGATCATTCATCAGGTAAAACTTAGATGCTTGATGGACTTTAGGGCCATTCACTCGTCCACAATATATGGTCAGTGCACGGGCTGTATACCCGGCCGGTCTCTTACGACGTGTGAACGCCTCAATCTACATTTTTGTAATGTTTATGGCCACTTTTAGTTTAGACTAGGCATTCTAAAGGTCTGCATACACTCTATACATTGGTTGGCTGTTCCCAGTCTCTCGTTTTGGGTTCTGCTTTCAGTAAAGAGTGTATAGGCCTCTCCTGGGGTCGTCTGTAATGGGAATTCGCTGCCCAATCTATTTATTCTCTGAGAGATAAGTCGCAGCAATCCTCCCCTTCCTATATAGAACATAGGAAAGCTCTGCTGCAGTATGAGCAGCCTTTAGTGCACCGTCACTGGGTTGGGTAGGGGGTTGCAGAGACTACGGCACCAACTTTGCTGGGGAGAGGGGGCCCGATAGCTGTGAAGCTCCACCTAGGTGACACTGTTCAGCTATGTACTAAAGCAGAAAGACACAGATGTATGTTATATATCGATTGTGCTGTATCCAACCTTGTGTATGTGCTACAAAAACATGGCCAATGTGTTTCAGAGACAGCACCACTGTTGTCTCCAGTTCAGGTGGGGTTTGCAATTAAGCTCCATTCACTTCAATAGTACTGAATTACAAAACTCCACCCAAACTGGAGACTAGAGTGGTGCTGTCTCTGGAAGAAAGTGGCCATGTTTTTGTAGCGCTGGATAACCCCTTTAAAGGGGTTATCCAGCGCTACAAAAACATGGCCACTTTCCCCCTACTGTTGTCTCCAGTTTGGATGGGGTTTTGAAACTCAGTTCCATTGAAGTAAATGGAGCTTAATTGCAAACTGCACCTGAACTAGAGACCACAGTAGGGGGGAAAATTGGCCATGTTTTTGTAGTGCCGGATAACCCCTTTAAAGCTCTTTTTTTTTCTGCTGTATAACTGCTTTATTATGGCCCCTAAAAATCTGAAGAATGACTGAAAAATGGATCAAAAGCAAATACTGCTGGGTTGTTATATATAACATATATTGTAAGGTGCCCTATTGGCATACATACTGAAGGTGCTGGATACTGTATTCTCTGCTCTGGAATTTATCACTACAACAGAACTTGTTAAAGGGGTATGCACATCTTATTAATCAATGCCATACTGTTAGGATACGCCACGGGGGTCTGACCTTTGGGACCCCTGCCAGTTCTGAATATTAAGAGACCGCAGTGATACAGTCTCATCACAGCTTTCCCCTGCTCAGCGGCAGCCAATCACCTACTGATCTAGGAACTGCAGCACAGCTCTATACAGATGAATGGGAGCAGCCCCCTGTATAGCTGGATGGCCAGCAGTGCTGATATACAGAAATACACAGCTATGGGCTGCAGCACAGCGCTATACAGATGAATGGGAGCAGCCCCCTGTATAGCTGGATGGCCAGCAGTGCTGATATACAGAAATACACAGCTATGGGCTGCAGCACAGCGCTATACAGATGAATGGGAGAAGCCCCCTGTATAGCTAGATGGCCGGCAGTGCTGATATATAGGAATACACAGCTATGGGCTGCAGCAAAGCGCTTTACAGATGAATGGGAGAAGCCCCCTGTATAGCTGGATGGCCGGCAGTGCTGATATACAGGAATACACAACTATAGGCTGCAGCACAGCGCTATACAGATGAATGGGAGCAGCCCCCTGTATAGCTGGATGGCCAGCAGTGCTGATATACAGAAATACACAGCTATGGGCTGCAGCACAGCGCTATACAGATGAATGGGAGAAGCCCCCTGTATAGCTGGATGGCCGGCAGTGCTGATATATAGGAATACACAGCTATGGGCTGCAGCAAAGCGCTTTACAGATGAATGGGAGAAGCCCCCTGTATAGCTGGATGGCCGGCAGTGCTGATATACAGGAATACACAACTATAGGCTGCAGCACAGCGCTATACAGCCCTGTAAATCAGACCCCCACTGATCGTAAGGTGCTGGCATATCCTAGCCATAAATTGGGAATGCCTAATGTATATGTCTGCAGGCGAAATATTTCAGAGGTCGTATGTGAACACAGCCATAGCACTATGGGAAATTGACTTGGGTTTAGCAGAGGAAGATACAAATGAAGGGACCCTTGTTGTGTGATCCACTTCCAGCCATGACTGAAGCTCAGGTTTACATGACCGATTTCATTATTCCCTATGGGACCAACCTGTGGCTAGCAGCAGATGTTTCCCTTATACAGGAAGCTACAGAAGTATCATGATGTTATATAACATTGTATGGTTACCTTTGGTGTCCCGCACTCCACATGGGTTGACACTGAAATCACAGCATTTAGCCATACAATTTTTGGTCTCATTTGATTTTCTGTTTTTCCCCTTAGCAGGTTTAAAACCCAAGAAGTCATGTGACCGGCTGCTAGGAACAAAGCCGATTTTTTTTTTTTTTTTTTTTTTTTTAGCATTTCTTATGCATTGGTCGTATGTTATATTGCTCCTATGTTTTTTATAGAGATATGGCACAGCTGGCTAAAGCTGCGGTGAGCGGAGATGAGAAGGCTTTGGATATGTTTAATTGGAAAATGAAGGCAGCTGCCCAGCTGGAGTTCAGCTTCTTCCTGAGCACAGGAGATGGTACGTGGCAGTAATGTAGTCATTACTAAGGGTGCTGTGCCATCCCACTCATGACAGGGGACGGGTAGCTTCCTAGCTGACAAAAGAGCAAAAAAAGTGCGCTGATTACCGATTTTTTTTGTTACATTATATATTAAAAAAAAATTATAAAAAGTGATCAAAACATCCGAGCTACACAAGTATGGTATTAATAAAAACTTGAGATCATGGCGGAAAAAATGATGCCCCATAGCCCTGTAGGTGAAAAAATAAAACTGTTATAAGCGTCACAATAGGCCCATTTTATTAATAATTAATTGAGAAAAAAAAAAGGATTTCATAAAAAAAATATTTATAACATTAGAGAATCTGTGTAAACCTGAATATGGTTGTGGACTGACCTAAAGAATAATGGTATTAGCATTTTTTCTGTTTCTTTCTGTGTATAGGCCACAGCGGGGTGCAGCCTGCACAGTGTGAACAGTGTTATTGGAGTGCTGACCATTTTTTGCTTTTTATGTCTCTGTGACATGTCAAAAGTTTTTTATATAATGAAAAGTACGCTTTAAAGTTCAACCAGAAAAATGCATTTTGGGTTTATGATATGATTAGTATTGATATGTAATTTTTTTTTGTGTGTGTGTGTCAGGCTCCATACACTGGGTGAATGAACAGGCAAAGAGCAGCCAGATCATCGTAATGGACAGTCCTGCAAGGAGGCTTCTCTTCCTGGAGAAGAAAGCCATATTAGTGGTGGTGACCGAGAATTTGCTGCTGTCACAATTTTTTGTGAGTCCAGAAGGAGACGCTGAGGAGCTATCCAAGGTAGGAAGTGACTGCCAGTGTGCTGCTTGCCTGTCATGAGACTTCTTGTACATCGCTGTTCCTCTTTCTGTTACCATAGTGGGTGACTCTTGCAGGACGGCTTTTATTAATGTGTATGGCATGAGATACAGACATCATAAACAGAGTGGCATGTCTAGTAACAAAAGTAGAGACAAATATCTACAATGCAGAGTCGAAACATAAAACCACGCAACATCACAATCGGTGGTGAGACACAGGGAAGAAATATATTAACAAAGGGAAATGTCATTTAAGGCATTCCAGATATTGCTAGTAATCAGGTAGTAAAGTGAGAGGCCATAAATAAATAAGAGTGAGAAGGTGTTTCCCCAAGACCCATGTGCATAATTTAGGTAAGAGTAGGGACGTCCTGAGCTGATATCAAGGTTCGGGGTGAGTGGCACCACACGTCCCAGATTTTCCCAAATTTGGCGGGGCACTTACGATGCTTGTAAATGATGTGTTTATATGATATTACAGTATTAACAAGTGCAATCCACATATCAACAGTAGGGGGCCCCTGTCAATCCACCGAAGGGCTATGGCCTTTCGAGCAAGAAAGAGGGTTTCCCTCAGGAAGATAGATGTGTGATGGGTGCACACCTCCTCACATATTACTCCAAATAAACAGAATGTGGGATCCAGAGGCACCTGCAGGGGGCACATTTTGGTAAGCACTGTCACCACCTCCCTCCAGTAGGTCTGCAAATGAGGACAATCCCAAATCATGTGCCAGAACCTGGTGGATTTATATAGACATTTAGGGCAGGAGGGGGAAGGGATCCTGCCCATCCTATGCAGACGAACAGGGTTCAAGTAGCTCTGGTATATTATATACAATTGAGTAAGTCAGTTATTGACTGAGGAGGATACAAGAGTGTGAGAGCTCAACATAGTTTCATAAGACTCGTCTGACATAGCGGGAATATATTCTGTCCACCTTTCTACAGTTGGAAGCGGGGTATTAGATGCTTTGAGACAGATAAGATGTGAATATAATAAGGAGATTAGTCCCCCAGGGCTTTGGGATATGATCACACCGATATGCGGATGTGAAGAAATTACCACCCCACCATTCCCAAACTGTGCATGTAAGAGGTGCCTCAGCTGCAAGTATTGCAGGACGGCCTTACATCTCCAGTATTTGCAGATTTGGTGTAAAAATCCATATTAAGATGACACTTTGAATTCATCAGGATTTCACTTCTGTACATTGAATGGTGGAAACCCACCACGGAAACCAGCAGCATTTCGGCCATGGATTCTAAAATCCCCAGCATGCTCTTTAATCTGCATAGGACGTTTCTGCTGCATGTGAATGCCAGGTAGACCTTACATGTGCATGGCTACTTCTGTTATAGAAACAGCCAAGCCATGCCAAGGTGGGACCTGCAACTTTCAGACATTTATGGCATATCACAGTGTCTAAGGTTGCAATACCTTTTTAAAAGCCATACTACATCCTTCTCTCTGGCGTACTCCTGCCTTATCCCCTGCTTGCCTGATGGGTGAGTGGGGAGCGCGGTGGGGAGGAGGTGTGGGCTCATTTATCATGATTTATACCTGCTCGCTGGCGTAAATCATGATCCAAATCTACACCTGCTGGAAGCAAATGTAGATTTGGTACGCCGGCCGCCTCTTAGTGAATTCAGCAGGGGAAAAGGGGATGGGGCTAGTGGGAACTTTGGCTTGATGCCTGGGAATGGGTTACACTGTGTTAAACAGGGTCCATTTAAAGTGAACACTGGGAAAGCTCCACCCTATAAACCCAGCAGAGGCCAATAGTGTGTTGGCCATTATTCTGGACATATCTGTCAGAATTTGCTGGGTGGAATAGCTGCACGTTTTATATATATGTATGTATGTATGTATATATATATTTTTTTTAGTATGAGACTCAATGTATACAATAAGAATGCCCCCACCGGCATATAAGTCTTGCAGACACTGCCTATTGCAGTGTAACAAAAAAAGAAGATCAAACAGTATCCATAGGTGTAGTGTCCAAACCACAAATGCTTTGCATATAAAGCACAGAATACAGCAATGTTTTAACCATTTATTGGTCTTTTTCAAGCACGTTGCTGTATTCTGTGCTTTATAGTCAATAAATTTGCACAATAAATTTTCTTTTGCTACCCTGTGAACATCACTCACACCAGGGATTGTGGCTTTCCTGTGCACATCCGCCACCGTCTACTACATTGGACTTTACTGTAAGTGCTGTTGGACTGTTTTTACATTGCGATATGGGAGTGCCTAATGCAGTGTGAACTCAGCCTTAAGCACTGTGAGTGGATGAACAACACAGAGGATAGGGATGATCGCTGCTGTCTTCTAGTTCAGTAACTAAATGAATAATCTGATTTTATTGAACAGGTGAAGCTGACTGGAAGGATTAGTAAAACCATGGACATTATCTGTGTGAATAACACCTTATTGGTTACAGCAACCGGGGAGAGCGTCATCAGGTACATTATCCTCTTATTATCCTGCATTTGATATTTGATTTTTTTTTTTATCAAGCACACAATGCATGTTAATAGAGCATGTTCTATGCAGCCTGTTACATCTGAGCTGTGTGTTACATTACAGGGCTTTTCTGGCCAAATTACCCCATGACATGAAATGTACTCTCTGGACTGCCCAGTGGAAGTGACATCACAAATACTATGCACCTTCCATGGTTGTGACCACAGAGGCCAGTGATTGCGGTTTTGTCCACATGTGGCGGCTGCAATTTGGGTCTCAAGATTTGGTGTTACTGAACAACTGGTGTCTGCTTAAATCATCAAAGGAGCTGTCTGGGCAAAACACAAAATTTCTTCAAACCTGGCGGTTGTATGAAAATTATAAACATACACCATACTCCGCTCCTTCGGTCCCCCACAGCTTCTGCGCTGACACCCCTGCTCCTCCTCTGGTCTTTGCTTCTTCTGTCTTGTATGCCCAGCCCCACAGAACCTGCCTGCTCAGCCAGCATGTCACTCTGTCACTGTGGCCACCGATTGGCTGACCAGGTTTTGTGGGGATGGGATGGCACACAACCCGGAAGCAGTTGAGACCTATGGGGGATTGAAAACGTCTGCGCAGCAGCTGCAAAGGACTGGAGATGGGGAGAACAGTATGTTTACTACTTTTATTCAACTCCCAGCTTTTGAGGAAATAGTTTTGCCCAGACAACTCCTTTCTCATACCTTACTTTATTATAGATTTCTTGGTGCTTGGATCAGGGAAAAATGCTTTTTATCCTTGGTGGATTGTGCCACCTAGACGGGGCTTCACGGCCGCTGTGGCACTTCACCCTGCTCACATCGGCATTGTAGGCCCCACCACTTTGTGATGTCATCGTTGTCTAGGCCCCACCACCTCTAGGGTGGCCCATTTCAATGGCCTTAAGGTGGTGTGGCCTAGACAGTGATGACATCACTTAGGGGTGGGGTAAAAAGGCACAGCGGCCGTGAAGCCTCGCCCAGGTGGCACAATCCACCAAGGAAAGATAGCATTTTTTACTGGACCAAGCACCAAGAAAGCTATGATAAAATAAGTTATGAAAACTGCAGAATGTAGGCTTCACAGCTGTGTAGAGGAGTCCTCATCCAGAAAGGGGGGTGACAGTATCACTTTAAAGGAGTTATCCAGGATTAAAAAAAGCACAGTACTCACTCACAAAAACAGCACCCTGACCACTCGGGTTGTGTGTGGTATTACAATTCGACTACATTTACTATGTTAGATCTGAGCTGCAATACCCTCACCCAAAGAGTGGTGGTGTCTTTCTAAACCTAGATATCCCCTTTAAGGAGGTCCCTTTATTCTTGGAGCCATTGCAGGCTTTACTCTGCTCCGGTTGTTTATGCTCATTACTTCAGTGCAAGGAACAAACATAATGATGTCCTTTTTTTTTCCAGGTTTTGGGATCTGGAGCGAGAAGACAATTATGTGCTGTTCCTGGATGAACAATTAGGATTTGAAGCAGAAGAAACTATAAATTGTCTTTCTTACTGTTCTGCCAAAGGTATCGCAGCCCTTTTATGTTGTAAATCCTTCTTGTTATTCAGAACTAATATATCAGCAGTTAACACAGCCCCCACTTAAAGGGGTACTCCAGGCAAAGATAAAAATGCAGGGTGAGCAGGGGGTGGTGGGAACACCATAAAGAAGCTATACTTACCTATCCCCCCCCCCCCTGGAGCGCAGCATCACCACTCAGTCACCTGTCAGGCTCCTGAAGCTCCTCAAAAATGCCTGCTCAGCCAGTCAGTGACGGGCTGACATCTCTTCAGTCACTGACTAGCTAAGTGGGTATTTCCTGTCATGCTGTGATGAAACAGGAAGCCTGGAAATTCAGGAGCCTGGCAGGTGACTGGGAGCAGTGGGGCACAGGGACGGGTAGGTATATCTCCTTTATTAAGTTCCTACCACCCCCTGCCGGCCCTGGACTTTTTACCTTTGCTCGGAAAACCTCTTTAACTATGACTATATACTTTTTATTTAACTTATTCTCTATAGTTTCTTTACATATTATTATATTTAGCCATTATGGAATAGGCATAACCAACTATATATCTTCATGTGCTGCAGCAATTCTAGCAGCTGGCACCAGTAAGGGCAAGGTGGCTATGTGGAGCAAAGTGCCTGATGGACGGAAGGCCTTGAGGACAGAAGGAAAAGATGCTTGGAAGCTGAACACACCTACAGAATTGGAAGGCAACATCACACAGATTAAAGTGAGTGATTTAGGTGCAGCCTCATGTACCACCTATAGCTGGTAATTTTACACAATACGTTTACTCATTTTACATTTTTTATATAAGAGTTACAGTCCTTATTATTATACTTCAGAGCTGCATTCAAAAGTATCCCAGCATGCTTTGCTGGCTCAACCTCTGCACAGGGCTCACTGTGATGATTCCCATTCTTGCATGCATAGTCTTTACACACGGCCTCTGTTCTGTTATGTGATGCAAGTAATAGGGCTTTTATATCAGGTAACCTACATTCAATGGGTTTGTTGACATACTAGTACATAATGGTGTATATATATATATATATATATATTATTATGACTTCTCACCAATGGTTTCCTTGTCCTCAGTATCTCCTCCCTTGCTGATCTGTTGCTGATATTTTCCTTTGTCTTTATACAGTGGGGATCGTCTAAGAATCTGTTAGCTGTGAACAACCTCAGCTCGGTGCTGATCCTCAGTGAGCATGTCATGTCCTCCCATTTCCATCAACAAGTTGCAGCAATTCAGGTGGCTCCTTCCCAGCTTAGTCTGACCTACTTCAACACCGGAGCCAGACACAGCTTGAAGACTGACATGTACATAAAAGGGGTCTTTGTCACTAAGGTAAGTAAACTATGTGGCAGTACATGATGTCAGCACTTTGGTTCTTATACTGTAGCTTTAGGGCCCTATTCCACCGGACGATTATCGTTTGCATAATCGTTAACGATTAACAATCTCAAACGACCGCTATTGCGAAAGACCTGAAAACGTTCACTCATTTCCATGGAACGATAATCGTTACTTATGATCGTAATTGTGATCGTTTTTCTTCACTATTTATTCGCTATTGCGTTCGTATCTATTGTGAATGACCGAATTATGTCTTATTCAATGCGAAGGATTTGCAAACGTTTTGCGAACGAGCAACGATAAAAATAGGTCCAGGTCTTATAAAGTGATCAACGATTTCTCGTTCGGTCATTAATCGTTAACTGCATTTCAACCAAACGATTATCGTTTATATTTGAACGATTTAACGATAATCTGAACGATAATCGTCCGTTGGAATAGGGCCCTAACTGTATGCTTTTTAATCCTCTCATCGAATAAAGTTGTGGAATGCTGGGAGTTGAAGCTCAACTACAGCGGGAGAAACAAAGATTTTTCAAGCTACTAATGTGATGCTGGTTGTTCTTTTTGTTGATCTTTTGACCCATTCTTTAGTGTTTTTGACAAATGGTGCAGGGTAATATTTCTGCCTATAATTTTTAGGATTCTGTTGCAGTATGGAATGGCAAAATGGTGACAGTATACGAACTTGGCGGACCAACCCTCAGGAATACAGGTATATGTGTCAGCCTCATCCTTCCTGAATTCTGACAAACAGAGTTAAAGTGACACTGTCACCTCCTTTTTGCATTCTGACATCTCTACACAGGTGTAAAGGGTAAATTTAGCAGTTTTCATACCCTATTTTATATCATATGTCATGGTGCTTGTTCAAGTAAAAAGTCATCTTTTATCAAGTGCAGATTGTGCTAAGTGGGCGGGGCCTCGTAGCATTAGCACCACTTAGCCCCGCCCACAATGTCACAGTTGGCCCCGCCCCATCGCCGGCCATTGGAACATTGGAACCAATGGGTGTCAAGGGGGCGGGGGTCGATGGTGCAGTTGTGGGCGGGGCTAAGTGGCGATAATGCCGCGAGGCCACGCCCACTTAATACAATCTGCAGTTGATAAAAGGACACTTTTTACTTGAACTAAATTTACTTGAGCTAAATTTACCCTTTACACCTGTGTAGAGATGTCAGAATGCACAAAGGGGGTGACAGTGTCACTTTAAAGCCTCCCTGAGAAATCAGGTAATGTAAGAGGACCCTTGGGCTATGTTCACACAATGTTTGTTTTCCGTCTTTTTGGATGGACGGACGTTATTTTGATGCTAGAAGACGGCCATCTTTTGATAATTACGGCAGCAAAAAATGATCATGGTCATTATTTGCAGACATAATTATCAAAAAATGGCCGCAAAGCGCTAGTGTGTGAACATAGCCTAAGGGTGCATTCACGACACCAGGCTTGTTGCATATATTTCTGCGACAGATAGGGTTGCTTTGGAAGTTTTGGATTTCTACAACTCCTATTCAGATGAATGGGACAGGTGCAGAAATTTCTGCAACAAATCTGTGTGTGAATTCACCCCTCCTAGGCACAGTGCTGCACTGCATAAAACTACCCAAGTTTGTAGCTAAGGCAGGGCTGTCAGGGCAGTTTCCCTATACTCTGAATTTCTGGTTACCAGGGAAGGCATCAGGGTATCCTATACATTTTCAATCGTTGCCCCTATGGCTTTTGATGTCACATTAGACACATTTGATGGTGATGCAATCCTTTCACCTGCTGCTTTGTACTTTTTTTGGTTCATAGTTTTACTAAGCAAAGCGTATACAATGTTGTGGAGTCAACTATATCCACCTGTCATACCATTAATGTATAGTATAAATCATTACCGCTATCTTGGCATTTAACGTAATTCTTACAAGCAGTGATCTGTGACAGGCCTAACTTTTCTGTAGGGTGTAGGGAAAGTGATGAATGATGTGGTTTTGCTAGGGTGGACTGAAACCTTGGGCACAGATTTAACCCACAGATTCACAATCTAAAGAATCCTCTTGCTGGAATGATGTGTTAGGAGATGTAGTAATGCCTAATACTGAAAACTGCAGTCATAGAACTAAACATTTATGAACCTATTGTTACACATGACAGCTATCTAGCTGGGGAATATATGTAGAAGCGAGGGGATCCCATTGGAAAGATCAGAACAGGCAGGTCCAGGAAAAAATGGTCTGCTGTTTGGTGCAGGTCTGGAGCGGGGACCAATAACAATGTGCATTGGTTGTCTGATGCCTATGGCAGCTGTATCACTTGCTCTTGGGTATTGTTTGACTTTTTTAGACACTGCTCAGTTGATTTTAGTTTTATAGTGTTTTAGGTTATGTTCACACAAAGTGTATTTTCGTATAACTACGGACGTTGTTGCTGATTGCAACAACGGCCATGATTAATATGAGAATATACGTGCCGTTGCCGCCTATGGAATCCCGACCGCAGTGTATACACATAATATACACTCCGGCAGGGATCCCTAGCGGCGCTGCAAAGAACTATTCATTGAATAGCGACCGCAGAAAACCCTGTCAGTGCACACTGTGAAGCGAGCGGCTCCAACCGCTCGCTCCATACTGTGCAGTGGGGAGTTCTAATGCAGGCGCGCTTGGATGCGCCCGCATCAGAGCTCTGCGGCGCTAAAGATCATCCGGCCGGTACTGTAGTACCAGCCAGGATGATCTTTAATGAGACTGCCTGTTCCATGACCTGGCCAAGTCACGGAACGGCCGGTCTCTTACATAGTCTGAACATAGCCTTAGTTAGTATTAACCAAACTAAATAAAAAGTGACAAAAAGGGCCTAAAATGGAAAGGGAGCTGATGCTACGCTTACCCCATTTGCTTGTGGATGCTACAAAGTGCTACACCCTGAAACATTCTGAGGTCTTGAATATACTTTACACTAATTTCCTGCCATTATATGTGGGATTCTTACACTGAGGTATAGATTCCTGCTCCAGACTTCCCCTGTGCTACCTGTACTCAGACATTGGCCGTGTGACCGGCTTACCCAACACTCATAGGCACTTTCTGATTCTATATACAATGGCTGGACCGTCGGCAAATAAAGCACTTATTGCCTCTTCTGTACCCCCCCCCAGTCCTCCTAGTCCGTAAGCTCTTATGTTACCCCAAAATACAAGTAGATATTATTATATACACTTTTCCACTGTAGTCTAGCTATTATATCCAATAGTCCAGCTTGTAGCTTTTTCTAAAATGGAAAAATGATGAAAGAAAAATAAATAACATGGGAGGGACACACACTGACAGATTGCCTGCTATGATGCTTTTGCTTAATAACCGATCCACGCAAGTGATGTTAATGTATTGCATAATGATCCTTCTATGTTTAGGTTCCTTTGCCAGTGAGTCTCCTGTGTTGGCCGTCCATGAGGAAAACATCTACACTGTAGAGCCTAGCAGAGTCCAGATTCGTACATTGCAAGTAAGTACCATACTGACTCCCTTAGAAGGAAAAATTTAATTTTTTTTTGCAAATAGATATATATTTAAAGATTATTGAGCTACCCCATTTCTGTGTGTGTGTATATAATATATAATTTTTTTTTTTACAGTTTCCTTTATTCGTAGCCTTCTACTATATCAGCCAGTAAACTACAGTCCTTTTCATTCCCATTGATGTTAATCTGTCTCTCTTATTTTCCAGGGGACTGTGAAGCAGCTGCTCCCATTCTCTGTGTCAGAGGGAAACCCGTGTATGCTGGACATATGCGGTACTTTCCTAGTGGTCGCCACAGATGCCGCCCACTTCAAGCTTTTTGACCTCTCCAGGAGGTACGGTATATGCTTTGGAAGAATAATCCTCTCCATCTTCTTCTAATAGCCCCGATATCAATGATCTTGTCGCTGCTGCCAATGTAACAGATCCAAATATATACAGTCACTTATCTAGCAGAGTGGGAAGCAGAGGGCAGGAGCTGGCACACAGTGAATGTGTGTATACATAACTTGCCCAGAGACAATACAAATACCCAGCCAAATGTTCTCTTCATCACGTCCCCATTCTCATATTACTGCCCTGTGATTGTCCTGACATTTTTTTTTTTCATTTGTCTGAAGGGAGGCCAAAGCCCACAGCAATTGTAAGAACCTCTCTGAGCTGGTGCCAGGACTTGGTAGCATTGTGTCTATCAGGTGCAATGCCAATGGCAGTAAAGTCAGCATCCTCGCCAATAGGGTAAGATTGCTTTGGTTAAAACTTGCACAGTCAAACATGAAATCTACCGAATGGGATCTGCAATTACACTGATGCACGGGAACATCGGCCTTACAGCAGACTTGCATGAAGTGATGATATATCATTAAAATGTGTCATAACTGAGAATGAAGGAGCTACAGCTCTGCATCAGTTGCGTAGCTTTTTCACTTTGGACCATCAGTAAACAACAAGTGGCCAGGTTTTCACTGTAAAAGGGCTGTGGTGTCAGGAGTCCCTTCATACTCAGAAGTGGTGCAGATCCCAGAAGTCATTAAGTTATGGCATAATGTAAATATATGTCATTAGTTCATGAAATGAGACATACCCCTTTTAATATCAAGATTTTTCATCAAATGAGACTACCCCCTTTTAAAGATCAAGTTTTTTAATAGATGGCCATATTCAGATGTCTCATAATCTGAGAGTACTGTGCAGAGCAGGAACAAATCCCCATAGAAAACCCTCTCCTGCTCTGGATAGTTCCTGACATGGACAGAGGTGGCAGCAGAGAGCACTAGAATACACCACTTCCTGCAGGACAGCAGCTGATAAATATGGAAAGACTTGAGATTTTTAAATAGAAGTAAATTACAAATCAATATAACTTTCTGACACCAGTTGCAAAGTTCCGCTTTAAAGCAGTGTATTTAAAAAAAAAAAATCTTTACAGTACCCTTTAAGTTGCCATTACATTCTGGTATTTTACAGTGTTAAAGAAACTTTTGACTTGTTACAGAGACATGTCAAAAGCTTTGCTTGGTGGGGGCCTAAGTTCTGGAGTATCTACTATTCCAATGAGCCAATATCTCCTGCTGCAAGGAAACACCAGGACGACAAACATTCTAGTGATCAATGGGGCTTTCAGCTTGCATCCCCCATATAAGCTTTTGCCAAACTTTTACCAAAAGATTTTTTTTTGTTTAAAGAGCAGTAACACTTTAAGCTCTCCTAGTTTTTAACCTATTATACTGGAATTACACACTGCAGTTTTGGGGGCCAAAGCCAGAAGTGGATTCGAATGAGATGGAAAATACAAATGCCAGACGTGTACTTCTCTTTCCTGTTCAAACCACATCTGGTTTAGGCACAAAAAACGCCATTTGTGAAATCAGCATCAAATAAATCTCTAGGGTTTTTAGTATTGTGGTCTATAGAATTTACAGAAACATTGCTTTTTTTGTAAATACTTTGCATTGCTGCTGACCTGTTCTCATGTTTCTGCCTACTGTTTAATAACTTTGCTTTATGTATAGCTTAGCTCTAAAGTTTTGCAATAGATTTAGTATAAAATTTCATCCCTGGGTCTGAAGGGCTTTTGACACCACTAGATGGCACACAACATGTGTAATGTGACCAATACAGAAATATCCTGTTTCTGGAACAAAGCGGCCATGTTTTTCTAAGCCTGGTCAACCCCTTTAATGGCCTCTCTTTTTGCTGCGTTTACACGGAACGATTATCGTTCGAATTTTCACATAAACGATCGCATTTGAGTGATAATCGTACTGTGTAAACACAGCAAACGATCAAATGACGAGTGAGAAATCGTTCATTTTGATCTTTCAACATGTTCTTAAATTGTCGTTCGCTGAAAATTCACAGATCGCTTCGTGTAAAGAGTCTTTCACCGATTTACCCTATGTAAAAGATGGGCTTAAGCGATCTTATAAACGATCGCAATAACGATTTTTCTTACGTATTTTCTAACAATTTATTTGTCTAAACGCTGATCCTTATAAAAACCAAATAGTTGCTTCAAAATCGTTAAACGATCGATCGTGCGAATTATCGCTCTGTGTAAACGCGGCATTAGTTCTGTTTATTATTTCAGTGCAGCATTAATCTTGTTTTATCCCATCTCATTTAACCCTGTAATACCTCTTCCTTCAGACTGACGGTCACCTAGACTCCAAAATGTACTTTTACGATGTTGACCTGGATACCATTTCATTCTACGACTTCTGGAACGGCCAAGCTGATCAGCAAGATTTTACATCCAACATGGACTCGTAAGAAATGCAGAGAGGGATATGTGTTGTTCTCTTGTCAACTCCCGCTTCACATAGTGTCAGATTTCCCCTGGGTGTCAGTATGAGGATTACCAGAGGGGTAAAGATTCATTGCTGGGGCTAGAGAAATGTCAAGTGTCAGAATAGTGGATACACACATTGAGTGTGGTGACATTTAACTAGATTGGGAGGAAAAACTCCATTGCTCTGTAATACTGTGACTAGGCTGCAAGTACAGGAATAAATCGAGCCACTTGAGCCTTCTCTTTCCTGGCACAGAGAAGCTTAGCAACTCTTGTGTCCATCTGTTATGGGCTAAAACAGGGATGGGGAACCTTCAGCTTTCCAGCTGTTGCAAAACTACAATTTCCATCATGCCTGGACAGCCAAAGCTAAAGCTTTGGCTGTCCAGGCATGATGGTAATTGTAGTTTTGCAACAGCTGGAGGGCTGAAGGTTCCCCAGCCATGGGCTAAATAATCTCTATGTTAATTTTTGGAAACACTTGTCATATACCACAGTAGATGATCCAAGAATATTGTAACCTGCTGGAGTTTTTTTTTTCTTATCAACAGGAACCTTCCAGAGAATACAAAACTCCTCGACCGCATCCCAATCAGTCACTTCTGGGACCAAAGTGAACCACGGCTACTAGTATGTGAGGCGATGCTGGCCATCCCAAATTCAGTGCATCCATCGCCAAAACACAACCAGCTTGTAGAAGTTCCTCATGGAAAGGTGATGATTTCAGTTTTGGAATTTAATAGTAAAAGTGGCAAGCTTAGAGGGTTATTCCCATTTAATAAAGGCATGGCAGGGGTATAACCTTCATAGAGAGGGGAAAGCATTGCCAAATCAATGCATCACCCTCTTTTTGTGATGGCCTACCCTCAGGATCCATCCAGGAGCTGACACTGTGAACAGAGATGGTGGCAGACTGCCCTATACATTGTGTAGTGCTGGGTTACTGCAGCTTAACTTTCCTTAAAAGGGGGTATGCCCATCTTAAAGCGACACCTCTGCCCTAGGACACCTCCGTCCCTCCTCCCTGCCCTCCTCATCATTAGGAATGCCCCTGGATCAATTTCTCCTATTCATCACCTACGTGAGCATTGCACATGAGCTGGATTGTTAAGGCACCTGTGCAGTGTTCTAACAGGTGATGCATAGGAAAAATGGTGAAGAGGGTCGGATGGGCGTCGCCATCCTAGGGCATGGGTACTCTAGGCCACGCCAATTTGACACAGGGCTGCAAGTTTAAAAGTTGTTTTTTAGGACATTAACTGCATCACCTGCTGAACGGACTCCAGGACAGATCTTGGATTAAAAGCAGCTATCTGCGGTTATGGGGGGTCAGATTGTGGGTACAGAGTCGCTTTAAGAAGTAATCCCTTATTTACAGGATAGGGGATAACTAACTGGCAGCATGGAATTCTTGCTGATCCAGCAGCAGCGCCTCACGACAGGTACACTTTAATTCTAGCAGAAGGCTGGGGTCCCCAGAGATCATGGGGGCCTCAGCAGTTTACAGATAGTTGAGAATTAGGGATAACTTTTTAAAATAAGAATACCCATTTTTTCTCATGTGACATTGACCTGGGCCAGTGATTTAGACCTTGGATTAACAGCTCAGATGGTTTTCCTTGCAGGAAGATGTGCTGGTTATGTCATTCTTCAGCACCCAGGAGCATGGCCTGCTACTTCAGGAAAGCTTCCCACGACCCACCTCTTTCCAGTCTCTGCTCGGTATCGAGGTCCCACATTATTATTTCACAAGAAAGGTGAGTGAGCGGAAAAATAGACGACCACTTCTATCCTGGGCTTTATGGCCTATGCAAGTTTGGAATAGTTCTCCAGCTTAAAATAATAGAAAGCTGTATTTTATTAGTTCATATTAATACAAGGCACATGGAAGTAATAGATCTATATAAAGACAAATAAAACTCTCCATTTTTACTTTAGCTACTTTTCAGTTCGTGCAGTATCATTGTGCTGCATGTAAGGACATATCAGTGGATTTTTTTTTATACCGTATGAGTGACACAATGCCTCTTTGTGGGACACTGCATTGTGGGTTATGTTGCCTTCAGTTTCTTTTGCATTCTGCTAATATGTAGCTAGGTGGCGATATGCTTCAGCATTTCAGAAATTTTTACAACACTACTTCAATACAATGGCATCTACATCTACGTAATGTTACAACAGAAACAAAGCCTCAGAGACCCAACTTGAAGGGGTTATTACAAGAGTAATAAGAATCACCTATTAGCTTGTGCTTGATCACTGCTCTGTTCACATGGATTGGTAGAGATCCCAGCGGTTGGGCCCCCATCAATCAGACACTGTGGATAGGTGGTAGGTCTTATTCTGTGGATAACCCCTTCTAAATAGTAAGTTATGGGACCAAGTAATAAACTATAGGTTGTCAGATAATAGCTTTGTAAGCATTGCACATAAACCGTTTCCCGTCCTTTCCAATGATATATGTCCAGTGCAAATGCGTCACAGACTCCTCAGTGATATGTTTGCTCATATCAAGATGGCCCTGATACAGTACGTTTTCCTACAGAAAGTGGGTATAGAGGAAACATACTCTGACTGGGTCACTGTTACTAGTGGGTCACCACAGGGGGCAGTATTGGAGGGGGGTCTTTGTCACAAGTTGGATACATGGGGGTCAGTTTTGGGCCCTATTCTCTTTAATATGACCTTGTAGTGGGATTGCACTGTAAATTGTCCATTTGTGCAGATATGTAAAGATTAATAGAATAGAGAACAGTAAATTGTCACACAGGGATCTGATAGGTGGGAGGTTTGGGCTGAAAAGTGGCAGATGAGCTAATACTGATGGATGTAAGGGTCTGCACTTGGGGAAATCTGAGTATCAAACACCGGAGAGGGTTCAGAGACAGCAACCAGAGTAATACATGGAATGGAAGGACTATAGCGCCCAGTAAGATTATCACAGTGAGGGGGATTTCGCTTAGAAGAAAAGATGTCTGAGGAATGACCTAATAACTATATATAATATATCAGGGAGCAATATAAAGATCTCTCTTATTAGTCCTATTAGGACTGTGTCTATAACAAGGAGGTTTCCACACCAGCACAGAAAGGGATTCTTTACTTTAATCACAGTGAGACTATGGAGCCTTGTATAGATTCTTTACTGTAAGAGCAGTAAGACTATGGAGCTCACTATAGATTCTTTACTGTAAGAGCAGTCAGACTATAGAACGCTATAAATTCTTTACTGTAAGAGCAGTCAGACTATAGAACGCTATAAATTCTTTACTGTAAGAGCAGTGAGACTCTGGGACTCTATAGATTCTTTACTGTAAGAGCAGCGAGACTATGGATCTTCCCACTAGGTTGTTGATCCCAGGATTTATTCTGATTGAATTTTTTCCCTAAAATGAGGAAAATTGTCTTCTTCCTAATGTTTTTTTGCCTTCCTTTGGGTCAACACTATAGGGAGATCGACTGAACCAAATGGACGTATGGCTTTTTTAAGCCTTAAAAACTATGTTATTGTTTTATACAATGTCATTCTATAACAGCAGTTTTTCAGACATTTTTAATAGAGAAAGAGGCCTATAGGAAAAACACTAGAAACTAGACATCATTCCTGGAGCTTACTAGACTCTGAAAAAATAATAAGGAATAACACATTGTCTGTGGTGCATTGTGTTGCACTGCTGACTTCAGAGTAACACCTGGCTGCAAAAAATACATAAAAGCCCAGTTAAAAACATCACAAAACCCATGGAGTTTTCCATAGAACCAGCCCCATATGCCAAAACCAAAAAGCCCTGCAGTTCTTTTTGTGTGTTTCCGTGTCTTCTGTTTCATGTCTGTTTGCTGCTCTTGTTATTTTCCTTCATGTATTTTGTGCAGGTATTTTTGCTTTGTGTCTCATATTTAATTTCCTTTTGTATTTTTTTTTTTTGTGCCATTTGCCTTCAGTTGTTGTTCCGGAGAGGCTGTGTGTATCAGCCTGTTGTAAGTATATGAGTGCCCCAGCTTTTTCTCATCTGGCTTCTTCTACTGTATGTGTGTGTGTGTGTGTGAGGTTTAGCTAGATGGCGACACGCTGCGCTACAGGATGCAATGTAAAGACAAAGCTACATCATACAGTACATAGATGGTCTTGTATGATGCCCTTTGCTGCCTATTGTAATGACCTGCTAGGACGGGACGAGGGAGAACAATGGAAATGGATAGAAATAGAAACAGTCTGGAATAAGAGGATTTTTTTGTACTCACCGTAAAATCCCTTTCTTGTGGCTTCATTGGGGGACACAGCACCAGTGGGTATAGGCTACTGCCACTAGGAGGCGACACTAGACAGAAGAAGAAGTGACTCCGCCTGGCAGGCTATACCCCTCCTACAGGCACCAGGCTAACTCAGTTTAGTCACAAGCAGTAGAAAATAGTAACAAAAAACAGACTGGTCCCGGGAACGAAAACCCCAAGAACAGAACAAGCCCCGGGAGCACAACCTCAAACAGGGTGGGAGCTGTGTCCCCCAATGAAGCCACAAGAAAGGGATTTTACGGTGAGTACAAAAAAATCCTCTTTTCTTGTGCCTGTCATTGGGGGACACAGCACCAGTGGGACGTACAAAAGCAGTCCCAGAGGGTGGGGAAAGAAGATTACAATCCCCATGCGGCCTGCCTAACGCACAGCGGCCTGCAGAACCTTGCGGCCCAGACTGGCGTCAGAGGAAGCCAGGATATGGACCTGATAAAACTTTGAAAAAGTGTGTACTGAAGACCAGGTGGCGGCCTTGCAGACCTGGGACACTGAAGCCTGATGGCGGACCGCCCAAGAGGCCCCCACAGCCCGAGTAGAATGAGCGGTGACCCGAAAGGGAGGAGCCCTGCCACGAACGCGGTAGGCCTCTGCGATGGCTGCCCTGATCCAACGCCCAATGGTGGTCTTGGAAGCCGCCAGTCCCTTGCGCGGACCCGACGGGACCACGAACAAGGAATCCGAGCGGCGAAAGGAAGCAGTGACGGACAAGTAGATCCGTATGGCCCGGACAAGGTCCAAACAATGCAGGGACCGTTCACTAGGATGGGAGGGCGCAGGGCAAAAAGAGGGGAGAATGATGTCCTCATTAAGGTGGAATGCAGACACGACCTTCGGCAGGAAGGAAGGAAGAGGACGAAGCACCACCTTGTCCTCGTGAAGGACCAGATAAGGGGAGCGACAAGAGAGCGCTGCCAGTTCAGACACCCTACGGATGGAGGTAATCGCCACCAGGAAGGCGACTTTCCAAGAAAGGAAACAAAGAGACACCTCACGAAGAGGCTCAAAGGGAGGACCTTGTAGAACCTCGAGGACTAAATTAAGATCCCAGGGCTCTAAAAGAGAACAGCAGGTGGCCACAAGCTGCTGCGCTGCAGAGACGAGAGGAGGAAGGGAGGGGGCACAGGAAGGAGCAGGTGGGGGCTACAGGAGTAGCCAATAAGAGACAAGCCAGCGGCGGGAAGGGCCGAAAACGGGCGGGCGCTCCGCCCCCGTGACGTCACTCGTGTGCGCCGATGCGGCCTAGCTCCGGCAGAAGCCGGGGGCTAAATTTATGGGCAGGCCGGCGGCAGCGAGACGGCGGCGCGGAGCGCTGAAGAACGCGGCCGCCAGCAGAAAGGAAGGGAGAAGAGCCCGGTAAACTACCCGGTCGCCCCTATAGAGCTGCTGCCTGCGTGCAGGAGCTCCAGAGACTCCTTCCACCCCCTCTCCCTGAAGAAAGAGGCCCGCACAGACCATCTTGCCCAGGGCCTCTGAGAGGGAGGCAGGGAGGGAGAGAGGCAAGAGAGGCAGGGAGGGAGAGAGACAGGGGGGAGAGAGGCAGGGAAAAGGGGGGCAACTAGGTGCCCTGGAAGGATGACCCCCCCCCAGATTCCCAAGGAAGGCTAAGGACAGGAATACTCACCTGTCCGGCGTCTTCAGGTGCGCGCAGGGTCACCCCTTCGGTCACCTCGCACCTTTGTGGGGGACCGGTATCCTGCCGCAGGGAGCGGGCGTTGGGGGACGGGTGACCGGCGCAGGGAAAAGAAACTTTCCATGCACCCTCAGGGGGAACTGCGTCTGATGTGGCAGCCCACGCCGACGGTCCCCCTGATAACCTAAAAGAAAAGAGAAAGAAATAAAACTAAAATAAAAAAATGGAGGTGCATGGCACCTGTGTCTACCTCCTACGGACACTAGACTAAAACTGAGTTAGCCTGGTGCCTGTAGGAGGGGTATAGCCTGCCAGGCGGAGTCACTTCTTCTTCTGTCTAGTGTCGCCTCCTAGTGGCAGTAGCCTATACCCACTGGTGCTGTGTCCCCCAATGACAGGCACAAGAAATAAGTGATTGAAACCAGATGAATACAGTCAGTGAGTCTCAGGCAGTGGATTAGGGACATGCTGCTCCCACATTTATACTTCCATATGAGTAGGTAACTACACTTTGTACATTAATCACTAAAAATTGGCACTTTCACTTAAAAAAAGACGGTGAAAAAAAACTTTTTACATGTCCTAGAGCAGGGGTGTCAAACTTGCGCCACCCCAGCTGTTGCAGAACTACAATTCCCATCATGCTCGGACGGCCTAAGCTTTAACAGTCCAGAAATTGTAGTTTTGCAACAGCTGTGGGACTGCAGATTGATACCTGTTTCTTATGGTGCGTTTACACGAAACGATAATTGGCCCGATCGTACGATTAACGATGTCGGAGTAACGATTTTTTTTTTTCATAACGATCAGCGTTTATACGGTACGATATATCGTACGGAAAATTCGTTTTGCGATCCATAAGCCAATCTCACACATTGGTTAAATCGGCGAACGACTGTTCACACGGAATGATCTGCAAATTTTTTGCGAACGATGAACGACGATTTGATAACATGTTGAAAGATCAAAATGAACGATTTCTCGTTCGTTGTTTGATCGTTCGCTGCGTTTATACGTACGATTATCATTCGAATTCGATAGTTATCACGCAAATTCGCACGTGTAAACGCAGCATTTCTTAGAGACACGTCAGAAGTTTTGTTCCGTCAATCATTAGAGCCATGAGAAGTGCTTCGCTCCACGACTTGTTGCGACTTCCATTACACTTTAGGGGGCGCTCTCCAGAGACTTAGGCTGGGTTCACACTACATTTTTGCAATCATTTTTTTTCATCCGTTTTTTTTTAAAATAAAAAAAGGATGCATGTGTTATGTGCATCCGTTTTTATCTGTTTTTCCATTGAATTCCATTATAAAAAAAAGATCAAAACGGATCAGTTTTTTTTAACGGACACAAAAATGAGGTCGACTACGTTCTTATGTACGTTTTTATGTAGGTTTATGTACGTTTTTTTAAATAATGGAATTCAATGAAAAAAAGGATCAAAACGGATGCAGACACTTGCATCTGTTTTTTCCATCCGTTTTTTTTGCAAAAAGCAGATTAAAAAAACGGATTGCAAAAACGTAGTGTGAACCCAGCCTTACAATGGAGACCATTTCCTGCGGCAAGCCAGGCAGTGAAGCACTTAACTTTGCACTTCTCCCGTTTCTATGATGAAAACATTTCACATTTCTATGACATGGCAGACGTTTTAAAGTGACAGGGACACTTTGAAGAGGTTATCCAGTGAAAAACTTTTTCTTTCAAATCAACTGGTGTCAGAAAGTTATATAGATTTGTAATTTACGTCTATTAAAAAATCTCAAGTCTTCCCATACTTATTAGCTGCTGTATGTCATGCAGGAAATGTTTTATTTTCAGTCTGACACAGTGCTCTCTGCTGACATCTCTGGCCGAGACAGGAACTGTCCAGAGCAGGAGAGGTTTTCTATGGGGATTCATATAAAACCGAGACAGAGTTCCTGTCTCGGCCAGAGGTGGCAGCAGAGAGCTCTGTGTCAGACTGAAAATAAAACATTTCCTGCATGACATACAGCAGCTAATAAGTATGGGAACACTGGAGATTTTTATTTTAATAGAAGTAAATTACAAATCTGTATAACTTTCTGATATCAGTTCATTTAAAAGAAAAAGATTTTTACTGGACATTCCTTTCAAGATTCACCCTTTTAAGGGCTTGTTCAAAATACTTTTCCTTGAAATAAACCGGTGCCAGAAAGTGCAAGAGATTTTAAATACACTTCTATTAAAAAGTCTCAAGTATTCCTATACTTATCAGCTGCTGTATGTCCTGTAGGAAGTTGTTTATTCTTCCCAGTCTGACACAATGCTCTCTGCTGCCGCCTCTGTCCATGTCAGGAACTGTCCTAAGCAGTAGCAAATCTCAATAGAAAACCTCTCCTGCTCTCCAGACAGGAAAGAATACACCACTTCCTGCAGGAAATGCAGCAGCTGGTAAGTACTGGAAGGCTGGAGATTTTTAAGTAGAAGTAAATTACAAATCTCTGGCTTTTTCTGGCACCATTTTTGGTGAACAACCCCTTTAACTACACTTTGAGATGGAAATTCTGACTGTATTCTGTCCTCTGTTTTAATATATCAAACTAAATGTTTCTTCTGCCTTGAACATTCACAGCCTGGTGAGGATGAAGACAAACCTGAAAGTACAGAAGTGGGCACACCACAGATCCCCCATATGGTGGCCAAGAAGCCACTGCGAGACTTCATTGGTCTGGAGGACTGTGAGAAGGCAACACGAGATGCTCTGCTGAACTTCAGCTTCTACCTCACTGTTGGAGACATGGACGAAGCCTTTAAGTCAATCAAGCTCATAAAGAGGTAGGAGGAACAGTATGCATCTATATACATGGAAAATTTATAGTGTTTTTTCTATAGATACCCACCAGTCAATAGGGAATTATGAGCAGGAGAGGTTTTCTATGGGGATTTGCTACTGTTCTGGACAGAGGTGGCAGCAGAGAGCACTGTGTCAGACTGGAAAGAATACACCTCTTCCTGCAGGACATGCAGCAGCTGATAAGTACTGGAAGACTTGAGATTTCTTAATAGAAGGAAATTACAAATCCCTGGCACCAGTTGATTTGAAAGAAAAAAAGTTTGGGTGAACAACCCCTTTTAGGGTAGCTTCACACGTCCTGTCTAAATGATCTGACTAAATGAATTAACACAGCATTAAATCCTCACTGTCAAATCTGCTGCAGATCCGCAGCAGATTTGATGCTGTGTTCATTCATTTAGTCAAATTTGCTGCGGATCCGCAGCAGAAAATCTGCAGCGATGCGGTACGTGTGAAGCTACCCTAAAAAGGAAGATTCTAAAAATCCCAGCGGTCCTATCCCTAGTGATTGTACATTGATGGCATATCCTAGCTATATGTCCTTAATTTTTTGGGGGGAGCTGCTGAATTTCCTTTTAGATATATTGCTCGGGTTGTATCGACATGGACGTCTCTTGAATGGAAATGTTGCTATTAAATTTAAAGGGAAATGGCCTCGGACCCCTTTTTTGCTGAGGTCGGCAATTGTTTAGGAGACTGACGCTTCACTCGCCTGACAGAAGGAAATTCACTCAAGCTGTGACTTCAAAAGGAAGTCCACACTACGGTGCGAGTTGTTTCTTTTATAGAGACATTTTCACACCACTTAGGAAGTGCTCAGTAAATGATGAGTTGAAAAGGAAGTAGATTTGGCCTGTATTGAGGATCTGGAGAAGAATATGGTAATGAGGGAAGGAGAGAGCGACATCCAGGATACTACAGGACTGTGGTAGTAAGTGGCTTAGCAGCCTGCTATCGGACATCTTCCTATCTACACCATTAGATCTTCCCTGCTGATTGTCATTGCGGCCATTGTTGGACTCCAACGTATTACTCCCAGGGCGTATTACATGAACATTCATTCATAGCTGTAGTGGGAATGTCTGAATGGCCACAGCTTCCCCCAGATACATAGGCAGTTTGGCTGGGGGTCTTAAATGTCAGACTAATGGCACGCAGCTCACCACCACAGAATCCCTTCAAGAACACATCCCCTATCCACAGGAAATGACCCAGCAGTTCACTTGACTATCCTTTTCATTCCTATAGACCAGTGGTAGGGAACCTTGGCTCTCCAGCTGTTGCAAAACTACAACTCCTATCATGCCTGGACAGCCAAAGCTTTAGCTTTGGCTGTCCAGGTATAATGGGAGTTGTTGTTTTGCAACAGCTGGAGGGCCAAGGTTCCCTACCCTTGCTATAGGCAGTAAAATGGAGCAGCAGTGCACATGTGTGACCGCCCCTCCATTACTTTGGAAGACGAAGAGCCCTTTTACAGGGAAATTGGTGCTTGTTTTTGTAGAGCCTATACAAGGCCAGGCAGCATGAACAATTGCTGGAACGAATGCATGGCCATTTAAATGCATTGTTGTCAGCTGCACATCCCCTGTTTAGACAGAGATGTGTAATTATATATATATATTTATGCACAAACTATTAAATTGGCCAACAAACAAGCGTTTACTCTTTCTCTTTTAGGGTCCCCATACACTTTCGTCAGCCATACCTGCCATCAGTATAAGTCTCTCCCGAATGATTTCCCCCCACAGATGATGTTGGCGGTGATAGATTGAAAATTAAAGGGGTTATCCAGCGCTACAAAAACATGGCCACTTTCTTTCAGAGACAACACGACTCTTGTCTCGAGTTCAGGTGCGGTTTGCAATTAAGCTCCATTCACTTCAGTGGAACTGAACAGCAAAACCCCGCCCAAGCTGGAGACAAGAGCGGGGCTGTCTCTGGAAGAAAGTGGCCATGTTTTTGTAACACTGGATAACCCCTTTAAAGTCCAACCCCATTGTTCTGGGAGAGATAAACTTCTCCACTCCATAGAAAACACAGGACCACTAGGCCTTGCTGATGGAGAGGACAGGCGGCAGATGGGAGAGGTAACTGATGGCCAAATAATTGAAAGTGTATGGGTGCCTTTACATGGACCAATTATTGGGTAACTGGGAACATCATTACTGATGGAAAAAGGAACCTTAAGATCCCAGTAACATACACCTTGTATTTCTAAGCTATGGTATATTGGTGGCTGTTGGTCTATATACATTTGTACCAAACAAAAAGTTCAATGCAATTTTTTTTTTTTTTTTTACTTCTAACGCGAATGGTGATAAATAACAAGACATAAAGATATGCTGCTATTGGTTATTCTCATACATTAATAGGATATAAAAGTGGTCACTGTCAAATCCCTCTTTGCTCGGTATGCAGATCCTTGAATGCACCATATGGAGAATTGGCTTCGGTTTAGTCTGTTTTTGTAGAGGACGAATCCCGAGCACTTTGGTCCTTGGGGGAAAAAAAGTGGCGTGTTGCACTGGTGGAAGGATTGTGAAGCTTTATGGCCTCATGTAAGCTCCACCAAGCCACCTTCTCGCAGGGATGTACAACCATGGTGTGTTCTCCGTATTGTAGCCATACACATTGTGAGAGGTCCATCAATAGTAATAGAAGAGGCCCTCTGTATGGGAATAAATGGTGTGATACATATGTATGCCTTTAATACCTATGGATTTACACCGCTTTCTTCTTGCCAGTTGAGGAAGATATTGGTCTATGTATAATAGGAGGAGTAGGCGTCTTCTCTCCAGGCCTTTACTAGCAGGGAGATTCAACATAATCGTTGTCCAGGCCTCTGCGGAAGCGATCAGTGAGTGTTCGGCTGATGACTATGACCCGGGGCGCCATACAGTCCTCCCGTCGGTTGAGAATGTTCCAGATCAGGAGAGCAGCTGCCAGTGTTGCCAGAAGGCAAGCACCAATATCTAAATAGCAGGACCAGGATAGGGCTGTGTGGGGTCCGATTCGGTAGAAGGTCACCAGACCTATGACCAGGACAAAACCTGAAACAGAATGAAAGCAACACCATAAGAGTTAGAGGTTAGTACAGAAGACTTTACTTCCTAGCTTGCAGCCTCTCTGGATGGCTCAATAGAATTATTGCAGTGAGTTGGAGAGGAAATCATTTTCCAATATGACAGGAACACACTAAAGATTTTAGAGGGTAATTCCACTTTTACGTTAGTTGCCCAAAATTCTTTTTTTTTTTTTTTATTAAAGTATTGTATTGTCTCCCAGAAGTTATACAAATCACCAATATACACTTATTACGGGTAAATACACACCGGGGAAAAAGTACCCAAGCTAGGGGAGAGCTGCGGCAGGGAGACCAGGAAGAAGACAGAGCCAACACTGGGCATCCATCGGCCATCATCCTTTCCAGCAGCCACAGCCCGCACAGCTCTGGGAGTCGGGTCATGACATCACCATTTTATCCAAGAAGTGACATCACCATGTTATCCAGGAAGTGACATCACCTTGTTATCCAGGAAGTGACATCACCATGTTATCCAGGAAGTGACATCATCATGTTATCCAGGAAGTGACATCATCATGTTATTCAGGAAGTGACATCATCATGTTATCCAGGAAGTGACATCACCATGTTATCCAGGAAGTGACATCATCATGTTATCCAGGAAGTGACATCATCATGTTATCCAGGAAGTGAAGCCTTGATGCAGTAGTAAGTGCAGGGAAAAAAGCACTTTATATTTCCCGTAATAAGTGTAACTTTTGGGGGGCAATACAATACAAAAAAAAAAAAAAAAAAATGTTGCCCGACTTCTCCTTTAATTCGGCCTGCAGCTCCAACTCCAGCTACACATTTTTGATAAAATCGTTGATATTGGGTTAAGACAGAATATGTCTATTGGGCAGATTCCTGATTTAAAGTCTCACTGTCGTTTAATTTTTTTTTTTATATACAGAAATCAATAGTACATGCGATTTTAAGAAACTTTGCACTTGGGATAATTAGCTGAAAAATGCATTTTTATCATGAAAAAGCAGGTTGAAGCTCTCCCCCCTGTCTTCATGGTTTTCTTTAGAAAGGGGAGGGGTGGAGGGAGATGAGGCAGCAAAACATGACAACAAAGAGTTAATTTACAGCTACATCACCAAGCTATCTCCTCTGAAGTCAGCACTGACCTCTCTGACCTCTGAATACCGGCTTTCATAGAGCTCCCACTGTGTAATCCTTTGTTCTCTGCTCTCTGCTTGAGACTAGTCTCCCTCCTCCCCCCTTCCCTCTCCATAGATTACACAGGGCCCGACTGATGTAAAAGAGTCAAGATTTCCTGATAATGAGCAGTGAATGAGAGAGAGGAGTGGGGGGGGGGGGGACCCGGGGAAAGTCTTTTTGAATGCAGATAATGGCATATTTGCTTAATAAACCCAACCTGTATAACTAAAAAGCTATGGACGCCTTTGAGAAGCACTTGTTGTATTCCTGCCACTAGAATGGAGTTGTCTTGCACAGAATGATATGTTTAGTTCATTCTGCATGTTTCCTCTGTGCTGTATAAAGAGTCCTTGTAGATGCCAGCCGCACTGCGCATTTCATGCCTCACTGTCTGGATGCCCACCTGTAGTAACACGGGTCAGCAGCTTTCTTTGCCGCGGTCGTCCTGCCTGTTGTAAATGGGAAGGAAGCTGAGCGTGTTGTTATTTTGTCTCTCATGGCACACAGCAGCATGCACACTCCCCGCCGCTATATATAGCCTGCCCCGAGCTTCCTTTTTTTGTGCTGCAGTCTGCGCTGAACACTGGGCGAAGGGACAGAGACTGAAGGGCGCCAGGATGTCCCCTCACAGGAGGAGGAAATGCCTGTTACTACCTGTTATGCAAACTGGGCCTTGAAAGCTCGGGACATGAAAAATCCAAAGGGGGGTTTTGGAAGAGAAAAATTGTCGAGGAAGCAGCTTAAAGGGGCAGTCCCGCAGCATGCCATAGTGAGATAATGGAAAATACTGGATTGTATAAACTACCAGGCCTGTGATAGCACTGCAGGTGTTCATGGGTTTTATGTCATGGCATTGGAGCGGAACATCATGTTCTTGTTTATTCTGCCTTTGTATGTCCTGTATATGTTCAGATATGTGACAATACTGCAGACATTAAAGGGGAACTCCAGAGATTTCTTATGTTTATTAACTGGTGTCAGAAAGTTATATCGATTTGTAAATTACCTATATTTAAAAATGTCCAGTCTTCCAGTACTTATCAGCTGCTGTATGTCCTGCAGGAAGTGGTGTATTGTTTCCAGTCTGACACAGGGCTCTCTGCTGCCACCTCTGTCCATGTCAGGAACTGTCCAGTGCAGCAAAGGTTTTTTATTGACATTTGCTGCTGCTCTGGACAGTTCCTGACATGGACAGAGGTGGCAGCAGAGAGCACTGTGTCAGACTGGAAACAATACACCACTTCCTGCAGGACATACAGCAGCTTATAAGTACTGGAAGACTGGAGATTTTTAAGTAGAAGTCATTTACAAATCTATATAACTTTCTGACATCAGTTGATTTGAAAAGGATAATTTTTGTCTGGAGGACTACTTTAAGAAGAACAAACTAGATGATACCTGACACCAACATGAGGTCAATAGCACATCCTACATGACATAAGTATGTGACTCCTGAATATGACATCCACACTGGCTTGTCTCATCTCATTCACTGTCCACTAGATACCGGAGTCACTTCTATTCATCTACACGAGCATTAGGGCAGCACTGGTATCACCGAGCCGAACCCATCCCAGTGGTGCCAAGTCACGTTCTTCAAAGGGCCTTCTCCAAATTATTGCTACATTTTGAGGTGTGATGTCCCCAGAAAAGAGCATCTCCTCCTTTTTAGCAACGTGCAACGATCCTTTCTGCTGCAGATCTGTGCAGAACAATGTTCCACGTCTTCTGATCCTGCCCATTCCTTGTACCTTTCTGGGAAGGGGTCCGACTAGTCATGGTCTTCCTGAAGGGTCTACAGTTGTCTCTACTCAAATTGTGTTATTTCCCTTTAAAAGTATAAATGGTGCCATCATATGTCATCTAAATAATGCAGTGTAGTCATACATCACCCAGCTAGGAAGACATCAGAACCTCTTTTATCGGGTATGTGGTTTTCCATGATGACGGAAGCTCTGATGCCCTCCTTTGGAGATACGGCTGCCTCCTACACTAAGCCTTAGGGTATGTTCACACGTACCGCATCCGCAGCGGATTTTATGCTTCGTGTTTTCAGCAAAATCCACTGTGGATACCTGCCCATTCACTTCAATGGGACCCTGCTGCGAGTGTGTCAAAGTCAGAGCCCTTAACCCTCACGGCCCAGGTAGCTTCAAATATTTCACTGCAGCTGTCGCTCATTGGCTTCTATTGCTGCAACCCTGCTTGTTACCTCATGGCTAAATTACAATTAATAGTATCTACTATATGAATGATACTCTACATTGCCATAAACATAAAAGTCACTATTTTTACATCATACTTACTTGCAAGTTGAAAAACGGCAGCTATGGCTTCTTCCCACCACTGAGAGTCCTGGGTGATAATGGGAAGCTCCACCAGACCCATGAGGAAGATGAGCTGCCCGGCAGTCAAAGCAACCGTAGCAATCAGATTGCAGGCCCTCATCATGTCAAACTGCACTGTACGGGGAGACAGGAAACATCATGTCACTACACCCATCTTACGTCACTGCAACCATCTTACATCACTACACCCATCTTGCATTTACACAATATTCTTAATTTAGAGAAACAGAAATTTCTACAAAGAAGCATTTCAGAGTCAGGGGGACGAAAATAGTATCTTTAGGAGGCAAGATGAATGGAGAGATGTAACCACCTTTATGTTTAAAGGGATATTCCATCACCAAAATTATTTGGCCTAGAAACAATATACTTAAATAAATTCGAAATAAATTGGGGCTTGTGTATAGCCATACAATAAAATGTAGTATTTGTAGCTGCCTGCAGCCACCACTAGAGGGAGCTGAGTGCATTCTTATATGAATAAAACCTCTCCTGCTCTACAGACTGGAAAGAAATACCACTTCCTGCAGGACATACAGCAGCTGATGAATACTGGAAGACTTCAGACATAAATTACAAATCTCTGGCACTTTCTGGCACCAGCTGATTTGAAAGAAAATAAAAATCATTCTCCTGATCACCAGCACAGCTCCAGACCCCTGTCAGCTCTGCTCCACTTTCTTGGTGTCAGTGATGTGTTTGAAGGGGACAGGCTGTGTGGCTCAGTTCTATCTCTGTTAGGCTACGTTCACACGTAGCAAAAGTGGCTGAATTCCGTGGTGGAATGCCTCCAGCCTCACTGTCATAATGACAGTCTATTGGAGGCTCACGCGCCTCCTCTCTCAGCGCCTCCTTTCTCCACTTTTGCAACGTGTGAACATAGCCTTTGGGTATGTGCACACTGAGGAATTGTAGAGGAAAGATTTCTGCTTGAAATTCATCACCTATTAAGCTCAAGCAGAATTTAAGCCCCCATTGACTTCTCTAAGATTCCTCTAGCAGAATCCGCCCTATGGCCCTGTTCACACTGAGCAAGAACGGCGTCTGGTTAGAGTGAATGAGAGGGCGCGCGCCTCCACCTCCTCCCCTCCCCTCTCTGCTCAAAGAACTGACATGTCACTTTTTCGAGCGCAGAGCAGCGGCTGCGGAGGAGCGCGTGCCCTCTCCTTCACTCAAAGCAGGACACTGAGCAGGACACAGAGCTCTGCCACGGAATTCCGCCGTTCTTGTTCAGTATGAACGGGGCCAAAGAAGTGACATGTCAATTCTTTGGGCAGAAAGCAGATCAGCGGCAGAAAATTCTGTTTGGAAATTCTGCAGTGTGAACAACAGAACGGAAATCTCATTGAACACTATAGGAAATTGCTCTGTTCTCATTTTACGGGATGAATTTCAAGCTGAAATAAGAGCGGATTCCTCTTCAATTCCTCACCTACAGTATTCCTCACCTATTCCTCAGTGTGCACATATCCTTATGGCTGAGGCAAAGTGAGTGAACTGAACCACACAGCCAGCCCCCTCCACGCATGTCATCAGCATGGAGATTGGGGAAGTAATGCTCTACTGTTTTGAGACATTGATTGAACCCTTCAACTTCAATGGGACTGGATGACCATCTGATGCCCATTTAGTTTAGGCAGACATTGGGGAAGGGATGGAATAAGTATGTTGTCCTTGAAGGAACCAATACTAAAGGTTTAGGGTCCTATTTCACCGGACGACTATCGTTCAGATTATCGTTAAATCGTTCGAATCTGAACGATAATCGTTCGGTTGAAATGCAGTTAACAATTAATGACCGACCGAGAAATCGTTGATCGCTTTATAAGACCTGGACCTATTTTTATTGTTGCTCGTTCGCAAAACGTTCACAAATCGTTCGCATTGAATAAGACGTCGCTCGCAGTAGATACGAATGCAATAGCGAAGAAATAGCAAAAAAAAAACGATCGCAAATACGATCATAAGTAACAATTATCGTTCCATGGAAATGAGTGAATGTTTTCAGGTCTTTCGCAATAGCGGTCGTTTGAGATCGATAATCGTTAACGATTATGCGAACGATAATCGTCCGGTGGAATAGGGCCCTTACACGGGTCGACTATGGGGCAAGTGAACATCCCAAGGAGTGCTTATTCCTGATAATTGTCTTATGTGAAAGGGGCGGTGATTAGTCAGCTGGTGAATGAGCAAGCATTAAAGGGGTACTCCACTTAAGGAACATTTAATCTCAGTCTCCACCCATAATTTAAACTTGTTTATAATAGGTTTCTTATACATGAATTGGTCCGTTTGTCTGCAGCGGCTCCTGACTCACACCCTGAAGCTGCAGAAAATCCCTACTTCCTGGTCCACTCTGTCTCCTTCCTCTGCCCTCCCCCTCCCTTCTGAGACCCAGGTCACATGATCTCTGTCTCCTCTGTTGGCAGGCAAGCTGTAACACCTCATCTATAACCTCACCCACCACTGAGATCCCATTACTCAGTGAGAATCTGAAGGGGTGGGGAAACAGCAGAACAGGGACAGCCTCCTGAGCAGTATAGGGCTATGGACTATGCTACCTTTTTTAAATGGCTCCTATTCCAGTCTCTGAGACAAGCGTGTGTGTAGGTTCAGGGAAGTAGCTGTCAGCTAAGTAAAGCCCCTATTCCACGGGTCGTTTAAAGGAGCAATATCGTTCGTATTCAGCCGATATCGGCCGCTACGAACGATATTAGTCCCGTGGAATAGAGTGCAACGATCAGCCGACATCGTTCATGTCGGCTGATCGTTGCAGTCGCTTGTTTTTCAACATGTTGAAAAACAAGCGACTGGTATAGCAGCGATCTGCTGCCGTTGCTCCGTTGAATAGGAGCGTCGGCAGCAGATGCTGCTATATCCTATGGGCTGCCCGGACGATCAGCGATCCTCCGAGCAGCCCCTCCCGCACTCACCCGCGTTGAATAGCGGCGGCAGCGAGCGGGGAACGAGGAGCAAACGAGCGCTAATAGCGCTCGTTTGCTCTTCCAAACGACTCGTGGAATAGGGGCATTAGGGTTTGGTTGATGGCTAATAAAGGTCTCTGGCCATTCCAGGGCTATGGGCTTTGTGTTTTTCTGTTGTGTTTGTATTTTTGTCCTTTTTTGTTTGTTCCAGATGTTAAAATTCTGTCAGTCGTTGCTGGTAAGAGACAACAGTAGAAGTCAGACATGTGACCTGTGTGACCTGACAGAGTAATTCCCATAGTGCACTGCTTATAACCAGCATTATATTGAGTTTAGCTTTGGGCCTGGTTGGAAAACAATGCCTTATGTAACTCCGTTTAAGCTAAATTATTTAGTTACATTGTATAAATATATTTTACTGGGGATCGTAGTGGATTATGGTTCCATAGCAGAATTTTTCTTCTGATCCAAATGTAATGTAAGTTTTCTGTGATTATAGACACACGTGGAGCCGTGTTATGTAGTAGGTGCCAGAACAGGGATTATATAATGTCTGGCTGCAGCCACAGTAGATGTTAGTGTCTCCTCGCTGCTGTTGTGTATGAATGTTATGGCATTCTGCTATGGTAACCTCCACTATTAAAAACTTCTATATGTCGATAAGCATCTCATTATTACACTGCATAGCCTTTGTGTGAATTGCACACGCTGTTCTGTATCCTGCACATGTGGTTCTGGATATCCTGTTAAGCATTACTTATCCTGTACTGATCCTGAGTTACAGTTACAGTATTATTATTACAATTATATGCACAAGCCAAAAAGACAGAAATGGCTGCACATCGCACCCATGGCTGACACGAAAGCTTATTCAGCTACATTTAAAACCAACATCAGAAGTTAGTATATAATTTGGCCAAACCATATTGCCTCATGTACCACGTGCAGGTCTTCTGATACACTGATACTGATTATTACAATTATACTGCAGAGCTGCACTCACAGTTCTGCTGGTGGGGTCACTGTGTACATACATTACATTACTTATCCTGTACTGATCCTGAGTTACATCCTGTGTTATACTCCAGAGCTGTACTCACTATTCTGCTGGTGGGGTCACTGCGTACATACATTACATTACTGATCCTGAGTTACATCCTGTGTTATACTCCAGAGCTGTACTCACTATTCTGCTGGTGGAGTCACTGTGTACATACATTACTGATCCTGAGTTACATCCTGTGTTATACTCCAGAGCTGTACTCACTATTCTGCTGGTGGAGTCACTGTATACATACATGACATTATTTAGAAGCACTGAGCATACATCCACCAGATAGCTGATGATTGGTGGTGGGGGGGGGGGGGTCGGACCTCTGCAGCCTCCACCGATCTCCACAGGTTGTTATACTGTAGTTAGGCAGAGCTTCAGTGACGCATTGGTCGAGTATTGGAGCCCTGCCAATACATTCAGTCTTTGGCACTGCTGAGAATAGCTGGGCACAATCCGGAGCCAAGAACGTCAGTGCCAAGTCCTCTGAGTAAAGCTACAGAGCACATGCCTGATCACCGCTCCGTTCATCCTCCTCCTAACCACAGTCCTGCAGCATAGACAATTGGGGCCCCCATTTAGGCCGCTCCGATCTTGCATGATGATGAGCAAACCCGAACTTTCAGCAAGTTCTCTCATCACTCTGTATTGTAGAATAACCATAGATGAGAATAGGACAGCCCTATTAGTGGCAGTGGGGTGACTGCAGCTCGCACACAGTATAATACAGGGCGGCCATATAGACTACAGTGGGTTGTTAGAGAATGGACTTGGCTCGGGCGGCAGGCACTATCCTGTAACCTGCGCTTTACAAAGCTGCACACTGTTCTACTTGCTGCTTTCTACATGTGGTATTTGACCTTTGGGGGAGCGCAGAGGGGGGAAGGAAAGGGAATGATGAATGTTTTATTACTAGTGACCTAATGCATGCTGTGCACTTTCTGTGTAACCCCTTCCATGCTGGTGAGGACAGCCTCCCATTACAGCTCTGTCTGCTGTCACTGACGGAAGAGGTTAATATCCTTACCCCTATTACACAGAGGGATAGGGGGATAGGCCTTAGAATGGCTTCATTCTTGGACATACAAGAAAACTCCAGCTTCCAGATAGAATCTTTGAAGGCTTCTTACTTTTTTTTTTTTTTTTTGAGCAGGTCCTATTGCAAATCTCTGGTTCTTGTTACGAAAATGTATGTGCAGAATATTCCCAGGATAATAGATTAAAATAATCCACTCAAACATAACTTTTGATATGTTGCTGCCCATGGTGAGACTAACAATTCCTTCCATACTTGTTATTATCTATTAAGTCTCCTTCCCCCAGTTCTCAGTTGCTGCTTTCTGCTGAAAACACAAAAATCTGTGTTTGAGCTTTTCTCTCTGTCTCCGCCTCCCCCCTCCCTTCTGAGACGGCTGATGTAAACAAGTCCCTGGCAGGCTTTATCTGCAACATTGTAGCTTCTTTGTGATGCTGGGAGGGTTATTCTGAGGTCAAGTTGCTGATGAACTCAGTGTAATTATCCCTCCCAGCATTACAAAGAAGCTACAATGTTGCAGGTAAAGCCTGTCAGGGACAGCCGTCTCAGAAGGGAGGGGGGAGGCGGAGACAGAGAGAAAGGATCACACACAGATTTTTGTTTCTTTAGCAGAAAGAAGAGAAGGGGTCCGTGGAGCCTCAGTTGCGAGTCTCAAAACACGGGAATAGCCAGATATCCCTTTCTCCAGAGAGAGCGAGGGATATCTGGCTATTCCCGTGTTTTGAGACTCGCAACTGAGGCTCCACAGACCCCTTCTTTGCATATTCAAATTTTGTTGGGGGGCAATCAGTGAAGACTCTTAAATGAGTACTTCATTGGATTTTTTCACTGATCTCCCTAAGTTCAGTGATTGGTGTGTTTTGTTCTGCAGAAAGCAGCAGCTGAGAACTGGGGGAAGGAGGCTGAATAGATAATAACTAGTATGGAAGGAATCGTTAGTCTCGCCATGGGTAGCAATATATCAAAAGTTATGTTTGAGTGGACCTATGCATTTCTTAGAAACATAGAAGATTGTCGGCAGGAAAAGGCTCCAAACAAGTGCATTAACTGTGGACTTATGATCATGTGCACTGACCCATAGAATACAGTAGGTCTAATACTGTACGCAATTGTGGACAGTATGCAGACCATATATTACGGTCATGTGCAAGGTGCCTGAGTGTTCAGTTTCTCTGCAGCGCCACCACAGAGAAAACAGAGCATTGCGCAGTGCCTATGTAAATCAGTCGTCTGTGTAATACATGCCAGGCCAGGCCTTCTAGAACAAGAGATTTTATTCAGAGAGAGAATCATAATAGAAAAATAGCACACACCATAAATTCTTATGAACTTTTCTTTATCCACAATATTTTAGGATAAACATGCACAAAGGTATATCACCCAACACTCGTGCTCATCGTCTTCAGATGCTGTGTGAGAGACAAACAAAGTCCTTTAAGGCTCCATCAGAGCTCTGTCATCCTCATGGAAGTGATCGGCGTTGCGGAGGCAGACGCCGGATTCTGCGACGTTTCGTGGAATGGATCCACTTTGTCAAGCATCACGTGATCAGCCCACCACCAATATAAAAAGGCTAGGAAGTATCGCGAGACTTCCTAGACTACGGACACAAAAAGATACAATAAGATATAATTAGATACATCGTCTGAACATGGATATTATGTATATACCAAGTTAAATGGTCACAAGGTGATCCCCCTAAATAAAGTATCCAAGTGTCCGCTAAGCTAGTGAAGCTGCAAAAGGCGCACTGCAGCCGCATGTTTCAGTGCAAAAAACGCTACAAAAACGCACTGAATCCGCATACTTCATTCAGACCTCCCGGATTCAGCGTACCAAGACGCTGAATCCAGAATGTCTCTTTCTGCAGTAATTTTTTCTTAATCTGCATCTCATTCTCACCCTCTATCTCTTCTAACACCATCCAACGTAAATCGCTAACCTGGTGTCGACATGTGACGAAATGGCGGGCTACGCCAGTTTCTCCAAATTCATTTTCTGGTATGGTACCTTTATTTAATATACATCGTCTAATCGCTGATTTGTGTTCACCCAATCTGATCTTGACCATTCTGGATGTTTGGCCAACGTAAGCAAGCCCGCATGGGCACTTGAGAAGGTATATGACCTGTTTGGAATTACAAGAGAACCATCCTTTGACATCAATAGGATGTCCTTTGGAAGGATGGTTCACTGTATTACCCCTAATGATAGAATTACAGTGCTGACACTTATGGCAGGGAAAAGTACCTTTTTTAGCAGCTCTGATAAAAGTTTGTCTGCTAGGTTTTTTCTTCCCTATGTCGGCCCTAACCAGCTGGTTGGCCAGGGTTTTACCCTTCTTATACACAATCCTTGGGGCATGCTGGAAAAGCCGGCCAAATTTAGGCTCAAGACGCAACATGTCCCAATGTTTGGTGATGGTTTTTTGCACCAATTTAGCATGGTTGTCGTAGGTGGAGATAAACAGAAGTCGGTCATCCTTAGTCTTGTTCTGTCTTTTCATGACATCCTCTCTGGATAATTTTTTCACTTCTTCTTCTGCTTTCACTAATTCTTCCCTTTTGTAACCCCTTTGTTGAAATTTAGCCACTATCTTATCTTTATTTTTGTTGTACTCATCTTCTGTACTACAAATTCTCTTAGCCCGTATAAGTTGTCCCTTAGGGATACCATTAAATGTCTGAGGGGCATGGCAGCTACTTCTAAGCAACATGTTGTTTTTATCAGTGGGTTTGGAGAACAGGGTAGTAGTAATTTTATTTTGTTCATTACGGTGTAGTTCTACATCCAGATAGTGAACACAACTTTCATGGCTTTCCAGGGAGAATTCAATGAGAGGATGGCATGAATTGAGGTAGGCGACAAACTCCTCAAGTGTTTCCTTGTTACCACGCCATAACATACACACGTCGTCCACATATCTAAGCCACACATGGACAAATTGGCTATGTGGATGACGGTGTATGAAGGTGGTCTCAAAATGGGACATGAAGATGTTTGCTACACTTGGAGCCACAGGGGACCCCATCGAAGTCCCCTGCAGCTGCAAGTAGTAGTCATCTCCAAATCTAAAGTAATTCTTGGTGAGTATCACGTCCAATAAGGACATGATAAACCCAATTTTTTCATTACTGAGATCGGCGTCAAGGGACAGCAGTTCTCTCACAACTGTCATCGCCTCGCCGCATGGGATGTTGGTGTATAAGCTTTTTATGTCCATGGTACAAAACCATTGAACATCCTTAACATCAACATCTTTAATGATCTCCAAAAATTGAGTAGTGTCTTTTAAGCAATTGGGGAGGTTTTTGACTTTTTTCTGTAAAAAACTGTCTACATAAACCGCTGCCGGGTGGAAGATGGAATCAACACCCGACACGATAGGACGTCCCGGAGGTGTTTCGAGACTCTTGTGCACCTTGGGGGATAGAGGGTGAGAATGAGATGCAGATTAAGAAAAAATTACTGCAGAAAGAGACATTCTGGATTCAGCATCTTGGTACGCTGAATCCGGGAGGTCTGAATGAAGTATGCGGATTCAGTGCGTTTTTGTAGCGTTTTTTGCACTGAAACATGCGGCTGCAGTGCGCCTTTTGCAGCTTCACTAGCTTAGCGGACACTTGGATACTTTATTTAGGGGGATCACCTTGTGACCATTTAACTTGGTATATACATAATATTCATGTTCAGACGATGTATCTAATTATATCTTATTGTATCTTTTTGTGTCCGTAGTCTAGGAAGTCTCGCGATACTTCCTAGCCTTTTTATATTGGTGGTGGGCTGATCACGTGATGCTTGACAAAGTGGATCCATTCCACGAAACGTCGCAGAATCCGGCGTCTGCCTCCGCAACGCCGATCACTTCCATGAGGATGACAGAGCTCTGATGGAGCCTTAAAGGACTTTGTTTGTCTCTCACACAGCATCTGAAGACGATGAGCACGAGTGTTGGGTGATATACCTTTGTGCATGTTTATCCTAAAATATTGTGGATAAAGAAAAGTTCATAAGAATTTATGGTGTGTGCTATTTTTCTATTGTGGAGTACTATTGGAGGTTCACAGGCCCTCTATTTTGCACACCAGTGTGAGAGACCCATGTGCAGCGTATTTGTGCTTTAATGAGAGAGAATCATAACCAGCAGGTCCTTCTAGTTTCCTAAAATTGCCTAACAAGGTATATGAAAATGGGACTTCTTAACTGGACAGCCCCTTTTGGAGGGGTACTCCACTCAGACATAACTTTTGATATGTTGCTGCCCATGGTGAGACCAACAATCCCTTCCATACGTGTTCTTATCTATTCAGTCTCCTTCCCCCAGTTCTGAGTTGCTGCTTTCTGCTGAAGACACAAAATTTTGTGTGTGAGCTTTTTTTCTCTGTCTCCCCCTCCTCCTTCCCCTCCCTTCTGAGATGGCTGATGTAACCAAGTCCCTGGCAAGCTTTATCTGCAACATTATAGCTTCTTTGTAATGATGGAAGGGTTAATCACAGCAACTTGACCTCAGAATAACCCTCCCAGCATTACAAAGAAGCTACATAGTTGCAGATAAAGCCTGCCAGGGACTTGTTTACATCAGCTGTCCCAGAAGGGAGGGGGAGACAAAGATAAAAGCTGTGTAATGTAGTTGTGCTTAAAGGGGTACTTCGGGCAAAGGGTTATTTTTAGGGAATGGCCTGGGAAGGGGTGGAAATAGAGGCCGCCGGTCACTTACCTCCCCGGTTCCATCACCGGGTCCCGAATTGCGCTGCCCTGTTCTCCCGTCCGTCCGCTGATTCCTGGTCTGAGCTGCGGCTTGAGACGTGACATCTCAAGGCAACTCAGCCATTCAGCGGTCAAAGCGGAGTCCCGCCTCGACCGCTCAAGCCACAGCTCAGACCAGGAAGCGACGGCCGGACGGGAAAACAGGGCGGCAGAATCCGGGACTCAGCACTGGAACCGGGGAGGTAAGTGACCGGCAGCTCTTTATCCACCCCTTCCCCCACCGTACCCTAAAAATAACTCCAGCCCGGAGTACCCCTTTATGGGTAAGACCCACTCTTCACATAATAAACCCTATTTTAATATAATTTTCTCAGTGATTTGGGGGGGGGGGGGGGGGGTTATTCACCACCCCCATCCATAAACCAGAGAAGAAAGACACTACACGGAGTATATCAGGTCTGAGAGGGCCTAGCACATCTGTACATCACAAAGTGTAATACTTCATTGCCCCTGTGGTGGCGCTGCTGAACACTTGAACTGACAGGTTCCTCTACAAGTTACAGGTGATGGCTGGTAGCTACCAGCAGGAGACATTGGCCTCAACTATACACACAGTAGGCTTGTTATGGTGTTGCCCGACTGTATAAAAAAGTATAGCCTGCATGTTGGCACATGCCATCTCTTAATCGGGGGAGCACCACTCTATGGCTACTTCGACGTATGTATTGTGAGTTTTTCCATTGCTTTGGGTAAAGGTGTGTGAACGCAGCCCTAGTTTGTTTCATTACGCTGTTGGACCATTGACATTACACGGGCTCTCTGTAAGGTATCGCCTTCTCGTCTATGAGCAGTACTTGTAGGAAAGGAGATTTCCCTAATACAACATAGTGCCAAAATACTGCATAGCTTTCCATGTTGCAATGCTAGAGGTATTTTGTAATGAAGAGGAGAATATGGACACGCACCCTTTGGGACCTCACATGGTACCTATCTAGCCTCTGTATGTAGCCTCTCTTTCTTTGTATGTGATCAGGTTATGTTTGCGGGTGCACGATTGCCCGATTGTGGATCTGATGACCCGAACTGAGCCGGTGTCATCGGATCCACAGCTAGGACAGGGCTTGCATCTTTATACAGACCCAGATATGCACATGTAATACACTCGTGGAAAACCGACTGATAAAGAAGGGATGTTGGCTGTGTAGACAGTCGCCCAATGGCCAGGTGACTGTGTCATTAGATGTCCGTGATTAAAGGGGTTGTTAAGTAAAAATCTTTTTCTTTCAAATCAACTGGTGTCAGAAAGTTATATAGATTTTTAAGTTCCTTCTATAAAAAAAATCTCAAGTCTTCCCATACTTATTAGCTGCTGTAGGTCATGCAGGAAATATTTTATTTTCAGTGTGACACAGTGCTCTCTGCTGACATCTCTGGCCGAGACAGGAACTGTCCAGAGCAGGAAAGGTTTTCTATGGGGATTCATAGAAAACCAGAGAGTTCCTGTTTCGGCCAGAGATGTCAGCAGAGAGTACTGTGTCAGACTGAAAATAAAACAACATTTACTGCATGACATACAGCAGCTAATAAGTATGGGAACACTGGAGATTTTTTAATAGAAGTAAATTACAAATCTGTATAACTTTCTGATATCAGTTGATTTAAAAGAAAAAGATTTTTGCTGGACAACCCCTTTAAGGAAGTCCTACCCATCACTTGGTGCACAATCCTGGCCCTCCGATTGTAAAACACATCTCTACACTGCAGTCCTACAACCATCCAGGAATTTTTTTATTTAGGGGAATGCAGAAATCAGAGTGAAACGTTTTACCTAAACCTGAATGATGGTCCCTTATATAGAGCATTACAATACTTCTTGATATCTGAAGCCCGAGTGCAAGTCTGTTACCAGGATGTTTGGTGTTTGACATATACTTAAAGGGGTGGTTCAGCAAAAGAAAAAAATTCTTTCAAATGAACTTGTGCCAGAGATTTGTAATTTAATGTACTTATCAGCTGCTGTATGTCCTGCAGGAAGTGGTGTATTTTTTCCAGTCTGGAGAGCAGTAGAGGTTTTCTATGGGATTTGCTACAGCTCTGGACAGTTCCTGACATGGACAGAGGTGGCAGCAGAGAGCACTGTGTCAGACTGGAAAGAATACACCACATCCTGCAGGACATACAGCAGCTGATAATTACTGGAAGACTGGAGATTCTTTCTAATAGAAAGTAAATTACAAATCTCTGACACTTTCTGGCACCAGTGCATCTGAAAGAATTTTTTTTCGCTGATCTACCTCTTTAAGCTTGACATGTAGGAAAAACCGATCAGCACCTGTTCATCACTGCACAATGTCTCTTAGTTTATTGCTGAAGGATGAACCGACCATAGACATAAGATATTGCTTCCAGTCTAACCAACTATACATTAATTTTCCCATTCTTACAAGTACTGTACAAGACTGAAGTCCACACGTTTGCAGAGACATATTGGTGTACGGCCCATGGATTGCATCCTATGCACAGTGACAAGTATTACTCAGTGATAGTAGTGGTGAGACAGGAGAGATGGAAGGATATCTACACTCATACTTACACTTGACCGTGTTCCGGGATTCTTGCAAGCCAGATGGCTCGGACCCCCAACCAATAGTTTGGCACACCCTTTCATCTCCTTGCCCTGGCTTGGTGCTAGTTCCTCTACCATACAAGCACATCTTCCAGAGACCAACGCTGCGCTTGCGTCCTTCCTCCATTGTTTGGTATACCCAGTTTGGGGTGAAGGCAGCCACATTGTTAAGAATAAGCGATACCAATGCTACCGCCACAGCCGCAGCCACGAGTCTCTGCATGCCCATTGCCTGTTGCCACCGGACTTCCACTTAAACGGGACAAGCCCCGCCGCACCGCACAGGGTCAGGAGCAGCTAGAGGACATCTCCGCTCATTTTGAGAGGTAGAAGCCCCCCAGAAATGGCACAGCCAGGCAGGCCGGCTTGGCAGTCCCATGAAAGGGAGATGTGAAGCGAGGAATCCCAAGAAGTTTCTATCCACACTCCTGCAAGGCAACCCCCACCTCCTGCACTCGGAGAGGCAACAGCATTCCCGTCTGGACCCCACCGAGCAGAGAGCCCCCACGAATGGTGGAAATCAGACTCTCGCCTTCCCACGCTCAAAGAAGACAGATGTGTTCCAGATGTGGCTCCTCTCGGTCCACTCACAACCAAGGTGGGCGTCAAGCAGAAGTCACTCAAGAAGCAGAGGGGCAATGGTTTCCATATTGAAGCCGAATAAAAATCAATGGAGAAAGTGAAGTCAGAGAGCAGAAAGCGGAGTTTCTCCCTGCAGCTGGCGGAGGATGAACGCTCAGTGTGAGCTCAGTAGCGTGTGTGTGCGAGCCAAGCAAGGGGACGGGGAGGCAGCAGCTGATAGGAAGTTTTTGTTTTACGGATATATATATTTTTGGCATGGGATTTTGTTAATTTGTTTCCTAACTGTCTCTCTCGGAGCAGAGGAAATGGTTGTTTTTTTGTCGCTGTATTTCCCACCCCCCCTTTCCTCCTCCCAGCATCTCCCCTCCTGGTTGGAGAGTTTTGGTCAGGCTCTGGGTGTCGATAGATAGATATTCGGCAAAGAACCTCAAAGCAGGATGCATTTCCTGGAAGGCAAATCTCCCCGTCTAAAACCTTATACCCCTTCCCCCTCCATTATAATTCTATGCATCTTATAAGAGGCCCAGCTGGAAGGGTAGAAACGGCTCAATCCTCCTCCCCTCAAAGTCATAAGGAAAGAATTACTCTCAAATGTTCAGTTCATCTCATCTAAATAGACAGGAACCGTGACCAGACCTCTCCGGGTAATTTTTTTTTTTTTTTTTTTGCAATCAAAGCCGAACTTTAAGATTTCAGGAATTTCCCCCTTTAAACGCTACAAGAAACATCCACCAGTAAATCTTTTAAACAAGATGGAATCCCTGCAGATTGTCACCCAGCTTTATTACTTCACAGCAGATGCACAAATCACGGACGTGATACGCAGCAATGCCTAATAGCTGCACTTTCTGGCTTCTAAAACATTCCTCAAGGAAATGGTGAATGTCGTAAGTTTTTCCAGATCTAGTAGCAGAAACCTTTTCGGGATCGCTCATGGCTGTGTAGTCGGCGTGTCTAACACCAATCCCAGAACTGGTCTAAGATTGTAAATTAATATGACAGCAAAAATGGTCAGTGCCCATGTAGTAGCACAAAAACCACAGAAACACATTACAACGCTAAGGCATAAACATTGGATTGATTTATGATGGGTAGAAGGGGAAGCTCTTACGGACCTTATTGAGCTGCGGACTTGGCTTCTTAAAGGGGTTCTCCAGCTAAAATCTGTTTCTTTCAAATCAACTGGTTTCAGAAAGTTATATAGATTTGTAATTTACTTCTATTTAAAACTCTCAAGCCTTCCAGTACTTATCAGCTGCTTTATGTCTTGCAGGAAGTGGTGTATTGTTCCCAGTCTGACACAGTGCTCTCTGCTGCCACCTCTGCCCATGTCAGGAACTGTCCAGAGCAGGAAAGTTTTTCTATGGGGATTTGCTACTGCTCTAGACAGTTCCTGACATGGACAGAGGTGGCAGCAGAGAGCACCGTGTCAGACTGGGAAGAATATACGACTTCCTGCAGGACATAAGGCAGCTGATAAGTATAGGAACACGTGAGATTTTTCTGAAACCAGTTGATTTGAAAGAAAAAGATTTTTGCCGGAGAACCCCTTTAAGAAACCACGGCCCCAAAAAGAAAGCAGTTAATTGAAATAGTGGGGAGGATTATACAATTGCTTCAAGTTGGAAATACATCAAGGAGTGTGTCAGAAGATGTGGGTTGTTCCCAGTCAGATGTAGATTAAATTTGGTGCAGATATAAAGAGAAGGGGCAGACAGAGGAAGATGAAGTTGCCTAGGGCCTCACAAAGTCAGGTTACTCTAAATCATTTGTCAGCTTTCTCTACCATGTCACTGTGGTTTTCTGTGAAGCTACTGTCCTCCAGAGCTTTTACACAAATCAGACAGTAGTACTCTTATACCCACTACTCTACTCAAAGGAAAAGCCTTGCAGTAGGCCTCAGAGCAGCCAGCTACTGTGGTCATTCCACCTCTCAGCAGATACTCTCTTACCCTGCACCATCCAGACAATGTCCCTCAGTCTTTGGCCTCCAGCCTACAGGCCAAAGCTGTACACTTACCTGCTACACTGCAATATGTCCCCTGGCAATATCCATGGTCATTGCCACACTAAGCTCCACTTTACCAGATCCGCCTTCTCACGCTAGCTAACATCCAGGAACCCTTGTCTTTCTGTGACTGACGATATAAGCAGGGGTTGTCACCGCTGCCATTTACTGTAGCCTGGAGGCAAGCAGAGTCTGGATGTCATGAGTCAGGGCAGGCAGTACTATAAGTTGTCAGAAGTAGCAGGCCGCAAGTCATGGCAGCCAGAGGTCACTCATTATAGTTAGTAAACAGTAGGTCAGGGCAGGCAGAGGGAACTCATTATAAGTAGTAGGCTGTAGGTCAGGGCAGGCAGAGGTCACTTATTATAAGTAGTAAGCAGTAGGTTAGGGAAGGCAGAGGTCACTTATTATGGGTAGTAAGTATTCGGTCAGGGCAGGCAGAGGTCACTTATTATGGGTAGTAAGTATTAGGTCAGGACAGGCAGAGGTCACTTATTATGGGTAGTAAACAGTAGGTCAGGGCAGGCAGAGTTCACTCATAGGTAGTAAGCAGTAGGTCAGGGCAGGCAGAGTTTGATCATTATAAGTAGTAGGCTGTAGGTCAGGGCAGGCAGAGTTTGATCATTATAAGTAGTAGGCTGTAGGTCAGGGCAGGCAGAGTTTGATCATTATAAGTAGTAGGCTGTAGGTCAGGGCAGGCAGAGTTTGATCATTATAAGTAGTAGGCTGTAGGTCAGGGCAGGCAGAGTTTGATCACTATAAGTAGTAGGCTGTAGGTCAGGGCAGGCAGAGTTTGATCATTATAAGTAGTAGGCTGTAGGTCAGGGCAGGCAGAGTTTGATCATTATAAGTAGTAGGCTGTAGGTCAGGGCAGGCAGAGTTTGATCATTATAAGTAGTAGGCTGTAGGTCAGGGCAGGCAGAGTTTGATCATTATAAGTAGTAGGCTGTAGGTCAGGTCAGGCAGATTTTGATCACTATAAGTAGTAGGCTGTAGGACAGGGCAGGCAGAGGTCACTTATTATGGGTAGTAAGTATTAGGTCAGGACAGGCAGAGTTTGGTCATCACAGGTAACAGGCAGAAAGTCCCAATGGTCACAATGAGAAGAATAGTCAGGGAAAGCCGGGTCAGAACTCTAAAAGCTGAAATGGAGAAGCACCTACGTGAGGCAGGGTGCCAGGACATTGCCAGAGGATGAAGAAGAGGGACGCACACTAGCTCTTCAAATAAGCACAGGCCAACAAGCAGTCTTGCCATATCTGACGGATTCTCTGCAGATTCTGCATGCTACATTTCTTTGCAGGAAATCAGCAAACATTTACAGCAGCAGTAAAGCAGATGAGATTCCTAGAAACCTCCATCTGCTGCAGAAACAAATCTTCACTGAAGGCCATGAAGTCCTTATTTATCTTTCTATAGAGAATCTGTGTACTAAGAAGTACCTCAGAACCAGCAGCGGACTTCATTCCCATGGTATCATTTAATACGATTAAAAAAAAAAAAAACAACCGAGGAATCATCTTGTTGAAATATTTGAATGATTTTCAGCAGTTAGGAACAAGCTCAGTAGGGGGCGCTAAAGAGAACTCAGTGATCCCACAAGGACAGACAATATAGTCCTACAGGAAAAGGAGAAGAGACATCCTCTGAAATATGGAACTTTTTTCTTCTATATAACTTCATAGTTCTTTCTTTCTGCACAACGTTCAAGCAACAAACAGTGTCCTATAATCTGGCATCCGATAATCTAGATAGTGACTGTTTATAGCATGGCTTGTGGGATTTTATTATGGCATTAATAAATGTCATCACCAGTGAGCAGATAGAATGAGGACTTCTTAGAGGACTGTTCCACCCCTTCCCTGATCCCCTCTGAGCAGTCACGTACCTCTCACCCACAGGGATGGGCCCCACCTTATAGCTGCGTCACTCTATTAGCAGGAAAATGTTCTCATGAGCTGCTCGGCTGGAGCCACTGATGTGATGAGTGTCCAGAGGAAGAGCCGGGTACACACCTTATCCTCTCCGTGCCACACACTCTCGGATGAGATTGTGAAGGAGTTAAAAAGCCGCACGTCCCTATAAAGAATTAGTGACACCACACTTGTGTACTACTTTTAGCATAGATAACAGAATCGATTCATTTGGTTTCCTATCAACATGGAGAATACCATCAGCAAGTATTCCTCTACGTACTGATGGATCCTTCTGTCATCAGGGATGTGCTGACATCCAGAAGGAGGAGGGAAATCTTATTTCATTTGTTACTATTGTTTCATTCAGGGGTTACCCCATGTCTTTGTGAACTTTATTTAGACATGCCAAAGGCAGCAGTGAAAGTTGCAGGTGCGGTTTATTAGCACAACCACATGCAAACAAAATGATGCCGCCATTTACCACCAAACTCATGGGGGCATTGCCACTGCATGTGAACATGGTTCCAGTTGCATAAGGCTGCCTCTAATGGGTATATCTACAAGCATCTGAAATTGGGTGCTTGGTGACCATTGGCAACGACCAAGCCAAAGTCTTCAGTGTGCCACAGATGTCCCTTACTTATAATGTCTCCGAAGTCCTTCAATTGGCGGTTAAGCACCATTTGGATAGATTCAGAAGTGGGGGATAAACTTGCAGTAGATCATGCCGATTTAGTGCTAAAGATTTTCCTGCAGAAATCAAGTCTTAAAGGGAATCTGTCACTAGGTTTATGCTGAAAAATGAGAGCAGCATAAACTAGTGATATGAATGCTGAACAGATCGGTGTATTACTTACATCATTTTGGTCAACCGTTCTCCTAATATGCAGGAGACTAGGATTCTTGCCACAACCCTCCCCCCACCTCCAGCTGCTGATTGACAGTTGCTGCCTATACACAGCATGGATAGATAACTGCCAATCAGCAGCTGGTGGGCGGGGTTTTCTGCTTCTCATGAATATCCAGAACTACTGGGCTCATGCACATAATGGAGAGGACTACTGATTGTCACTAGTTTATGCTATACTTAGATAGGGCTGTATAAATCTGGTGACAGAGTCTCTTTAAAATTACATTCACTTTGCTGGTACCGTATTACGTTGATGAATTTTTGCTTGTAATATCTGCAGTGTATCCGCCCTATGTGAACATTCCATTAAACTCAATCGGGCGTAGCACTAATACCAGTCTATGGACAGCGCTGTATCTGGAGGAAAGCAGCCATATTGATCTGATCTTGTTAATGAGAAACCTATCACCTTTATCTGTTTCCTGATATACCTTCATATTAATCCGTATCCCTCTGACCTCCCATGTATCCCGCACTACTCCTCCTCCTGTCATTTAGGACCAGTGGTTCTCACCAGCCGGGGCACTCTCCTCTCGGTTTAGTAACAGGAAATCCTCCTGCTCCAGCATGGTGGGAATAGGAAGGTGTTTACTGATGGGAAGGGAGTCTGTGTACGTGTTCTCGTGTTGAGCCGTGTTTGTGCTGCATGACATGACCCGTCCATAAACACTCATCACTCCATCTAATAAACATCACACACATAGACATAACTATGAGGCCATGCCAAGACTGAAAGGTCAACAGATATCTCTCCACCAGTGAACTTTCTCTACTCTCCATGGCGTTACTGCACATTTATCAGTATACATTAACATGTATGCTGTATCCTGTTTCTGGAAGACAACCAACATTATATATATATTATGGCTTAGTGTATTGTGAGGAGGGATGTATCACTGCTTGGATTTGCCATTCCTGAGCCTGGTAATGGCAGCCACTTCTTGCCCATCTTCATGTCATGTGATCACTTTCAAATAACTACTTTTTCCATTTTTTTTGTAGTGAAACAGTCTGGGAAAACATGGCCCGTATGTGCGTCAAGACAAGAAGACTGGATGTCGCCAAAGTGTGCCTGGGAAAAATGGGCCATGCCAGGGGTGCCAAAGCACTGCGGGAGGCAGAACAAGAGCCTGAGATAGAAGCCAGAGTGGCCATGTTGGCCATACAGCTTGGGATGCTGGTGGGTTAATGTCATTGGGTTGAATGTTTGGTGAACATGCCAGCACAGACCAAAACTTAAAGGGGTACTCCAGCGCGGATAAAAAAAAACGATCATAAACATAGTTTTCCAACTTACCATCCCTCCTGAGTCTGTCTCCATTTGAATTTCCCGCTGTTTGCAGGTCCCTGAAGCTCCAGTTGGTGTCTTCATTTTTTCTTTGCTCCATGGTTTGGGCTTTCCCATGATGCACTTTGTCTTCTGTGGTGTCTAACTGACTCTGTACAACTGATGGCTTACAGCTTGTTCAGCCAATCAGAGTTATCAGACAAAGGGAGGCTGGCTTAACAGGCCTTAGTCCCGCCTCCCTCTTGATTATGTCATTGTCACAAAATGGCTTCCACAGGACAGCCTGGGGTCAATAGTCATTAGGTAAGAATGATTTTACTTCACTTCCTGGTGGGGGATTGAGGGGGGGAAAAGATAGGGAAGGGGGGCAGATAGGTGATTGAAGCATATTACAGAGTTATATAACTTTGTAATGTGTTTCAATTAGTGGGAAAAAGATTTTCGCTGGAGTACCCCTTTAAGCTATACTAAAGGTCACCGCAGGTTTCTTGGCTGAGATGAAAGTACTGTATGGATCTCACCACTGTTACTGAGTAGAGATGAGCGAACCTCGAGCACACTTGGGTTTGTCAGAAGCAGTTGGATGCAGCCCTAGGGAGTCCTGGAAAACATGGATACAACCTATGATCTATGGCTGCCTCCATGCTTTCCAGACAACTCTGCATCTAACTTCTTCAGTCACCGGTAATCAAATGCTGCACGCTCAGGTTCTGACAAACCTGAGCGTGCTTGAGGTTTGTTTATCTCTATTGCTGAGTCAGTTGTTTTAGGTATCCAAAGATCATATATGGATGGTTGGTTCTAGTCTGCATTTTAGGCTGCATTCACACGTTCCGTGTTCCGCGACGTGGAATGCCTGTAATGGACTTGCCCCCCGCCCGAGCAGCATCTGTGATAAGATGCCAGGAGCAGGGGAACTGTTCAGATATGCGCCGCTCTGTAATAAATCAGCTGTGTGGCTCTGTCATTACAGCGCGGCGCATATCTGTACAGTTCCCCCGCTCTCAGCATCTAATTACAGATGCTGCCCGGGCGTGGGAGAGTCCCTTACAGGCATCCTCACGGAACATGTGAATGCAGCCTGAGGGTACAAACACACAAGGCTTATACGCTGCGTATTTACTGCTGCGATACGCAGCAGATACGCAGCAGATTAGATCTAAATAACTGAACACAGTATCAAATCTGCTGCGTATCTGCTGCGTATCTGCTGTGTGTGTTTGTACCCTTAAGGTGGTATTACACGAAGCGATTATCGTTCGAATAATCGTTCAATCGGTCGTATTTGAACGATTATCTTTAAGTGTAATAGTAGACAACGATTAAACGACGAACGTTAATCGTTCGTCGTTTAATAGGTTTTGGATCTATTTTTATCGTTTGTCTTTTACACATCGTTCGCACATCGTTCGTTTGAATAAGATGTCGTATAGTCGTTCCCTGTTCATTCGCAAATTGAAAGGGGAGTGTTCTTGAACTTTGTTGCTCCAATTCAACCGATAATCTTTCCGTGTAGTAAAACGAACGATTATTAGGCAACCGCTATTGCGATCGTTGGAGATCGTTTATCGTTAATCGTTAATTGAAAAAAATCGCTTCGTGTAATACCACCCTTAGAGTTATCATGAACTTCGATATTGTAGTATCATGAATCTTGATACCAAAACAGTCTTTTACCAATACATTTAGGGTATAAACACACACACCGTATACACAGCGTATTTACTGCTGTGATACGCAGCAAATACGCAGCAGATTAGATCTAACTAACTGAACACAGCATCAAATCTGCACCATCAAATCTGCTGCGTATTTGCTGCATTTACGGTGTGTGGGTTTGTACCCTAAAGTTACATTCTTTTCATATAGTCACTGCTGTTTATATAGTCACTGGGTCAGTCCAGGGAATGTACTAACATTGCATAAATCATCCCTGGCTTACTGCTTTGTGAGTCTTGACTCCTCCTGTATCGTACTGTATGGCGCTATCATGGTGCTCTACACCGGTAGTGTAAGGTGCCATAGAAACTGCTTTGTAAGTGACTGTTGATGTGTATGCCACGTACACAGCTCTACAGCGAACTGCGCAGAGTAGACGGTACCTCTGGAGCTGGTTACGTCTGTATCAAATCTTGATATCGAAATCCTATGGAAAAAAAACAATGCTTCATGCAACCCTACTGCATGTACAGTGTCTGTTCTCTCCTGCAGGAGGACGCAGAGCAGCTATATAAAACTTGCAAACGCTACGATCTTCTGAATAAGCTGTACCAGGCATGGGGCCAATGGCAGAAGGCTATTGAGACGGCAGAGAACCATGACCGAGTCCACCTGAGAACCACCTATTATCACTATGCAAAGCACCTGGAAGCTATGGGAGAGCACAATGTATCACTCAGCTAGTAAGTGCACTGGGGATATGCTGGGGTTAATGGAAAGCCTGAGCAGTGCTAGAGCAGCTTCTGAGTTTATACCAGCAGAAATAAAGAGGAGCTGAACGCTTATATATGTATCCCCATATAAGTGACCTATGGTTGTATTAGTTATAAGGCCGAGCTGCAGATCTGACAGACATTTCCCTTCTTTTTGTATTCCATAGTTATGAGAAGTCAGACACCCACCGGTTTGAGGTTCCTAGAATGCTCCTGGAAAACCCACAGACCCTGGAGACCTACATCAATAACAAGAAAGACAAGTAAGATTATCATCTGTGCAGAGGACATGTCAGAAACATGGACTAGACAGGTCTTAGGGTGCATCAGTAGTAGATGAGGAGCTAGCATCGTGTGGATGTTACATACCACCTAGCTAACCATAGTATACTCCAAATTACCCCCATCATGGTAGCAGGACCCCCTAAAGGCAACGGCTAATGCCCCGGGGGCCACACTGCAGACATTGTTCAGGACAAAGAGATGAAGGGGTGACTCGGCCTTCAGATTCCCCAAATCTCAATCTGATCAATCGTTTGTGGGATGTGCTGGAGAGACAGGTGTCATCCATTGGGGAAACTATCAGCAGTTAGACAAATCTAAGACTGGGAGCTGAGGATGAAGGTAAGTCTCTTCCTGTGCAGTTTTAAGTGCTCTGTCCCGTGAAGCAGTTTAGAGCAAAGATCGGCTCCTATCTGGCTGGCCCCTTCTAATGATTATCAGTGTAGCCGCCTGGCCAGGAGGTAAACGGCCTCACGGGACAGCGCACTACATTAAAACTTCACCGGAATGGCCCCGAGGATGAAGGTAAGAGACACCCCATCATCCTTGGCTAACCTGCTGATAGTTCCCCTTTAAAGATGTTTTAATGAATTCTACTTTCTGCTTTTCTTCAGTATTTGCATCCACTACTCCTGGGATTTCACATGGGTTATAAATTATCATCTGCCACTAATGCCGGCCGGATTCACACAAAAACAAAGATGATCCCTTACATATAACTGAGTGGGTTTTTTGTTGTCCTCCTACAGAATTCTGTGGAAATGGTGGGCTCAGTACCTGGAGAGTCAGTCAGAACTGGATAATGCCCTTAAGTATTATGAGCTGGCACAAGACTACCTGTCCCTGGTGCGAGTGCATTGCTTCCTGCGCAACATTCAGAAGGTATGAGACTACAGCAATGTATATATGTATGTCTGTAATGTGTGTAGTTTCCTCTTCCTATTCAGAACTTACTACACTGTTTCTTATACACAGGTTATCTCCAACCACTCCTTTTTTTTTTTCTTTTCTAGGCTGCAGAAATTGCCAATGAGACTGGTAACTTGGCAGCCTCGTACCACCTGGCACGACAGTACGAGAGCCAAGGGGATGTAAAACAGGCGGTGCATTTCTATACCAGAGCTCAAGCTTATAATAACGCCATCAGGCTTTGCAAGGTAGATACATATATTTTATTACCACACTGTTCAATGAACCTTAAAGTGTCACTGTCGTTTACATTTTTTCTTTTTGCAGAAATCAATAGTACAGGCGATTTTAAGAAACTTTGTCATTGGGTTTATTAGCTGAAAAATTCATTTTTATCATGAAAAAGCAGTTTGAAGCTCTCTCCCCCATCTTCATTGTTCTCTAATGGAGAGGGGATGGGTGAAGGGAGATGAGGCACATCTCTTCATCTTACCGGGCCGGGCCTCAGCGACGTAATGACGCTGATCCCGGCTTGGTATTCTATTGTATTGGCCTGCAGCAGACCAAAGCAATAGAGCATGGAGCATCTCATGGATTGGTGCTGTGTTATACAGCTACACTGATCTCTATGATCATCTATGAGATGAAAGAAAAAGAATTTATTTTTCAGTTTCACCGCGCACATAATTTTTTTCTGGTTTCGCAGCATATTTTATCCAAAAATTAAGTCTGTCATTGCAAAGTACAATTAGTGGCTCAAAAAATAAGGGCTCATGTGGGTTTCTAGGTGAAAAAAAGCAACTGTTATGGCCTTTTAAGCACAAGGAGGAAAAGGCGAAAATGCAAAAACGAAAATTGGCTCCGTCCTTAAGAGGTATTCCCATCTCAAGGATTTTCCATAAGTTTACGATTGGAGGGGTTCCAACCTTTGGTAACTCTGTACTTATCTAGCTCTGTGTCCCCCTTTCTCTGAATAGGATACTACAACAGATCCTATTCAGTTAAATTGAGCCACTTTGTGATTCTCTGGGTGGCCGGGGGCTGCTGTATTGGATAATAACATGGAGATGCTTCTTCTGATGGAGATCTAAGAGATATCAGATATGACTCAGATACTCATTTCCATACAGGAAAATAACCTGGACGACCAACTCATGAACCTGGCGTTGTTGAGCACCCCAGAGGACATGATGGATGCAGCTCGGTATTATGAAGAGAGAGGAGAGCAAATGGACCGAGCGGTCATGCTTTACCACAAGGTAAGAGGAAGGCTGCTTAGGAAGCATTTGGTGTTATTACAACACTAGTTATTCTGTTATTCTATATTGAGGTGTACTTATTATCTTACATTTGTGTGCTGATTCACTTTACAGTACAAAATGATAACATTCTGTCTGCCTGTAACCACCATTATGGGGAGCATAGGAGCTCACCGAAGACAGATTTTATTATTATGTTCAAAAGTACACATATACATACTAAATGGGTATTATGTCATTTTAAAGACTAAGAAAGTTTTTCACTTTTTCCTCGGTCACTTTTTCCTTCTAGTCAGGTCATCTGTCCAAGGCGTTGGAGTTGGCGTTCGCCACTGAACAGTTTGGTGCCCTTCAGCTAATAGCCGAAGACCTAGATGAGAAGTCGGACCCAGCCCTCCTTGCTCGCTGCTCTGATTTCTTCATCCAGCACAACCAATTTGAGAAGGCTGTGGAACTACTGCTAGCGGCTAAAAAGGTAAATTGTTAAAGTGATATTGTCCCCCCCTTTCCATATACGAGTTCTCAGCACCATTCTTAAAGTGACTCTGTACCCACAATCTGACCCCCCCAAACCACTTGTACCTTCGGTACAGATCTTGGATTATAAGCAGCCATCTGAAGGTACAAGCGGTTTGGTGGGGGGGGGGGCAGATTGTGGGTACAGAGTCACTTTAAAGTGACACTGTGACCTCCTTTTTGCATTCTGACATCTCTACACAGGTGTAAAGGGTAAATATAGCGGTTTTTATACCTTATTTTATATCATACGTCATGGTGCTTGTTCAAGTAAAAAGTCATCTTTTATTAACTGCAGATTGTGTTAAGTGGGCGGGCATTAGCACCACTTAGCCCCGCCCACAACGCCACAGTTTGCCCCACCCCCACGCCGGCCATTGGAACAGGCTGGCCAAAAGGTCTAAGTGGCGCTAATGCCGCAAGGCCACGCCCACTTAATACAATCTGCAGTTGATAAAAGGACACTTTTTACTTGAACAAGCACCATGACGTATGATATGAAATAAGGTATGAAAAACGCTAAATTTACCCTTTACACCTGAGTAGAGAAGTCAGAATGCACAAAGGGGGTGACAATGTCACTTTAAGCTTATATTCTGGACATTTTATATCTTACCGTATAAAGCATTTTCTGGTGGTCTTACCCTGTCAAAAATGCATGTTTTTGTTGGCGGACAGTGCTGTATGGACGAAGCTTCACTGTTGCCGTGCCCCATATCCCCGCCCCCTCCATAGTCTAATCCTAATCCCTGCACTATGCCATCTGAATAGGCTGACATAGAGGCCTAGGCCCCGTCCCCTCTGATCCAGTCGTTACAGAGGGGCGCAGGCCTAGGCCCCTAGGTTGGCCCATTCCAATGATGCTGCAGAGGGGGTGGAGCCTAATTGTCGATGACGTCACTGAGGGGGCAGAACCTACAGCACAGATTAAAGTTGGTAAATGAGAAAACCCTTTTAGGGTATAAACCCACACACCGTATACGCAGCAGATACACAACAAATACACAGCAGATTTGTTGGTACAGATTTGATGCTGTGTTCAGTTATTTAGATCTAATCTGCTGCGAGTTTGCTGCGTATCGCAGCAGTAAATACGCTGCATATACGGTGTGTGGGTTTACACCCTTAAGAACATCAGTTACAGTTGGAACAGAAAGGAGGAAGATGCAGGTGGCCACCCAGACAGTGACTATAACGCCAGGCACCACGAAGTCCTTCAGAGCAGGAGACCCCTTCCTAATAAGGTGTTTGGGGTTATCCGTTAGGAGAACCGCTATACTGCAGTGGTTGGAGACATGAGGAGGAGGAGCCTGAAGGAAGGTAAAAACAATTGTTTTGTAATGCTTCAAGGGGTAGTCCCGGGCAATCAGGGACTGTAGAGGTGTCCCGCATTTTTCATTGATAGGCTGAGCAGCCATATCCTGTCGGGCTGTGACATCACAGGAAAGGGGGCATACAAGAGACCAGTGGCACTGCGGTTGCATAGATACATGGACCATTAAGTATAAGTTGATTATTATCCTTTTTGTTACTGTCACTTTAAAAACTAACACATTAACAATAACATTTTAAAGAACTACCCCTATCTCATAAATTGATGGCAGATCACTACATTGTATCCTTACTTTATGGTCAGTGGTGGTCCAACCCTCTGGGACCCTGCTGATCCTGAGAAGGAAGGGTAAACAACGCTCGTCCAGTTCTGCAGCCTGTACAGCAGCATCTATGCAGGGAACCTAAAACATGTCTCTATTTAAATAAATCAGCATTGCGGCGTCTTTATCCTCAGACTCTAAGGGAGGTCAGACCTCTGGGAATGGGAAAACCATTAATGGGTAAATTACTGGATTTGCCCCCCACCATGAATATTACATTGGATGATGTGGCCGCCATGTGTGTTTATTTCATGTTCCAATCTCTGGTGTTTATCTGTCCTGCAGTACTATGACGCCCTGCAACTGTGCCTGGAGCAGAATCTTATTATCACTGAGGACATGGCGGAAAAGATGACGGTATCCAAAAACTCCAAGGAGCTGAGTGAGGAAGCCAGACGGGAACTGCTCGAACGAATCGCTGACTGCTGCATGCGACAAGGGAATTATCACCTCGCAACCAAGAAATACACTCAGGCTGGAAACAAGGTCAAGGTAAGATGTATTATAGTATAGCACCTATATCAGTATAGTATAGAGCCTATATCAGTATAGTAGAGCACCTATATCAGCATAGTATACCGCCTATATCAGTATAGTATAGCACCTATATCAGTATAGTATAGCACCTATATCAGTATAGTATAGAGCCTATATCAGTATAGTATAGAGCCTATATCAGTATAGTATAGCACCTATATCAGTATAGTATAGCACCTATATCAGTATAGTATAGCACCTATATCAGTATAGTATAGCACCTATATCAGTATAGTATAGCGCCTATATCAGCATAGTATAGCACCTATATCAGTATAGTATAGCGCCTATATCAGTATAGTATAGCACCTATATCAGTATAGTATAGAGCCTATATCAGCATAGTATAGCACCTATATCAGCATAGTATAGAGCTTATATCCTTGGCTGTCCAGGCATGATGGGAGTTGTAGTTTTGCAACATCTGGAGAGCCAAGGTTCCCTACCCCCGGTATAGAGCCTATTAATTAGGCAAATAAGGATTCCTCATGTAGGGCAGAGAGAGTGGGCGGAGGTCAGATCTTACTCTTGTGACTTACCATCTTCGTTTTTTAACTAGGCCATGAGATCTTTATTGAAGTCAGGTGACACCGAGAAGATTGTGTTCTTTGCTGGAGTGTCCCGACAAAAGGAAATCTACATAATGGCGGCCAACTACCTGCAGTCTCTCGATTGGAGGCAAGATCCCCATATTGTTAACAACATTATCAACTTCTACACCAAGGGAAGAGCTCTCGATCTTCTGGCTGGTTTCTATGACGCCTGCGCTCAGGTGAGTGATCCCTATGGGAACTTTTACATAAAGGACACCAAGTGGCAGCAGGTTCAGCGGATCAACAGGATCTGCTTCAAATGGGCTTTATTGAAAGTCTACCGGCATACGATAGCAAGGTTTCAGCAGGTACAGCTGCCTTCATCTAGCCAGTTTTGAAGCAGATCCTGTTGATCTGCTAAATTTGCTGTGACTTGTTGTCCTTGTTGGAAATGGTTGTGGGTTGGCATATGCCCACTTGTGGTTACCTGCGGAACAGTCAGCTCCATTGCTCCATGTGGGACTTGTTCATGAGACACAGCTTCCTCTTTTTTTTCCTGACCTTTCCTCTGTCTTAGGTGGAGATAGATGAATATCAGAATTACGAGAAGGCCATGGGAGCACTGACCGAGGCCTACAAGTCTTTGTCTAAGGCCAAAATGCGCAGCCCGGAGGAGCAAGAAAGACGACTGTCTGATATGCAGAATAAAATTACTCTGGTCAAGAGGTTTATCCAGTCGCGTAGGTAATGTGCCAGGGCTGAGACACACTGAACAAGATCAAGAAATCTCTTTCCCATTCATTTTAGTGTATGCATGGCCTCTCTTTCTATGATGGTCAGCGCTGACTACTACCTATTCTTTGGACTGGAGAAGGTCCTAGTGCCTACCCCCTCTTATCTCATTTCTAGGTCATGCCCTAAAATAGTAAGAATAGTAACCATTCTATGCAGCTAATGTTGCTGGTTCCCTGTACAGAAACATCTGTTGGTGTATACGTATATAGTATACGCATAACCATACTATGGTGAATCAAATTATGTGCACTATTCAATATGGTGCAAGATTAAAGGGGTACTGCAGCAAAAATCTTTTTCTTTCAAATCATCAGGTTTCAGAAAGTTATATAGATATGTAATTTACTTCTATTTAAAAATCTCCAATCTTCCAGTACTTATCAGCTGCTGTATGTCCTGCAGGAAATGTTGTTTTCTTTTCAGTGCTCTCTGCTGCCACCTCTGTCCATGGCAGGAACTGTCCAGAGCAGGAAAGGTTTTCTATGGGGATTTGCTGCTGCTCTAAACAGTTCCTAACATGTACAGTGGTGGCAGCAGAGAGCACTGTGTCAGACTGAAAAGAAAACACCACTTCCTGCAGGACGAGCAGCAGCTGATAAGTACTGAAAAACAAGAGATTTTATTTTATTTTTTTAAATCAGATAACTTTTTATTCACATTCTCATTGCATTGTAAATAGGAGCATTTACATTGTCCAATAACAAAAAGGAGAAATATATGGGACATTGACATTGTATACGTGTTGTACATTTGTATTCATCTTCAAATACAAATAAAGACTGGAGATTTTTAAAAAGAAGTAAATTACAAATCTATATAACTTTCTGACACCAGTTGATTTGAAAGAAACAGATTTTCGCTGGACAAAACCCTTAAAACCAAACATTGGCCAAATGACACAGTTTGCCATCTATACAGCTGACTATATAGCAATGCTGTACAGTGCAGCCGCCACTATACCCATGAAAATAATACATACTCCTGTTCTGTATCACTGGTCCTTTACCCTGACCCTGCGTATTTGTGCTTGTCTCAGGGCATACTCCACAGACAAGCAGGAAGCCATCAGACAGTGCGAGCTGCTCCTAGAGGAACCAGATTTAGAGGGTGCTGTCCGCATTGGCGATGTATACGGGTTCCTGGTGGAACATTACACACAGCAGGAAGACTTTCAGAAGGTATGGTACTACACTGGTATATCACGAGACATGACGTTTGTCAGGATGGTGTCTGTAATTTATGTATATTATGTAAATTATGTGTAAATGTTGATTGGCTGCACAAGAGATGTGATCAGCCGACAATCAAGATACTTCCTGTTTGTCCGCTGATCGCTGGGTTTACATGGCCGATTCTGATCACTGAGCATTCCTGCCTGCCGATAAAGGGACCCTTTCTGGCCCTCATACATTGAATGTATGCTGAGCTGGGAGGCTGAAGAGATACTGTAGCTGGCGTTTGGCTGACAGCTCTTTGAATTGTAAAGCCAGCCTAACACTGTTCCTCAGGAGACAATGACCTATTGTTTAAATCAAATTTTTATGGGTATACATATTTTTAAAGAATTTTTGGTGCTTTATTTTCAAATTTTCCATTTTTGCTATCTATATTATATAATAATCCTGAGATCTTGTAGTTTTCATTCTCATCACTGGGGCTAAAACTAAGCTGAGACTTCCTGTTGTTTCTGTAGTGATAAGAGGAGGCTGCTGTAAATACAACAATACAACAATAGCAGCTCCCTGTGAGATGACCTCTTTACAGGTCACAGAGCACTCTGTTATGTTTTACATTCATCTCAAGGGGACAGAGTCTGTCTATTGTCATCTATGTCCATGAGTCTTGCTTTAAAGCATGTCACTAAATGCTGTTAAAAACAGCTCAGGCAATATGGCCGCCCCATAACAAAAAAAAAAGAAAATAGAAACATATTAGAAAAAAAAACACGTTTGCGTATCTGACTGTAATCAGTAAAATAAATTCTAGGTGACTCATTCCCTTTAACTCTTGCTTTCTCACCAGGCATATCGGTGCCTAGAAGAAATGAGATCCAAGATGCCGTCTGTCAATCTCAGCTACTACGTGTCACAGAGCACTGTGGAGGCCGTATATCGGGCCCTCTCCATCCCACTCACACACCAGTCTACCGAGCACGTGCGGCACAACAGTGTAGAAGATAGCGAGGAGGTTGAAGAAGCGCCTGACCTAGATTATGACAATTAACTCTTTACCACAGATTCCTATATTTTCCCTCACTGTCACCACATAGGATACATATCCTCAGAAACACTGGCGGCCTTGGCAGCAGCTGTCCCAGAGCTGCTGCCTACCCTGAAACACACAACACATGACAGCACTGACCTGTAAGGAACAAGTCTGACCTGGCTAAGGATATACTGGTGTGTAAAGAAAAGAAGGTATCATAAAGCACCAGGGTGTGCAGTTATATCATATTGGAGGGGATGTAGACTTTTGCAAAGGATTTGCTTATTGTCCTAAAGCAGCTATCTTGTTACTTGTATTAAACAGAGCCTGCTGGACACTGCTTAATATAGTATGAACCCAGTCCAACACAACTGCAGGGTCAGACTACCCAGGATTTACTTGTAGTCTGTTACCATAGAGACACATAGGTCTGTATAGAAGCTGTACAATATGGTAGGAATGTTGCTGCCTTTTTTATTTTAGACACACTGCAGCAATAAAAATAATTGCAGAAGCCTACATCTCCTTTTAAAGGGATATTCCACTCAAACATAACTTTTGATATGTTGCTGCCCATGGTGAGACTAACAATTCCTTCCATACTTGTTATTATCTATTCAGTCTCCTTCCCCCAGTTCTCAGCTGCTGCTTTCTGCTGAAGAGACAAAAATCTGTGTGTGAGCTTTTCTCTCTGTCCCCCCCTCCTCCCCCCTCCCTTTTGAGACAGATGATGTAAACAAATCCCTGGCTGGCTTTATCTGCAACATTGTAGCTTCTTTGTAATTCTGGGAGGATTAATCACAGTGAGTTCATTAGCAACTTGACCTCAGAATAACCCTCACAGCATTACAAAGAAGCTACAATGTTGCAGATACAGCCTGCCAGGGACTTGTTTACATCAGCTTTCTCAGAAGGAAGGGGGAGAGAGACAGAAAAGCTCACACACAGATTTTTGTGTCTTCAGCAGAAAGCAGCAACTCAGAACTGGGGGAAGGAGACTGAATAGATAATAACAAGTTTAGAGGGAATTGTGGAATACCCCTCTAAGCGCAGATGGCACACGTAACATTCCATATTGTGTTAAAACCACATCATTCTAGGAGCATGCCAATCACTTGCCACCCAGCATGCCGCCACAGTCTGACCGCTTCTGTCTGTGTCAGTGTAGTGTCCCCATGTCTAACATGTCCCCCCATGTCCTCACAACCACCGGCCTGCTCTTACTTTTTATATATTCACAACAAAGGAGAAACTGGGAAATGTGTTTTTCTATATGAAGTAAATTATTTTTTATTGTCCGTTTCTATATAGGTGTATATAAAAGATTTTATTACCTGCTGTACAGTGTTGTCTGCACTAAGCTGCCATATACAATAGGAATGGGAAAACTGATGTGGGTACTAGACAGGACTAGAATTCCCATTCTACTTGGACAGCCTAAGCTTTGGTTGTCTAGGCGTGGTGGGACTTGTAGTTCTGCAATAGCTGGAGGCCGCAGCTTGACACCAGAGGTGTTTACCATGAATTGCTTCCATTACAACCTTTGCAGTTGGACAGGTGAAGCGGAATAAAAACTGGGGGCAGTATCAGTAACGTGGCAAAATTCACTACGTCTAGGGGCACCCTTGGAGACTCCTGCATTAGTCCATATAGGTTCCTCATCAGGGTGGTAGCTAGGATTCATGGTGCCCCATAGCAAAAAAACTGTAAGGGGCCCCCTCCTCTTTGCGCAACACAAAGCACTGCATATATATATATATATATATATGTATATATATGTATATGTATTTATGTTACTGGCAAAGCAGAGAGCCAATGGCTGCTTGTTCTGTCAGTATACTGTATTTAAACTATAAGGGCCCATTAGGAGCCCTTATGGTAAAATACATACTGTAGGAGCAGGAGCAGACTACCTTCTACTTAACCCCTGATGTACTGCAGTGTGTGAGTGACCCAATGTTCTCTTACGTGCTGCAACACACACACAAAAAGAGCTAAAAAGGAAGACTAGATCCCTGACCTTTGGATGGAGCTCTGCACATTTTCCTACTTGATTGCAGCAGCCGGAGAACAGCGGTCAGGGGTTATCAGAGCAGTGAAGCAGAGATTTCCTTGTCCTCTGCCTATTAAAGGGGTACTCCAGCGGGGGGGGGGGGTTCACTTTTTTGCTGGGACCGGGGAGGAGGTGGCTGAGGGAAAAGACGTCCACTCACCTCCCCGGTTCCAGCGGTGGGTCCCACGTCGGGTTGCTCCGATCCCCGGTTCCCTGCCTCTTCCTGGTGTCTGACGCGGGCCCGAGACAATACGTCTCTGGTCCGCTCAGCCAGTCAGTGAATGAGGCGGGATCTGAGCGCACTTGAAACGGATCCCGCCTCCTTCACTGAGTGGCTGAGCGGACCTGAGACATCAGGTCTCAGACCGTGTGAGACACCAGGAAGCGGCCGGGCACCGGAGCGCCGCGACGCGGGACCTGCCGCTGGAACCGGGGAGGTGAGGGGACGTCTTTTCCCTCAGCCACCTCCTCCCCGGTCCTAGCAAAAAAGTGCTCAGATTACAACAATGCATCCTAATGATCCATTCTGTACTGTGAGGAAAGCCTAGGCCATGGGTCTCCAAACTGCCGCCCTCCAGCCTTTGCAAAACTACATTTCCCATCATGCCTGGACAGCCAAATCCAAAGCTTTAGTTGTCCAGGCATTATGGGAGTTGTAGTTTTGTAACAGCTGGAGGGCCGCAGTTTGGAGACCCATGATCTAGGGCATCGAACAGAAGACGCTTGCATAACATTGGGCTACGAGGCAGACATTCAGCTCAGGGCCGCTTTAACCAGAGGGCACATGGTGCACGTGCAGCGGGCCCAATGGTTAAAGGGGCCCCCCGAGCAGGCCGGCCGTTGCTATGTGCGACCAGTGCGGTCACACAGGGCTCCGGCCACCAGCCTGTCAGGGGGGAGCGACATGGATGGGTAATCTACTTACCCTTCCATGGCGCCCCCTGCAGGGCCCCCCCGTCCGCCGCTGCCCCCGCCCGCCTGCTGCCGCTGCGGCGCTTCAGCGGCAGCGATACTGACAGAGAGAGAGCCATTGGCTCCCTCCCTGTCAGTCCCTCTTGTGGCCGCACTTCCTGCGGTCACAAGAGGCCGCACTCTCCCTCTAGCGCCCGACGTCACTGGAGCGTCGGCGCGAGGGTAAGGGGAGTGCAGCCTCTTGTGACCGCAGGAAGTGCGGCCACAAGAGGGAAGATAAGAGGAACGCGTGGACCTAGGTGGGTAAAAGTGTTTGTTTTTTTTCAATGTTATATGGGAGGGGGAGCACATATACTATTGGGGAGCACAGGGGAGCTATATACTATGGGGGAGCACAGGGGGGCTATATACTATGGGGGAGCACAGGGGGGCTATATACTATGGGGGAGCACAGGGAAGCTATATACTATGGGGAGCACAGGGGGCTATATACTATGGGGGAGCACAGGGGGCTATATACTATGGGGGAGCACAGGGGGCTATATACTATGGGGAGCACAGGGGGCTATATACTATGGGGAGCACAGGGGGCTATATACTATTGGGGAGCACAGGAGAGCTATATACTATGGGGAAGCTATATACTATGGGGGAGCACAGGGGGCTATATACTATGGGGGAGCACAGGGGGCTATATACTATTGGGGAGCACAGGGGAGCTATATACTATTGGGGAGCACAGGGGATTTATATACTATGGGGGAGCACAGGGGAGCTATATACTATGGGGGAGCACAGGGGGCTATATACTATTGGGAGCACAGGGGGCTATATACTATTGGGGAGCACAGGGGAGCTATATCCTATGGGAGAGCACAGGGGAGCTATATACTGTGGGGGAGCACTGGGGAGCTATATACTATGGGGGAGCACAGGGGAGCTATATACTATGGGGGAGCACAGGGGAGCTATATGATATTGGGGAGCACAGGGGGCTATATACTATTGGGGAGCACAGGGGGCTATATACTATGGGGGAGAGCACAGGGAGTCTATATATTGGGGAGAGCACAGGGGGGCTATATACTATTGGGGAGAGCACAGGGGGGCTATATAATATTGGGGGGAGAGCACAGGGGGGCTATATACTATTGTGGGAGAGCACAGGGGGGCTATATACTACTGAGGAGAGTGCACAGGGGGGCTATATACTAATGGGGGAGCGCACAGGAGGGCTGTATATAACTGGAGGAGCATATGAGGGTCTATATACTACAGGGACACCTTAAAACTATGGAGGCACAGAGGGGTGTAACTATGTAGGGGTGCAGAGGGGTGTAACTACTGTATTGGGGTACAAGGGACCTAACTACTGTATGTGTTGGAGCCTAAAATATTTGTCTGGCAGATTCTGGAGAGAAGATTCACAGCCAGGAGAAGACTTCAAGGTGGCCCAGGCTGGATGGAGAGAAAAAGAAAAGGTGACAGACTCTGATCGGAGAAGACGCCCCCTGTGAGTCACTGGATGTAACTGCACTCTGTTATAGGGTTGTAGTGTTAGGGGTCATGATGTGGCGGTATTATGTAATGGTATCATTGATGATGGCTTTCTGTTTTGTTTAGTGCCGTTTTTATGTAATATGTAATCACTGTATGGTGGAAATAGTGTTATAAGGTAACTACTGTATCTATTGGGGCTCTTGATACAGTGTGGGGGCAAATTCAGTACATTATACAATGTGCCGAAAGGGAAAGGGGGGCACTCTTGAGGGCTGTGCACCGGGCCCACCAATGTATTAAAACGGCCCTGATTCAGCTACAGGGAAACCATTGACCTCACACCACATCTCTCAGAGGCAATCATGGTGCAGAGCAAGACTGGAGGAAGGAGTGGACGTGTATTCTCTTCATGAGTCCTTTTTTCTAAATTTTTATTCATTTTTTTTTTTTATATATATATAAAAACAACAGGCACCTAACAGTGCAAAGTTCCATCATTTAACACAGATCAAAAGTGTGAGGAAACACATAAAATACAAGCTCTTTACAGATCTACTGAGTGACAGAACCATAGCTCCCTATAACTAAAGAATAAGGGTTCTATTACACGGAACGATGATTGGCCGAATCGGCCCTATCTGGACGATTATCTCTCCTTGTAATAGGCACAACAATCAGCCAATGACAATGATCATCAGCTGAGCGTTGATATAGGTTTGGACCTATAATTGTCGGGCGCCAACCGTTCATCGCTACGTGTAATAGCGGTGCGCGACTGGCGGCTGATGATTTCCAACTCTACATTACATATACATGCTGCATCCAAGCTCCTCTTGCTGTCTTCTCCCTGGGTCCCGCGTGCTCCAGCTTCAGAACGGCCTTTCTGAGCTGACAGGCCGGGACCGCCTCGGGCAGTGATTGACTGAGCGGCCTGTTAGCTGAGAGCTGCAGTGTGCAGGACCCAGGTAGAAGCAGACCGCAAGAGGAGCCCTGGAGCGTGGATAGGTAATGTAAAGAGTTTAAGCAAGGGCTGCAAGGACATCGGTAATGATGTCCATGCAGGCCTTGTTAAACAATTATTGGCTGTGTAAGGGTCCATTTACACAGAGAGATTATCTGCCAAAGATTTGAAGCCAAAGCCAGGAATGGACTATAAACAGGGAACAGGTCATAAAGGAAAGACTGAGATTTCTCCTCTTTTCAAATCCATTACTGGCTTTGGCTTCAAATCTTTGGCAGATAATCTGTCAAATAATCTTTCTGTGTAAATGGACCCTAATAGGGCCAGTAAACGAGTGTAATAGGACCCTTAGGGCCCATTTACACAGAAAGATTATCTGACAGATTATCTGCCAAAGATTTGAAGCCAAAACCAGGAACAGACTATAAAGAGAGATCAGGTCATACAGGAAAGCCTGAGATTTCTCCTCTTTTCAAATCCAGTCCTGGCTTTAGCTTCAAATCTTTGGCAGATAATCTGTCAGATAATCTTTCTGTGTAAAAGGGCCCTTAGGGTGCCAACAAATCAAGGAGTGAGGTAACGCTTAAACAAGTAAAACCAGGAGGGAAAGAGAAAGAAAAAGTGAAGGAAGGACAGAGGGAAAAGAAGGGGGGTAGCGAGGAAGAGAGGTGGAGGAAAGGGTAGAGAATGAGCTGTGAAGCATGAGGCCATACGCCATATCTCCTTCCAGATAGGAACTAGTTTAGGGCAGCTCCAAAATGTGGGGAAGAGAGACCCCTCTTCACCACTGTTCCTCCAGCAGAGCGAAGACTTCTGGGAAAATTTGGTGGAGACGGGAAGGAACCCGATACCAACGGGAGAGGACATTGTACCCAGCCTCTTAGAGACGAGAAGAAATAGAGGAATAATGTGTGCAGGTGTATATCCGCTCTAGCTGACACAATGATAGTCAGATACTGGGTAATGCCACGAAAAGACCTTCATGAGGGAACATCACATTGGTCATACACCGATGACTGGCCTAGTGTACGACAGCCGGACCCCTCTAGTCTTTATTTCAGGTACACTAACGGATTGGCCATCAGTAGTGGATCCATCGGTGTCCATCACTCAGGTACCTTGCATCCTCCCCGCTGACAGCCTGGTGATCCAGCAGGGGGCGCTGGTAAACAGTGAATGAAGCAGCACCACTTTCCTTCATACTCCTCCATAGTCTAGAATTACAGCTGAACTCCATTAGGCTATGTTTACACACTGTATGAGACCGGCCGGGTCACGGAACGGACGGTCTCGGTAAAGATCATGAGACTATATGAGACTGCTGTACCGGCCGGATGATCTCTAGCGCCGCAGAGTTTTGATGCGGGCGCATCTGTGCACGCCCGTATCAGAACTCCCCACTGCACACTATGGAGCGTGCGGCCGGAGCCGCTCGCTCCACTGTGTGTACTGACAGGGTTTTCAGTGAACAGCGGCCGCAGAGAACTGGCATGTCCTTTTTCTACGACGACGCCGGGGATCCCAGCCGGAGCGTATACTATATGTATACACTCCAGCCGGGATTCCATAGAAGGCTATGTAACGTATATTTTCGTATTAAGCACGGCCGTTGTTGCACCAAAATATACATAGTGTGAACAAAGCCTTAATGTGTATACAGTACTACAACATGAGGGTCATGGGTGTAGGTTGCACACTGCAGACATTGCTACCATAGTGCCAGGATGTGCCACACTCTGACAAGTGGTGGTCTAATGGCTGGGACCACATTCACCGACCTACAACTCCCACCATGCTCTGAGAGTTGGCAGGCCAGGCTGGGAGTTGTAGTCTTGTTCAGCTAATCAGGTTGGGGAGCACTACTACAGCTAAACTCCAGCTCTTCAGGACTACCACCCCCAGGCTGTGGCTGTCAGGACTACCACCCCCAGGCTGTGGCTGTCAGGACTACCACTCCCAGGCTGTGGCTGTCAGGACTACCACCCCCAGGCTGTGGCTGTCAGGACTACCACCCCCAGGCTGTGGCTGTCAGGACTACCACCCCCAGGCGACCACTGAAACTCCATGTCACCTATCAATCTGCTGTTCATTAAGCTCCAATAATAATTTACCAGAAGTGCAGCTAAGGTGTGCCACTTGCCTGTGTGCCAGGAGGAGCCGCCCTGTGCGCAGAGTCGTGAGAAGATGATCCCGCTGAGTATTTTTAGCTTTTTATGTTTTTTTTTGCATGGGATCAGCCTGGCTTTATATAGTGTGTCCTCTGAGTGACTCCTCATCTGCCAGTTCCTCTTTCCTTCCCCAGTACTTTTTGTTCAGGATATAGAATTGAGTCAAACAACATGAAAAGGGAAGTTTGGTTTCCTACCGACTGGAAAAACATGGCTGCCACTCATCTCTGCCTCTCTGGGGGTGGAAGAACTTGGTGTGATTTGCAGTGGTGTCTGTACTGCACCCACAACGTACAGTCTACAGACACAGCAGTACATTAGTATAGCGGCAGATTGCTCTGATAATATCTGGATGATGGGAGTCGAAATCTATCCAGAAGTTGTCAGGAACGTCCACTTGCAGTGTGCCACGCCTACGGGGGCTGAGGAATAAGGGGGCTTTGTGTTTAAAAGGGTACTCCAGCAAAAAAAATTATTTCAAATTAACTGGTGCCAGGGATTTGTCATGTACTTCTATTAAAAAATCTCAAGTATTACAGTACTTATCAGCTGCTGTATGTCCTGCAGGAAGTGGTATTATTTCTAGTATGGAGATCAGGAGAGGATTTCTATAGGGATTGCTGCTGCTCTGGACAGTTCCTGACATGGACAGAGGTGGCAGCAGGGAGCACTGTGTCAGACTGGAGAGAATACACCAGTTCATGCAGAATTTTTTTTCGTCCATCCCCCGTAATGAATATTGGGGCGGCTCTCTGCAGTGACATCACTCACTTGATCCAAGCCGATGCACATAAACTCTTTTTGCTTAAAACAGATGAAAAAGAAACGGACTGCAAAAAACAGTGTGAACCCAGCCTAAAAGGGATTGTTTTTTATTTTTTTTATGGCGGTTACATTTTTTCCATACTTTTTTTTGTGTACTGTGTGTACTGTATAAGGGATCTACTTTACCTGTGTGTCTGCAGCAGGCTCTAATACTACATCCAATATGGCAACCATAGGCCACTGACTGCCATGACAACTGATTGGCACCCTGCATTGTGTTGCGTCACAGGGGACCAGATATAAGCCCTGACAGGACTGGCACCTGTAAGATAACTCCCTAAATGCCATGGTCGCCATTGGCCGTGGCATCTAGACAGTTAACCAGCATCAGAGTGATCTCAGAGAGTAGCCGGCACCTGCCATGTATAAAGTGCATCTATGTGTCACAATAGGAGGTTTATGAACCTGTATGCAATTAGCTCCCCCTACTGGTAGCAACAGATGGTGAGAATGTTATCAGTTACCTCCATGACTGAAGCTCTGGTTTCTGGTTCATCTATTCAGGCTTTATAATCCAGAAGGGGGATTGCAGTCTTTATTGAGGGACATAGGACCCATAGGTATAAGCTGCTGTCTCTAAGGGGAGTATGTCAATCTTAAAGGGGTTATCCAGCGCTACAAAAACATGGCCACTTTCCCCTTACTGTTGTCTGCAGTTTGGGTGGGGTTTTGAAACTCAGTTCCATTGAAGTAAATGGAGCTTAATTGCAAACTGCACCTGAACTGGAGACAACAGTAGGGGGAAAAGTGGTCATGTTTTTGAAGCGCTTTAAAGGGGTTATCCAGTGCTAAAAAAAAAAACATGGCCACTTTCTTTCAGAGACAGCACGACTCTTGTATCGAGTTCAGGTGCAGTTTGCAATTAAGGTCCATTCACTTCAATGAGCTGAGCAGCAAAACCCCGCCCAAGCTGGAGACAAAAGCAGGGCTGTCTCTGAAAGAAAGTGGCCATGTTTTTGTAGCGCTGGATAACCCCTTTAAAGATTACAAAAAACACAGCTACTTTCTTGCTAAACCCCTGTCCCCAGGTTGTGTGGTATTACAATTCAGCTCCATTCACTTCAATGAAACAGAGCTTCAAAACCCCACCCAGACTGAGGAAAGGTGCTGTTTCTGGAAGAAAGCGGCCATGTTTTTCTGGTTAAGTGCACTTAAGCAATAGTCAAGAATAGAAATTTTACAGTAAGGGCCGTTTTACACGGGACAATAGTTTTGTGTAATAGCAGACAACGATTAAACGACCAATGAGAAATTGTTGGTCGTTTAATAGAATTCGGGCCTATTTCTATCATTTGATCCTTCGCAAATCGTTCAGTGTAATAAGTCATAGCTGAAACGTACACAATAACGATGGTAAGTAACGATCATCGTTCCGTGTAATTGGGCAAACGATGTCAGGTTGTTCGCAATAGCGATCGTTTGAGATTGTTTATCGTTAATCATTAATGGTCAAAAAATCACTTGGTGTAATAGTACCCTAATAATGAAGCGACTTATCAGCCTGCTGCCTTCTAACGCTGTGCCGCTGAGAATCAGGTGAGAATCTCCAATAACTCTCCTGTTCATTTCATGCCTCCAATTTTACACCACTGTTCTGCTTTGCATTATGCTGTGGAGTGACATACTGCCCCCTTGTGGTGTGATGTGGGGAGGACACACTGCCCCCTGCTGGTGTGATGATGCAGGAGCAATCACATATGACAGTCACCCCTAGTAGTGATACAAGGGACATTAACAGCTCAGTGATAGGTACAGATGTGTTGTCTGATGGCATGCAGAATAATGGTCACCACATACACAGGGGTTTCCAGCAATGTCTCCTCCAGACTATATCACTTCCCTGTCTGCCCGGTCACCAGATCTATCACCGATCCAGCATTTATGGTGAGCAGCGTCACAACCTACGAGGTGCAGGATCTGCAGGCCGAGCTGTGACATATGTGGTCAGTGTATAGCAGTGACGCCATAAAGAACCTGTATATTCCATGTACAACCGTATCTCATCTTGTATCCAGGCTAGAGGTGTCCAACCGTATCTCATCTTGTATCCAAGCCAGAGGTACCCAACCGTATCTCATCTTGTATCCAAGCTAGAGGTGCCCAACCGTATCTCATCTTATATCCAAGCTAGAGGTGCCCAACAATATCTCATCTTGTATATCTTTACACAATAAACTTATCCATTCTAATATTGTAAGATACAAGAAGAAAAAAAAACAGGTTGAGCCCCTTATTAGGAGACATGCATCTATGGCAGGGAACATTGGCTCTCTAGCTTTTGCAAAACTACAACTCCCATCATGCCTGGACAGCCAACACTTTAGCTGTCCATGCAGGTTGAGAGTTGTAGTTTTTCAACAACTGGAGAGCCAAGGTTCCCTACTCCTGATCTATGGCGTAACTTGGCTATGGTCCAAGCTCACCTGGTTAGGTTGTGCACAGCCACAACCACTTAAAGGAGAAGTGTGGCGAAATTTTTTTATTAAACTATTCTATTGCCCCCCCCCCCCCCCCCCCCAAAAGTTATACAAATCCCCAATATACACTTATCACGGGAAATGCACATAAATTGCTTTTTTCCCTGCACTTACTACTGCATCAAGGCTTCACTTCCTGGATAACGTAGTGATGTCACTTCCGGGATAAAATGGTGATGTCACGCCCTGACTCCCAGAGCTGTGCGGGCTGTGGCTGCTGGAGAGGACGATGGCAGAGGGATGCTCAGTGTCCCTCCAGTGCCCAGCAGCCACAGCCCGCACAGCTCTGGGAGTTGGGTCGTGACATCACCATGTTATCCAGGAAGTGACATCACCGTGTTATCCAGGAAGTGACATCATGTTATCCAGGAAGTGAAGCCTTGATGCAGTAGTAGGTGCAGGGAAAAAAGCACTTTATGTGCATTTCCTATAATAAATGTATATCAGTGATTTGTATAACTTTTGGGGGTCAATACAATACTTTAAAAAAAAATGTCACCGGAATTATCCTTTAAAAGACACCGAGTAAATAAAGAGGATAGTGGACTCAGCTCCAGAGTCTCACATCATATGCCAAAGTGGGGACACAGATAAGATTAGTAGACAATCCAAAAATACAGAGAACCCTCTGCACAGGCCATATAAGACGGTATAGTTAATGGTCCAATAAAAAACGCCTTTCGATTCTCAGGACATCATAATCTGATATATATCTAAATATACTGTGTTTTATACGGCCTGTGCAGGGGGTTCTCTGTATTTTTGGATTCTCTGATATTGTAACCGCTTCCATATATCACGATTACAGTCACACACACTAACTTCTTCTTATATCTGTAAATACAGACCGGTTGGCTACAGTTCACTCTGTGTCCAGCAGGTGGCACAAGCCGTTCACCCATCCATCATTCACTACATTCATATTCAGAATCACACAAATTTCAGACTTCGGCACCATAAATCGTCTGTTTAATCCTCAGTTTACAGATACGGAACAGACATTAAAAAAAAACAATAAACACTACAAAATAAAAAATAAAACATTGAATGTAAAATCAAATGTCATCTGTACAGGTTCTATATATTCTCCATCAGAAGGTCAGGACACAAAACGCAACAGGGAATAGTTATCAGCTCCTGGCTGCAGAACATTGCACCCTAAAGGCTCCGGGACATTGGAGCTTGTCTGATCTCTTCATTATCATTCAGGGTGAAAACATGGCTGCCAGATAAGGCCAGATATCTGTAATATAGGCCGTTACATTATAGCCTCCTTACATCAAGCAGTGTAAAGCAAAGACCAAATGAGTTTATAGATTCCTGCTTCCTCTGTGGGTTGGGGTTCCACAGTTTCACATGAGCGCTTTAAAGATATGCACATTTTATCAGGCTCAAGTGTCAAAGAGGCTGTGCTGAGCAGAAGCATGCATGCCTCCCCCACACCTTGACTGAATGATGTACAGAGCTCAATACTGGAAGAAGAGCACTTATATGTCAATCAAGGTAGAGAGGGAGGAGGCGTGCATCCTACAGCTCAGCACAGCCTGACATTTGAGCTCTGAGAATAAACAAGAACACAGGTGTTAAACTGAGGCCCTCCAGATGTTAAAAAACTACAATTCCCATCATGCTTGGACAGCCAAAGCTAAAGCTGTAGTTTTGGACCAGCTGATGGTATACAAGTTTGACACCTGTGATCCAGAGTCCCATAATGTAATAGAGTCAGGATTGTGAGAGAAGGAATAATCTGATAAATTTTACCAATTCTGCAAGGAGCCCTGGGCTGTGTACTGACTCCCACCCCAATCCCAGCCTTTAGGGCCCAACACAATAAATGGGCAATGTTCTTACTGGGACGCACCATACCAACAGTCTATAACAATCCGGCTCATGCAGATACACAGCAGGTTTCTACAGGCGGTTTTAACAGCGTTTAAAAAAAAAACAAACAAGAGTTTTTGATGCTTTTTACCCAAAAGCCAGAAGTATATCTAAAAGGAAGAGTAAATATAAAGTGGATCCAACAGGAAGTACAAGTCCTTCCATTACGTTCCTCATTCCTTTTGGATCCACTTCTGGCTTTGGCACAAAAATAACTGCATCCAAACCTGCTGTGTGTGAAACCAGACTAAACAATATATAACATGGAAGGTAAGAGAATCATCGATGGCAGCCAATAGAAAATGGGGAAAAAAAAAAAAAAAATTTTTTTTGAAGATACTAAAAAAGACAACTCCGTTTTCTGTTTATTCTTACAAAATGGTGACGCTCTGCAACATCAAGTCCTTCATGGCCGTATGTGACCAGCTAGCCTCTTAAGGTCAGGCGGCGGCTGCTGCGTTGTGTGTTGTCCCGTATAACAGTCCTTGATGTGGCTGTACTGTCAATAAACATGGTCTCTTTTTTTGTGTGAGATGGCCTGGTGGGTGGGGTGTTGTGACAAGAGGGAAGATGGAGTTTCACCGTGATGAGTTTGAGCTGGAACGGCTGCGGTGACGGCGGCGTGCAGGGGACCGAGAGCGGCGGCGGACAGGGGAGCGTCGACGAGGGGAACGGGACCTGCGGAGGGAAGAGAGTGTTACCTGCTACACCATATACTTCATATCCTTTTTTCAAAAAAAGTGGACAGTACTTTAAGGTGTAGTATAGGACCAGAAAAATTAAGGAGATGGGAGATCTAGAACCAGCAGCACTCATGTCCGCTATCAGTCTAGTAGTATAACTTGGACCCAATTAAAGGGGTATTCCACTCAAATATAACTTTCGATATGTTGCCCATGGTGAGACTAACAATTCCTTCCATACTTATTATCTATTCAGTCTCCTTCCCCCAGTTCTGAGCTGCAGCTTTCTGCTGAAGAAACAAAAACTGTACGTGAGCTTTTTGTTTTCTCCATCTCCTCTCCCTTCTGAGACAGCTAATGTAAACAAGTCCCTATCTGCAACTTTGTAGATTCTTTGTAATGCTGGCTATAAGGTCAAGTTGCTAATGAACCATGATTAACCCTCCCAGCATTACAAAGTTGCAGATAGGGACTTGTTTACATCAGCTGTCTCAGAAGGGAGGGGGGAGGAAGAGGAGGGAAAAAAAAGAAAAGCTCACACAGATTTTTGTGTCAGCAGAAAGCAGCAGCTCAGACTGAATAGAAGGAATAGACTGAATAGAATCACTAAAAAGTATGGAAGGAATTGTTAGTCTCACCATGGAGTACCTCTTTAAAATCAATGTGCAATACCAGACACAGCCACTAGGAAAGAGTGACCCTGTTCCTGGGGGAGCGCTCTTTTGGCATATACCAGGCCGATATGTTGCATACATCAGAAGCCTCCAGCAGAAGTATACTTTAGGGAATACTAAATCATATACTTCAAACAGAGGCATGTGAACTGAGCCTATAACTGAGCCTATATGGCCAAATTGATACGGTTTTCTGTTCCTAAGGGGGAGACACATGGTTGTCTCTGATGCTCTGCCTCCTCAGCTTACCACAGTATCAGATTTGGCCAGAGCATTTCCTTTACAACAGGGATGGGGAACCTGCAGTCTATCAACTGTTGCAAAACTACAACTCCAATCATGCCTGCTTTAGCTTCAGCTATCCAGGCATGATGAGAACTGTAGTTCTGCAACGGCTGGAAGGCCGCAGGTTCCCCATCCCCGAGTCTGGAACCAAGACCATACTAGTCAGAACATAGGGAGACAATGAAGAATCAGTGTAGAGAAACAAGAAGAGATAACACACGGGAGGCGCAGGCTACATAGAGATCCAGTGGTTAGGGCAAAGCCATAAGATGCTATTGGAGCCATTAGATTGGGGGTCAGTAAAGTTACTGGGGGGGAGGGGATGCTGAATTGTAAGAAGAAATCTCAGAAAGGAGAGTGCAGAGAACACAGAGCTGCTTAGTGTTCAAGGCTGACACAACAGAATATGCACTACCTCCTCCTCATACGCGGGGGAGAACGTCGCCACATGGGGGGAGGGGGCAGCATCCTACGCGGAGGGCTGAATCTTCGAGGCACCACCCGCATGGGTCGAGGGGTCAGCACTGCTGAAGCGGTGATCTCCTGGCCGTCAATCTGTCCTGAAAGGGACACAAAACAAGTGGTCAGTTCCAGGCACGCTTCTGTGACGCCACGCTGGACAAACCCTCCAAACCTTATGGAATCTATAATGTGTGTGTAATACCGAGCACCCGAGATCTATACTGTGACAATATACACCAGGAATGGGGGAACCTGCAGCCCTACTAGCTGTCCAGGCATGATGGGAATGTAGTTACAGATGGAGGGCTGCAGGTTCCCCTATTCTGATATACACAGACCCTTTAGCTGTTTCAAAACTACAATTCCCATCATACCTGGACAGCCAAAGTTAAAGCATGATTGGAATTGTAGTTTTACAACAGCTGAGAGGCCGAAGGTTCCCCATCCCTGCTTCAGATCCGCCTCACACTATAAATATTAAAAGGGAACAACGTAACCGCTTTCTTCCAGAAACAGCATCACTCCTCTCCCCTCTTCAGTTTGTGTGTGGTATTGCAGCTCAGTTCCACTGACGTGAAAGGAGCTGGATTGTAATACCACACACAACCTGAGGACGGGGGGGGGGGCGCTATTTCTGCATCTCAGTTACCTCCGTCCATGTGTTTCAGGGCCTTGTCAGCCTCATCTGGAGCCTCGAATTCCACATATGCGTAGCCCTTGTTGAGATGCGGGTGCAGGCGGTCTATGGGCATGTCAATCATCTTGATCTTCCCATAGGTAGAAAAGATCTCCATTATGTGGTCCTAGGAAAACAGCACATAGAAAAGTATAAACTAAAGCCATCAGCGGTGCGGCCTGGTACATTAGCGGCATCCGCTGTAAAGCGAGGATTGTTTACAGCATCTCAGTTTATGCTGCAGATTGGTGACGATTTTTCCTATGTACTTTAAAGGGGAACTCTAAATCTGCAATAAAATTTGTAAACAAACTCTATTGTGCCAGATAATCCAATGATCTGCAGCTAAATCCACAACCACTGATCAGCAGCCAGACCGCTCACTTACAGTACAACTAACCACTGTGCGCTCCCTGGGCAGGGGGCTGTGCTGGTATATATTATATATAGCCTGTGCTACTTTCTCTCAATGACACTGGAATAGGAGGAGGGGGTCCTATAAGGAGCGGTGCTGTACAGTAACTACACTGGAATAGGAGGAGGGGGTCCTATAAGGAGCGGTGCTGTACAGTAACTACACTGGAATAGGAGGAGGAGGAGGGGGTCCTATAAGGAGCGGTGCTGTACAGTAACTACACTGGAATAGGAGGAGGGGGTCCTATAAGGAGCGGTGCTGTACAGTAACTACACTGGAATAGGAGGAGGGGGTCCTATAAGGAGCGGTGCTGTACAGTAACTACACTGGAATAGGAGGAGGAGGAGGGGGTCCTATAAGGAGCGGTGCTGTACAGTAACTACACTGGAATAGGAGGAGGGGGTCCTATAAGGAGCGGTGCTGTACAGTAACTACACTGGAATAGGAGGAGGAGGGGGTCCTATAAGGAGCGGTGCTGTACAGTAACTACACTGGAATAGGAGGAGGGGGTCCTATAAGGAGCGGTGCTGTACAGTAACTACACTGGAATAGGAGGAGGGGGTCCTATAAGGAGCGGTGCTGTACAGTAACTACACTGGAATAGGAGGAGGAGGGGGTCCTATAAGGAGCGGTGCTGTACAGTAAGTACACTGGAATAGGAGGAGGGGGTCCTATAAGGAGCGGTGCTGTACAGTAAGTACACTGGAATAGGAGGAGGGGGTCCTATAAGGAGCGGTGCTGTACAGTAAGTACACTGGAATAGGAGGAGGGGGTCCTATAAGGAGCGGTGCTGTACAGTAACTACACTGGAATAGGAGGAGGAGGAGGGGGTCCTATAAGGAGGTAAGTGATCTCAGCCCACCTTGGTGACGTTCCTGGTCAGCCTCCCGATGTGCACTTTGGTGGGTTTCGGACTTGGACTCCTCCTCTTCCTCTCTTTTTCGTCACGTTTTGGCTGTTTTGATCTGTGAAAATGAAGAGAAAAAATAGTTTCAGTTGTGTCTCCCAGAAACGAAGGGAAGAGCGCTTCACTAAGCGTTGTGTGTGTCCCCATGGGTGCACAACACCACAAACCAGGGACAACCAAGACTACTCGGCCTCCATCAAAATCTATAATAGAACTAGTACGAACAGTGATAGACAGAATGTGAACTGACATAAGCAGGAAGTGTTGCCATGGGGGCCTGAGGCCCAGCAGCAGCAGGATTGTGGTATTCATCAGTAAGGGTATGTTCACACTGAGCAATATAGGCAAAATTCCACCGTAAAATCCCACTGACATGTCAATTCTTTAAACAGAGAGCGTCAAACTGCTTTCTCATGATAAAAAAGCATTTTTCGGCTAATAAACCCAATTACAAGGTTTCTTAAAATCGCCTGGACTATTCATTTCTGCAAAAAAAAAAAATTAACAACAGTGACACTTTAAGCTAATAGCCAATACTGGGGGCAGGTATATACGGGATAGATAGACTGATCATACTTAGATCTGGAGCGCCTTCGGTTATCATGGCGACGGCGGGAAGGACTGGGAGAGCCGGACGAGCTGCTGGAGCTGGAGCTTCGTGATGAGCTGGAACTCCCTGACCGGCTTGAAGCAGATGAAGAACTGGATCCTGAGCTGGAGCCGGAGCTGGAGCCGGAGGATGAGCTGGATGAGGAGCTGGATCTGGAGCGGCTGCAGGAGGAAGAACATCAGTCAGTGACAGAGTCCCATCAGACACTGCGGTGCGGAGTCATGTGTCAGCTGTCGCCTACCTGCTGCTACTGCTGCCACTGGAGGCGCTGCGCCTCTTCCTGGTCTTGTCCCGGCCTCGGTCTTTGTCTCCGGCCTCTTTGTTGGGGGCTTTCTCCTTGGCTCGTTCCTTAGCCCGATCCTCAGAGCGCTCTTTACGTTTGCTTGGAGAGGGAGCCCTGGAACCACGAGAAAAGCTTCTATTGTTAATACATTCTAATATAATATATGTCACTTAGACTGTGTCCCCATAACTATTACACCGTCCCATAAGACTTAACCACTAAGCGACCAATGGCGTGTGCGTACAGCATGGGCGCCTGTCATCACACGACTCATGGCGTATGGGTACATCATGGGCGCCTGTCACCACACGACTCATGACGTATGGGTACAGCATGGGCGCCTTTCACCACACGACTCATGGCGTATGGGTACAGCATGGGCGCCGGTCACCACACGACTCATGGCGTATGGGTACAGCATGGGCGCCTGTCACCACACGACTCATGGCGTATGGGTACAGCATGGGCGCCGGTCACCACACGACTCATGGCGTATGGGTACAGCATGGGCGCCGGTCACCACATGACTCATGGCATATGGGTACAGCATGGGCGCCTGTCACCACACGACTCATGGCATATGGGTACAGCATGGGTGCCTGTCACCACACGACTCATGGCGTATGGGTACAGCATGGGCGCCTGTCACCACACGACTCATGGCGTATGGGTACAGCATGGGCGCCGGTCACCACACGACTCATGGCGTATGGGTACAGCATGGGCGCCTGTCACCACACGACTCATGGCGTATGGGTACAGCATGGGCGCCGGTCACCACATGACTCATGGCATATGGGTACAGCATGGGCGCCGGTCACCACATGACTCATGGCATATGGGTACAGCATGGGCGCCTGTCACCACACGACTCATGGCATATGGGTACAGCATGGGTGCCTGTCACCACACGACTCATGGCATATGGGTACAGCATGGGCGCCTGTCACCACACGACTCATGGCATATGGGTACAGCATGGGCGCCTGTCACCACACTACTCATGGCATATGGGTACAGCATGGGTGCCTGTCACCACACGACTCATGGCATATGGGTACAGCATGGGCGCCTGTCACCACACTACTCATGGCATATGGGTACAGCATGGGCGCCTGTCACCACACTACTCATGGCATATGGGTACAGCATGGGCGCCGGTCACCACACTACTCATGGCATATGGGTACAGCATGGGCGCCGGTCACCACACGACTCATGGCATATGGGTACAGCATGGGCGCCGGTCACCACACGACTCATGGCGTATGGGTACAGCATGGGCGCCGGTCACCACACGACTCATGGCGTATGGGTACAGCATATGGGTAGGAGGGACCACGGAATCCCTTGCTACACTTTAGCAGCATAACAGTGGGCTTTTTTCTAAACACAGCGCCGTGTATATGTTTGTTTTTTTTAGAAATTACTTTTTTAAAACAACATTTTATCTATAGATTTCTAATTTAGTTCTATTTTAAAATTTCCACTCTTCCAGTACTTATCAGCTACTGTATGACCTGCAGGAAGTGGTGTATTCTCTTCAGTCTGGAGATCAGGAGAGGTTTTCTATGGGGATTTGCTCCTGCTCTGGACAGTTCCTAACATGGACAGAGGTGGCAGCAGAGAGCACTGTGTCAGACACCATTTCCTGCAGGACATACAGCAGCTGACAAGTACAGGAAGACTGTAGATTTTTAAATAGAATTAATTACAAATCTATATAACTTCCTGAAACCAGTTGAGTTGAAAGAAATTAGTTTAGCTGACGTATTCCTTTAATAAGTAAACGTATATTCTGTTCTTTAGACGACTGATCAGCTATATTAGTGACCTATAGAGGGGGGGGGAGGTTGTCCAGGCAGTGTTGTCATATTCACCTATATACAATGCAGCCTGGAGCAGACACACCCAGCGCCCCTCACTGTATCATATGGAAATGACGCATTCACTACAGTGTATACAAAACATCCCAGACAAAGGGGGAACAGATACCCAGAATCCTCCACTGCTCGGCAGGGATCACACACACATATCCATACTAAAGGAACGGGAGGGGGAGGGTAATATGCGGGAGCTGTAAAGACGCAAGGTTCACTTTACTGTAAATTGCAAATGACCAGACTCGCTAAGCCAGGGACGGGAAACCTTCAAGGGAATCTCCGGCAAAAATAAAGATTTTTTTTTTCCAAATCAACCCGTGTCTGAAAGTTCTATAGGTTTGTAATTTACTTCTATAAAAAAAAAAAAATCTCCAGTCTTCCAGTACTTATCAGCTGCTGCATGTCCTGCAGGAAATGGTCTGACATAGTGCTCTCTGCTGCCATGTCTGGAACCGTCCAGAGCAGCAGCAGCAAATCCCCATAGAAAACCTCTCCTGACATGGACAGAGGTGGCAGCAGAGAGCACTGTGTCAGATTGGAAAGAATACATCACTTCCTGCAGGACATACAGCAGCTGGTAAGTACTGGAAGAATGGTGATTTGTAAATAGTAGTAAATTACAAATCTATATAACTTTTTGATTTAAAAGAAAAAGATTTTAGCAACAGTTGCAAAACTACAATTCCCATCATGCCTGGACAGCCGAAGGCTGTCCAGGCATGATGGGAATTGTAGTTTTGCAACAGCTGATGGGCCAAAGGTTCCCTATGAATCCCCTGAGAATCCCCTTTAAGCACAAGACCCCTCACAGCCCTCTGCCAGTGACCCCTTAGGCTGAGACACAGTGTGGAGCCCACAGAACTACATTTCCCATCATGCCTTGCCAGTAAGATACACACAGGCAGCAGTATAAGGGCTCCAGGCATGATGGGACTTGTAGTTCCCCATAGCAGGAGGCAGTATCTTCCCCATTCCGCCATTACACGATATATCTATAGGGGGGAATTTACATGCACAACTCTCCCGGTCACCTGAGCCACTTAAAGGGGAACTCCATCACTTATACACCCTATGGCACAGCAGTGAATGGAGAGCGGAGCTTCTGTTACAATGTATCAGTATGTGGACACCAGCAGCCACCTCTGACTAGGAATGGTGACCCTGGGAGACGCCATCTTTACCCCCAGTCTAACAGGCTGAGGCCTAGCGCAGCCATAGCGACACCTCATACAAACGGCGCAACATCCGGGGGGGATACCCCCTCACAGGCGACGTGTATGGTGAGTGGAGCAACCATCGTGATTCCCCGGGGGCATGGCGGAAACCGGCCCGCAGGATGGACGCGGATTGTGCACGAGCTACTTACATTTTCCCGGACTTTCTCTGCTTCTCCCTCCTGAGCTCCGATAAGCCGTCGCGCTCGTTGTGACGCGGCGCCGCCATCCTGCAGCCTACAAAACGCCGGTCGCTCGACGGATGACGTCACACGGTGAGAGGAAGGGGGCGTGTCCTCCAGTGCAGCGAGTAAGGCGTTAAAGGGGAAAGAGGCTCTGGCTCCTTTCTGAAGTGAAATGATCGGAGAGTTCAGTGAGTAAGGGGTTAACGTCACCTCTAGTCCCCGCCCACTCCCAGCAATCCTCACTGATGCCTTCTCCCTATGTAAACAAACAAAGACAGGGAGATGGCTGCGGAAGGGGACGGGAGCCCGCACAGTGACACGGTGTGTATGCGGCGGGGACTACACAGCCCAGCATGCCCACTGTAACATCAGGAGGAGGGGCCTGTGTCCTTATATCTGTGTATTAGGAGGAGGAGGAGGGGTCTGTGTCCTTATATCTGTGTATTAGGAGGAGGAGGAGGGGTCTGTGTCCTTATATCTGTGTATTAGGAGGAGGAGGAGGGGTCTGTGTCCTGATGTCTGTGTATTAGGAGGAGGAGGGGTCTGTGTCCTGATGTCTGTGTATTAGGAGGAGGAGGAGGGGTCTGTGTCCTGATGTCTGTGTATTAGGAGGAGGAGGGGTCTGTGTCCTGATGTCTGTGTATTAGGAGGAGGAGGAGGAGGGGTCTGTGTATTAGGAGGAGGAGGAGGGGTCTGTGTCCTGATGTCTGTGTATTAGGAGGAGGAGGAGGAGGGGTCTGTGTCCTGATGTCTGTGTATTAGGAGGAGGAGGAGGGGTCTGTGTCCTGGTGTCTGTGTATTAGGAGGAGGAGGGGTCTGTGTCCTGATGTCTGTGTATTAGGAGGAGGAGGAGGAGGGGTCTGTGTATTAGGAGGAGGAGGAGGGGTCTGTGTCCTGATGTCTGTGTATTAGGAGGAGGAGGAGGGGTCTGTGTCCTGATGTCTGTGTATTAGGAGGAGGAGGGGTTAGTGTCCTGATATCTGTGTATTAGGAGGAGGAGGGGTCTGTGTCCTGATGTCTGTGTATTAGGAGGAGGAGGGGTCTGTGTCCTGATGTCTGTGTATTAGGAGGAGGAGGGGTCTGTGTCCTGATGTCTGTGTATTAGGAGGAGGGGTCTGTGTCCTGGTGTCTGTGTATTAGGAGGAGGAGGGGTCTGTGTCCTGATGTCTGTGTATTAGGAGGAGGAGGAGGAGGGGTCTGTGTATTAGGAGGAGGAGGAGGGGTCTGTGTCCTGATGTCTGTGTATTAGGAGGAGGAGGAGGGGTCTGTGTCCTGATGTCTGTGTATTAGGAGGAGGAGGGGTTAGTGTCCTGATATCTGTGTATTAGGAGGAGGAGGGGTCTGTGTCCTGATGTCTGTGTATTAGGAGGAGGAGGGGTCTGTGTCCTGATGTCTGTGTATTAGGAGGAGAAGGGGTCTGTGTCCTGATGTCTGTGTATTAGGAGGAGGAGGAGAGGTCTGTGTCCTGATGTCTGTGTATTAGGAGGAGGAGGGGTCTGTGTCCTGATGTCTGTGTATTAGGAGGAGAAGGGGTCTGTGTCCTGATGTCTGTGTATTAGGAGGAGGAGGAGGGGTCTGTGTCCTAATGTCTGTGTATTAGGAGGAGGAGGAGGGGTCTGTGTCCTGATGTCTGTGTATTAGGAGGAGGAGGGGACTGTGTCCTGATGTCTGTGTATTAGGAGGAGGAGGGGTCTGTGTCCTGATGTCTGTGTATTAGGAGGAGGGGTCTGTGTCCTGATGTCTGTGTATTAGGAGGAGGGGTCTGTGTCCTGATGTCTGTGTATTAGGAGGAGGAGGAGTCTGTGTCCTGATGTCTGTGTATTAGGAGGAGGAGGGGGTCTGTGTTCTGATGTCTGTGTATTAGGAGGAGGAGGGGGTCTGTGCCCTGATGTCTGTGTATTAGGAGGAGGAGGAGGGGTCTGTGTCCTGATGTCTGTGTATGAGGAGGAGGAGGGGTCTGTGTCCTGATGTCTGTGTATTAGGAGGAGGAGGGGTCTGTGTCCTGATGTCTGTGTATGAGGAGGAGGAGGGGTCTGTGTCCTGATGTCTGTGTATTAGGAGGAGGAGGGGGTCTATGTCCTGATGTCTGTGTATTAGGAGGAGGAGGGGGTCTGTGTCCTGATGTCTGTGTATTAGGAGGAGGAGGGGTCTGTGTCCTGATGTCTGTGTATTAGGAGGAGGAGGAGGGGTCTGTGTCCTGATGTCTGTGTATTAGGAGGAGGAGAGGTCTGTGTCCTGATGTCTGTGTATTAGGAGGAGGAGGGGTCTGTGTATTAGGAGGAGGAGAGGTCTGTGTCCTGATGTCTGTGTATTAGGAGGAGGGGTCTGTGTCCTTATATCTGTGTATTAGGAGGAGGAGAGGTCTGTGTCCTGATGTCTGTGTATTAGGAGGAGGGGTCTCTGTATTAGTAGGAGGGGTCTCTGTATTAGTAGGAGGGGTCTCTGTATTAGAAGGAGGGGTTTCTGTATTAGTAGGAGGGCTCCCTGTATTAGTAGGAGGGCTCCCTGTATTAGTAGGAGGAGTCTCTGTATTAGTAGGAGGGGTCTCTGTATTAGTAGGAGGGGTCTCTGTATTAGTAGGAGGGGTCTCTGTATTAGTAGGAGGGGTCTCTGTATTAGTAGGAGGGGTCTCTGTATTAGAAGGAGGGGTCTCTGTATTAGTAGGAGGGCTCCCTGTATTAGTAGGAGGGCTCCCTGTATTAGTAGGAGGGCTCCCTGTTTTAGTAGGAGGGGTCTCTGTATTAGAAGGAGGGGTCTCTGTATTAGTAGGAGGGGTCTCTGTATTAGTAGGAGGGGTCTCTGTATTAGTAGGAGGGGTCTCTGTATTAGAAGGAGGGGTCTCTGTATTAGCACTGTAGGGTTGTCATCACCTTATATACAGTATACTTGCCTCCCTCCAGGATTCTTTACCCTCCCAGCATTTTGTGAAGTCTTAGACCCCTCCAGTTATGGGACGGCTGGATGATCAGGCCAAGCACAGGATTGTGGTGTTGCGGAAAGCCGGTCTGAGTTTCCGTAAAATCAAGAAGGTCCTGGAGCTGGACAACATCAAGGTGACGCCTCAGGCCATCTACCTCTACCTGAAACGTAAGAACATTGAACCTGAGAAATCCGCCGGAGCGGCCCAGAACCTTCCTGCTAAGGGGCAGCCCTGGGAGCAGGCGCAGCTGTGGAGCCTCCTGCAGGACAATGCTGGGCAGAAGAATGGGCGGCCCCCTCCTCCGCCCCCCGCCGCCCACCAATCCACCAGCAACACCAAACCCCAAGATGACAAAGAGGAAGGGATAAAGATTGTAAGCGTGACCTCACTTTCTCAAGGAAATCCATCCCTGGAGCCGCCGACCAGCGCTCCGAGAACTGTGCCTCAGGGTCAGGCGGTCCCTCCAGGACAGAGCGTGCAGGACACACGTGAGTATCCGAAATTCATCCAGTCACGTCTACAAGATTTTGAGACCCCTGATTGGGGGGTCCTTGTACTCTATGACACTAACATATAGTTTTCATATGCTTTTCAAGGATCCGGTACTATCGGTCCTACCCAGCATCCCATGCTGAGTGCGGCCCGCCCCAACCCCACGTATCTAGCATCTCATAGTCACCTCAATGGGAGAGCAAGGACCCCCCTGCCCATCCCCAGGAACCCAGCGCTGCTCGTCACAAGGAAGTTAGTAGACAAAGCCATCACCCTACAGAAGAAGGTACTGTGCTCTTCCTCCTACCCCACACAGCCAGAGACAGGAGGGGGCGTCCTAACTTATCTCTGGTTTCCTTTCAGGTAATATTTCAGAATGGCGGCCAGCCCTCCAATCAGGGAGGACAATATCCTCTACCTGTAACAAGCCAGCAGCAGGTGGTGAGGCCGGTGGCCAAAGCAAGCGCTCAGGTATTCCTGGTGTCTAGTGGGGTCACTACTGCTATCCCTGGTGTCTAGTGGGGTCACTACTGCTATCCCTGGTGTCTAGTGGGGTCACTACTGCTATCCCTGGTGTCTAGTGGGGTCACTACTGCTATCCCTGGTGTCTAGTGGGGTCACTATTGCTATCCCTGGTGTCTAGTGGGGTCACTACTGCTATCCCTGGTGTCTAGTGGGGTCACTACTGCTATCCCTGGTGTCTAGTGGGGTCACTACTGCTATCCCTGGTGTCTAGTGGGGTCACTACTGCTATCCCTGGTGTCTAGTGGGGTCACTACTGCTATCCCTGGTGTCTAGTGGGGTCACTACTGCTATCCCTGGTGTCTAGTGGGGTCACTATTGCTATCCCTGGTGTCTAGTGGGGTCACTACTGCTATCCCTGGTGTCTAGTGGGGTGACCACTGCTATCCCTGGTGTCTAGTGAGGTCACTACTGCTATCCCTGGTGTCTAGTGGGGCCACTACTGTTATTCCTGGTGTCTAGTGGGGTCACTACTGCTATCCCTGGTGTTTAGTTGGGTCAATAGTACCATCCTTGGTGTTTAGTGGGGTCACTACTGCTATCTCTGGTGTTTAGTGGGGTCAATAGCACCATCCCTAATCTCTTCCCTGGTATCTCACTGGGTCTATAATACAATACACAGTGTCTAATGGAGTCAGTAATACCACTTCTGGTGTCTAGTTGGTCTATAATATAATTCCTGGTGTCTAGTGGGTTCAGTGATACCACCCCTGGTGTCTAGTGGTGCCAATAATATGGTCTTTGATGGTTAGTGGGATTAATAGGTTGTCCCTGGTAATTAATAATTTATTAATACCTCACCTAAGTCTAGGGGTCAATAATACCGTCCCTGCTGTCTAGTTGAGTTGAAAATACCATCCCAGGTAGCTAGTGGGGTTACAAAAATATCCCTGGTGGCTAGTGGGGTGAAAATACCATCCCAGGTGTCTGTCTAGTGGGGTCACTAACACTATCCATGCTATGTAATGGTTAAAAGTAGGTTCAATATTACAATCCCTGATGTCCACTGGATTTAAAATTACCATCCCCGGTGTCTAGTGGGGTCTAAAATACCATCCCTGGTGTCTAGTGGGGTCTATAATACCATCCCTGGTGTCTAGTGGGGTCTATAATACCATCCCTGGTGTCTAGTGGGATCTAATATACCATCCCTGGTGTCTAGTGGGGTCTATAATACCATCCCTGGTGTCTAGTGGGGTCTAATATACCATCCCTGGTGTCTAGTAGGGTCTATAATACCATCCCTGGTGTCTAGTGGGGTCTAATATACCATCCCTGGTGTCTAGTGGGGTTTATAATACCAAACCTGGGTAGCAAAGATAATATTACTCTTGATCTCTAGTTGGTCAGCAGTGCCATGTTTCCTGGTGGTCCAGTAATGGCGTCCTGGGAGTCTAGTGGTGTTGACCGCTCTGATGTCCTGGTGGGCTAATAATAATAATAATAATAATGATAATAATATCTGTGTAGCCTGTCAATGTTATTGTCCCTGGTGTCCCAGAGCACCTATGATACATGACCTCCTGTATACTGACCCCACAGGTCTCCTGTATTCACTCCCCTCTCTGTTTTCGCTCTCCAGTTAAAGGACGTGAGCACACAGACGGCGACGAGGCCAGAAGTAAGTGCGGAGCAGCTGGACTCCATTAGAGGGGAGCTCCACAGACTGACACAGGTCATGCAGACTCTGATAGAGCGGCAGAACCGCTGGGAGCAGGAACAGATGAGGCAGCGGCAGTGCAACCACCAGGAGGTGCTCTCCCACATCCAGCAGCTGGGGGCAAAGCTCTCCCAGACCTGCCTGCCCTTCAGCAACGGCCAAGAGACTGAGGCCCCGCTGCCCGACTTCGGACATTTCAAGATGGAACTTTTGTAAAGAAGATACAGGGAGAGAAGATATCAATAGCCCGGGGGCCCTGCCGTGCGTTATAAGGGGGCTCTGGGTGTTCTAGGGGGCCCTAGGAGTTATATGGGGAGCCCTGTGCGCTATGTGAGGGGGCCCTGCTATGCGTTATAAGGGGGCTCTGGGTGTTATAGGGGGCCCTAAGCGTTATATGGGGTTGGGGTCCCCGTGCGCTATGTAAGGGGGCCCTGCTATGCGTTATAAGGGGGCTCTGGGTGTTATAGGGGGCCCTAAGCGTTATATGGGGTTGGGGTCCCCGTGCGCTATGTAAGGGGGCCCTCCTATGCGTTATAAGGGGGCTCTGGGTGTTATAAGGGGCCCTAAGCGTTATATGGGGTGGGGGTCCCTGTGCGCTATGTAAGGGGGCCCTGCTATGTGTTATAAGGGGGCTCTGGGTGTTATAGGGGGCCCTAAGCGTTATATGGGGAGCCCTGTGCGTTATATGGGGTGGGGGTCCCTGTGCGCTATGTAAGGGAACCCTGCTATGCGTTATAAGGGGGCTCTGGGTGTTATAGGGGGGCCCTAAGCGTTATATGGGGAGCCCTGTGCGTTCTATGGGGTGGGGGTCCCTGTGCGCTATGTAAGGGGGCCCTTCTATGCGTTATAAGGGGGCTCTGGGTGTTATATGGGGCCCTAAACGTTATATGGGGGCTCTGGATGTTATAGGGGCCCCTGTGCGTTATAGGGGGGGCCTTGTTCATTAAAGGGGGGCCTGTGCGTTATAGGGTGCTCTGGGTGTTATGGGGGTCCTGTACATTTATAAGGGGGCTCTGGGTGATATAGGGGGCTATGCTTGTATGTGTGGCTATGCTCTTATACATTCCACTGTAGAGCTGCCCCCAGTATTGCTGTGCTTTCCTTCAGTAGATAGAGATGAAGAAGACGTCAGCATCCCCTTGGTACCCCAGAGGAGGCTGATTGGGGGGCAGCGGGCACTAGTAGACCCTCTTATTTGTAGCTGATACTCTATGGGAGAGATCTAACAATACACACTCAGCAAACAATGATTGGAACACCAGTACATGGCATGGTCTACACTTCAGTATCTATACCCCTGGTAACTGGCAGAATACACAGATAATTCTACCCATGGTCGGGGGGCGCCTCTACAGGTGTTGTGTGGCAGGGACTGTCCATGGACGGGGGTTCATCTGTGCGGCTGCCATGTAATACCGACTTTCTCCTGTAGTGGCTGCTGCAGGAACATTTGTGGCTGCACAATAAGGGTATGTGCACACTACGGAAATGCAACGTAAAATCCGTCGCGGAATCCGACATCCGCAGCGGCTCCAGGTTGTAAAATCACCCACAATGCACTGCGCCCAGGAGCAGAGAACCAGCAGAATTGAGATTTTTAACTTTTGATGCAAACGGTGGAGAAGTTTGTAAAATTATAAATCAGATACCATTTTTTTTTTAAAGTTTACCCTACACGTCCTAAAAACCTTTTCCATGTCTCTATAAAAGGGATGAGGAACCTGTGATTGGTGCCGGGCATGATGGGAATTGTAGTTTTGCCACAGCTAGGGGCTGCAGGTTCACTACACAATGGGGGAGATTTATCAAACATGGTGTAAAGTAGATTTGGCCCAGTTGCCCCTAGCAACCAATCAGATTCCACTTTTTATTTATCAAAGAATGAAAAGTTGAATCTGATTGGTTGCTAGGGGCAACTGAGCCAGTTTCATACCATGTTTGATAAATGTCCCCCAATATGTCAGATGTTTTTTTAAAGACACAAGGGGAGAATTATTAAACATGGTGTGAAGTGAAACTGGCCCAGTTGCCCCTAGCAACCAATCAGATTCCACCTTTCATTCCTCACAGGATCTTTGAAAAATGAAAAGTGGAATCTGATTGGTTGCTAGGGGCAACTAGGCCAAATCTACTTTACACCAGTTTGATAAATCTCCCCCACAGTCCCCATGTAAACCATTGTTAGGCCCAGCAGCTTCTCACAGCGCTCATGGTCAGAGATGCTGCCAGATACAGAAATTGGGTGTTTTATTTTATTTTTTAATATTTACAGAAAAGTATGTTTTTTGGTGTGTTTTTTTTTTTTACACTTCTCATCTCCATGAGGAAGTCCGCATGCTTCCCTCTCTCTTATAAGCCATTGACTAGGTTGATCCCTTCAGGTAACATCACACCCTCCTTTCTTACTTTTTTGTAATCCTTACAAGAGGATCAGAAATTTTGTAAAAGATAAAAACCAGCGTATAATTTGTAGATAAGACTGAGTGTGATGGTCTGATAACCGTCTCTTTACCTCCACAACTCACAGTATACACAGCGCTGTACAAGGATTGGAAGAGTTATTAAACCGTTGTTTGACCTTGTCTTATTGTTTGATCTGCCGTCTATAAACATAAGAAGACCTAGAACTCTGGAAAGTCCAATAACCCAGCACTGGTTTAGTATCAAAACATATCTCACATAGGAGATAACTGCTTCTCTCAGTGGCTACTTTGGTGCAGTGTACCTCTTGGTTTCACTACACCAAGATGTCTTCCCCATCCCAGTCACTGCACAGATACCTCCACCCCATGCCAGTCACTATACTGATACCTTCTCCCCATCCCATTCACTTCACTGATACCTACTTCCCGTGCCAGTAACTGCACCGATACCTTCTCCCCATGCCAGTCACTGCACCGATACCTTTGCCCTATACCAGTCACTCCACCGATACCTTTGCCCTATACCAGTCACTGCACCGATACCTTTGCCCTATACCAGTCACTGCACCGATACCTTTGCCCTATACCAGTCACTGCACCGATACTTTCCCCCTATACCAGTCACTGCACCGATACCTTCGCCCTATACCAGTCACTGCACCGATACTTTCCCCCTATACCAGCCACTGCACCGATACCTTCGCCCTTTAGCAGTCACTGCACCGATACCTTCGCCCTTTACCAGTCACTGCACCGATACCATCACCCTATACCAGTCACTGCACCGATACCATCACCCTATACCAGTCACTGCACCGATACTTTCCCCCTATACCAGTCACTGCACCGATACTTTCCCCCTATACCAGTCACTGCACCGATACCTTCGCCCTTTACCAGTCACTGCACCGATACCATCACCCTATACCAGTCACTGCACCGATACCTTCGCCCTATACCAGTCACTGCACCGATACCTTTGCCCTATACCAGTCACTGCACCGATACCTTCGCCCTATACCAGTCACTGCACCGCTACCTCCACCATACACTTACACGAAATGTTGGGAAGGAATTAAAGGGTTGTTTAGAGGCCAGTGAAGCCATGACAATGAGGTAGGGGGAGGGGGTTCCAGACACTGATGAGCAGTACCCAGGTATGTACTATGTAATATAGGGTATATCAGGGAGCGTAGACTGGAAAGGTGCAAGTAATTCCATATGGCACCCAACCCACCATGACCCTCACACTTACCCAGACAGCCACTGATATCATTCATCCCTGGCATCTGACATCACACAAGCCCACCGCTGTCAGGTCAGAACGTGCAGCTGTAATAAGGGCATAATGATGTGTCTGTAATACACCTGAGCTGTATTGTGGCATATGTACCAAGATATTCCCAGCATTGCATCTAGAGGAACATAGCTCTGTAACACGGAGAAGGAAGAGGGCTAGGTGTTTCCTACAAGTCCCAGGGACCACACACCAGCTCTGCTCACATTTCTTCAGCAGAGAGCATTATGCAGAGTGAGCAGGCCACTAACCAGACTTCAGGGAAAGATCGGAACACACAGGATGCCTGCTGCACTGCTAAGAGCAGGCCACAAAGAACACCAGCCCATCTGGCATTTGCTAGAATTGCCAGATGGGCAGTCCACCCCTGATATAAGAAAATACATAACTCATTCAAGATTAGTGTTAGTCCACTGATCCTATTGCTCCCATGAACATAACATACCAGTGACGGACGCTGATGCCCGACCTCATGGTTCTTGCCGCCTTCAATGCCTACAATTTTTTTTAAATTTTTTTATTAAAACTAACTTTCTTGGAAAACAAAAACTGTACAAAAAAATTAACGTCCTCTTGCTTTAAAAAATGGAATAAATCTAAACCCTAGTTATGGTGAGTAAATCTCCATCGCCAAGTTCATTGGATGGGACCTATCCAACATACGGAGTCATCTAATGGCAGGAGTCTTCTTTGGGCCGTGGTGGCTGCTCTTGAGATATAAGTCCCAACTAAAGTGACTACAGTATATTTTATCCATTGTTATAACCGAGGGTCCGAGAGTCCTTGGCGAGTCGTCTCGATTGTGATGGTAATCCAGACGTCTTCACTTTATAGAGGTTATCATAGTACCCAACGTTCAATCGTCTTGGATTAGGTAAATCCCAGACCAAGGAGCGGCACAGTCTCTGCTCCATTGATTTGGTTTGGTTTGTATTGTTGCATATGTGTTATTATACCGGGAAGATGGAAGAGTTTCAAAAACATCAGAAATTCTCCGGCCACGTTAGTCCTGTCTGTGATCCTAAACATGGCCGAACTTGAGATGAGTTGCACGTCCATAGACCAGGTTCTTTACATCAGTAGTCGGATGTTAATTCTGTATGTGGATTCATTTCAATGGTTGTGTAGTTCTGAGGAGACCTGAAGAACAAATGTGAGGGTATTAAAACTTTATTATACCATAACACTGATTTCATAATAGACTTTATGCTATGAGTGCTGGTCCAATGTCATTGCTAATATTTTTTTTTTCTAGGAAAAAGCCATTGACTTCAAGCATAGCTGTAATGTTAAGATGAGAAAATGATTATAGTGCAACACTGCACAATGCGGTTCAGGGAAGAAACAGAGTGCTGCACCTCACACCTATGGCTGATACTAGTGCCCCTAGGCTAAATAAAAAACACATCAGAATTTTGTGTATGAATTGATCAAGCCATACTGCCCCATGTACCTCGTGCCGGTATCTGATACACATGGGTCCCTACACTAAGTCCACACTGTGCCAGTCAGTGGCCACCAACCCCGCAGGCGTGCACAGTCAGGGAACGGGGGCCTTGGGACGGCCCTGCGACCCCCATGCCACAGGACCAGACCCAAAAACAACACACCAGAAACCGGCCAGCACCCCTGGCGGAGAAGGTCGCCCCCAAACAGCACAAGTCTGGATGAGGTATTGCGCTCACCATAGCTGCAGCAAACAGAATGGGAAAAAACAGGAGGGATAAAAACCATGTGCACTCAGGTGTCTCCTGCTAATTGCGGTCATGTGGGTCTCACCAGGAGGAGTGCAAAACACGGAGAAAAGAGAGAAACAAAATGCGGTTCAGGGAAGAAAAAGAGTGCTGCACGAGGTACATGGGGCAGTATGGCTTGATCAATTCATACACAAAATTCTGATGTGTTTTTTATTTAGCCTAGCGGCACTAGTATCAGCCATAGGTGTGAGGTGCAGCACTCTGTTTCTTCCCTGAACCGCAACATTGCACAATAATCATTTTTATAAACTACTCTAATTTTCAGCTTATAAATAGCTGTGCATAACTGTACATTAAAAGGCAGAATAACTAGCTGATAGCAGGGGAATCTGTAGACTGTGGCCCCCCGTTATATCGAGAACAGAGATCCCAGTATCCAGTGTCGGACTGGGGTACCTTGGGCCCACCAGGGAATATTTTATTCTAGGGGCCCACCCTACATACACCAGATTTACTCAGCGCCAAACCTTTCACATTACTATACTGACTTTGCACAGTGCTGTGTATGTGACCGGCTAATGCTAGCTTACTGTTAGTAACCGGTCAGACACTCTATGTCAGGGATGGGGACCCTTGGCCTTTCAGCTGTTGCAAAACTACAATTCCCATCATGCCTGGACAGCCGAAGGCTGTCCAGGCCTGATGGGAGTTGTAGTTTTGCAACAGCTGAAAGGCCGAAGGTTCCCCATCCCTGTTCTAGTGTATAGGAGCTGTCCAGGCATGATGGGATTTGTAGTTTTGCAACTGCTGGAGGGTCAAAGGTTTCCCATCCCTGCTCTATGCAAACAGCACAGCCGTCCACTTAAGTTTCTTGCAAGGTGAAGTCCCATGAAACTAACTGGGGGATTATATGTCATCCTGAAGCTGCTAAACAGGGATGCAGACCTCCTGCTCAGGGGCCCACCGGGGGATTCCCCTGGCAGGGCCGGGACAAGGAGTTTTGGTGCCATAGGCAGAGTAGGCAAATGGCGCCCCCCCCCCAGTGTAGACTGTACACTATGCGGGGACAGCCAGGAGGCTATACTGTATGTGGGGGCTGATACTTGGTCATCACAGGCTCTGCAGAATATTACCACACTGCAGACTATAAGGGAAAGTCCAGTATGTATACTGTACCCCCTAAATATAACAGCACCATGTATACTGTACCCCCTGAATATAACAGGACCATGTATACTTTACCCCCTGACTGTAACAGGATCATGTATACTGTACCCCCTGACTGTAACAGGACCGTGTATACTGTACCCCCTGAATATAACAGGACCGTGTATACTGTACCCCCTGACTGTAACAGGACCATGTATACTGTACCCCCTGACTGTAACAGGACCATGTATACTGTACCCGCTGCATGTAACAGGACCGTGTATACTGTACCCCCTGACTGTAACAGGACCGTGTATACTGTACCCCCTGACTGTAACAGGACTGTGTATACTGTACCCCCTGACTGTAACAGGACATGTATACTGTACCCCCTGACTGTAACAGGACCATGTATACTGTACCCCCTGACTGTAACAGGACCGTGTATACTGTACCCCCTGACTGTAACAGGACCGTGTATACTGTACCCCCTGACTGTAACAGGACCATGTATACTGTACCACCTGACTGTAACAGGACCATGTATATTGTACCCCCTGACTGTAACAGGACCGTGTATACTGTACCCCCTGAATGTAACAGGACCATGTATACTGTACCTCCTGAATGTAACAGGACCATGTATACTGTACCTCCTGACTGTAACAGGACCGTGTATACTGTACCCCCTGACTGTAACAGGACCATGTATACTGTACCCCCTGACTGTAACAGGACCATGTATACTGTACCCCCTGACTGTAACAGGACCGTGTATACTGTACCCGCTGCATGTAACAGGACCGTGTATACTGTACCCCCTGACTGTAACAGGACCGTGTATACTGTACCCCCTGACTGTAACAGGACATGTATACTGTACCCCCTGACTGTAACAGGACATGTATACTGTACCTCCTGAATGTAACAGGACCGTGTAAACTGTACCCCCTGACTGTAACAGGACCGTGTATACTGTACCCCGACTGTAACAGGACCGTGTATACTGTACCCCCTGACTGTAACAGGACCGTGTATACTGTACCCCCTGACTGTAACAGGACTGTGTATACTGTACCCCCTGACTGTAACAGGACATGTATACTGTACCCCCTGACTGTAACAGGACCGTGTATACTGTACACCCTGACTGTAACAGGACCGTGTATACTGTACCCCCAGACTGTAACAGGACCGTGTATACTGTACCCCCTGACTGTAACAGGACCGTGTATACTGTACCTCCTGAATGTAACAGGACCGTGTATACTGTACCCGCTGCATGTAACAGGACCGTGTATACTGTACCCCCTGACTGTAACAGGACCGTGTATACTGTACCCCCTGACTGTAACAGGACCATGTATACTGTACCCCCTGACTGTAACAGGACCATGTATACTGTACCCCCTGACTGTAACAGGACCGTGTATACTGTACCCCCTGACTGTAACAGGGCCGTGTATACTGTACCTCCTGAATGTAACAGGACCGTGTATACTGTACCTCCTGACTGTAACAGGACCGTGTATACTGTACCCCCAGACTGTAACAGGACCGTGTATACTGTACCCCCTGACTGTAACAGGACCGTGTATACTGTACCTCCTGAATGTAACAGGACCGTGTAAACTGTACCCCCTGACTGTAACAGGACCGTGTATACTGTACCCCCTGACTGTAACAGGACCGTGTATACTGTACCTCCTGAATGTAACAGGACCGTGTATACTGTACCCGCTGCATGTAACAGGACCGTGTATACTGTACCCCCTGACTGTAACAGGACCGTGTATACTGTACCCCCTGACTGTAACAGGACCGTGTATACTGTACCCCCTGACTGTAACAGGACCATGTATACTGTACCCCCTGACTGTAACAGGACCATGTATACTGTACCCCCTGACTGTAACAGGACCGTGTATACTGTACCCCCTGACTGTAACAGGGCCATGTATACTTTACCCCCTGACTGTAACAGGACCATGTATACTGTACCCCCTGACTGTAACAGGACATGTATACTGTACCCCCTGACTGTAACAGGGCCGTGTATACTGTACCTCCTGAATGTAACAGGACCGTGTATACTGTACCTCCTGACTGTAACAGGACCGTGTATACTGTACCCCCTGAATGTAACAGGACCGTGTATACTGTACCTCCTGAATGTAACAGGACCGTGTAAACTGTACCCCCTGACTGTAACAGGACCGTGTATACTGTACCCCCTGACTGTAACAGGACCGTGTATACTGTACCCCCTGAATGTAACAGGACCGTGTATACTGTACCTCCTGAATGTAACAGGACCGTGTAAACTGTACCCCCTGACTGTAACAGGACCGTGTATACTGTACCCCCTGACTGTAACAGGACCGTGTATACTGTACCCACTGACTGTAACAGGACCGTGTATACTGTACCCCCTGACTGTAACAGGACCATGTATACTGTACCCCCTGACTGTAACAGGACGGTGTATACTGTACCCACTGACTGTAACAGGACCATGTATACTGTACCCCCTGACTGTAACAGGACCATGTATACTGTACCACCTGACTGTAACAGGACCATGTATACTGTACCCCCTGACTGTAACAGGACGGTGTATACTGTACCCGCTGCATGTAACAGGACCATGTATACTGTACCCCCTGACTGTAACAGGACATGTATACTGTACCCACTGACTGTAACAGGACCGTGTATACTGTACCCCCTGACTGTAACAGGACCATGTATACTGTACCCCGACTGTAACAGGACCATGTATACTGTACCACCTGACTGTAACAGGACCATGTATACTGTACCCACTGACTGTAACAGGACCGTGTATACTGTACCCCCTGAATGTAACAGGACCGTGTATACTGTACCCCCTGACTGTAACAGGACCATGTATACTGTACCCCTGACTGTAACAGGACCATGTATACTGTACCCCCTGACTGTAACAGGACCGTGTATACTGTACCCCCTGAATATAACAGGACCGTGTATACTGTACCCCCTGACTGTAACAGGACCATGTATACTGTACCCCGACTGTAACAGGACCATGTATACTGTACCCCCTGAATATAACAGGACCGTGTATACTGTACCCCCTGAATATAACAGGACCGTGTATACTGTACCCCCTGACTGTAACAGGACCATGTATACTGTACCCCCTAACAGGACCATGTATACTGTACCCGCTGACTGTAACAGGACCGTGTATACTGTACCCCCCTGACTGTAACAGGACCATGTATACTGTACCCCCTGACTGTAACAGGACCATGTATACTGTACCCGCTGACTGTAAATCACTGGTGTCAGGGGGATTAGCCTGTACACAATAAACAGAATATAAGAGTTCACCATCCTGTGGCTCCCGAGCTGTGGCAGGACTACAACTCCTATCATGCTGTGACGTAGTTTTGGAGCAGCTGGTGACCCTCAGGTTGGGAACAATATGGGAAGTGCTGTGTATAGAGGAGCAGTGCAGGGATATGGGGCAGTGTTATATGGGGCAGCCCTGTGACCTAGGTGACCTCCCTCTCCCAGCATTCCCAGCTCTCCCAGCCTTCCTACACCTAAAGAATGATGAGAGTCAGTCAGTGAACTCACCAGACAGCAGCCCAGCAGTCGGTACAGCCTCCAGCAGTCAGACAGGGAAGAGGTCACATGGTAAGAAGGGGGCGGAGCCTCTGTAGGTCCTGGCAGGTCAATGATTTTTATTTATTTTTTTAAAGAAATTGAAATTGCGCCCCCAGTAACTTACCACTAGATGGCGCCCTAGGCCATCGCCTGCCCTGTCCCCGCTCCCCCGTGGGCCAGTCCGAGCCTGCCGGTATCCCTTTAGGATGGAGAGGCAGATGGTTTATGTAGGACGCCATTCCATTTGTTTTCTATGGAAGCGGATGAGTAGTGTTTGCCTGTTTCTGGCAGCTCCCATAAAGAGTTAATGAAGCGTCAGCTTTTAATGGGAGACAGGAGGGGGGAGGCGTGGCTGGCAGCCCTTGTGAGCGGACGTGTGTGTTGTGAGCTCCTGCCTCAGCGACTGTTTCTGCCACTTACAGCACCTGAACCTGCTCTTTTTGGATTCACTCTGCTGGATTCATTGTCTGGACTCTTTTCCCCAGAAGAAAATGAACAGACAAGTGCCCACATTACAGTATCTGACTTCCCTCAGAGCCTCTCCTGCATCTGCTACTAACAAAGATGGCGGCGACTACGCAGCAACAAACGACACAGGCTACTCCGGTACAGCGACTGCAAACACGACGGGTCGGGCTCCCTATCGGCCTATGGACGGTCCTCGGCCCAGGATTCCGCATGTGCTTCCTTTCATCAGACAAACTGGAGAACAAAGGGGAGTGAAAGAGACTTGCGAGCCCCAGCCGCAGCCGGCTCAGGGATCTAAGCCGCCAACTCGTGTCCCTGTTAACCCTGTCACTCCTGCGCCTGACACTGCTTCTTCACGGGGCACGGACTTCTTAGACGCTCTACCCTCCGAGGATACCCCGATCACTTCCGATTCTTTAAAACCAATCCTTCTCGCTTTTAGAGAATCCATGTTAGAGGATATCCGCGTGGCCTTTGCTGACGTTACGATGGCTGTGGACGCAGTGGACTCCCGGGTTCAGCGCGTGGAATCTAAAGTGACTGAAATAGCTGACGCTTACACCTCTCTGTCTGACTCTTGCCTTGCCCTGGAGGCAGAACATAAGCAGTTATCGAGCACTCTGACAATCCTAGAGGACCGCCCCAGGCTAAATAATATTAAAGTAAGGGGCATACCGGAGGATATTTCTGACTCTGACCTACCAGGGTATGTGCAACGATTTCTAAAGATTCTGCTTCCAGACTGCACCAGGAGAGAACTGGTGGTGGATTCGGCGCGTAGGCTCCCCAGACACAAGAACATACCAAGTGACAGACCCAGGGACACTATAGTACACGTCCGTTATTTGCATGTCAAGTCTGCTTTACTAGCTGTCCTCAAAGAGAGAGAACCTATGCCTGCCCAGTAGAAAACGATATCGGTACACTTGGATCTCTCCGCTGCCACGATGCGCTGGCGAAAATCATTGTCTCCGATAACTGCGGTTCTGAGAGAGCGACGTATTCCTTATACTTGGAAATCCTCTATGCGACTGTCCATTCTTTAGGGTGCGTTCACACCTACAGGATCCACAGCAGATCTGCAGCAGATTTGATGGTGCAGATTTCATGCTGTGTTCAGTTATTTAAATGAAATCTGCTGCGGATCCGATAAGTGTGAACGTACCCTTAGGGTACAAACCCACACACCGTATACGCAGCAATAACGCAGCAGATTTGATGGTGCAGATTTGATGCTCTGTTCAGTTATTTAGATCTAATCTGCTGCGTATTTGTTGCGTATCGCAGCAGTAAATAAGGGTATACGCCCAAAGGGTATAAACCCACACACCATATATGCAGCGTATTTACTACTGCGATACGCAGCAAATACGCAGCAGATTAGATCTAAATAACTGAACACAGCATCACATCTTCTGCGTATTTGCTGCGTATACGGTGTGTGGGTTTATACCCTTATTTAAGGAGACTTATCATGAGTTATCCGGTCTTTGGATGATGGTCTGAGGGTCCTATTACACGGAGCGATTTTTACCGATAAACAATCACCATATTCACCATATTACACAGAACGATAGTCGTTAGTTACGATCGTTACTATGATCGTTTATTCCTTCTGATCCCAGCAAAACAATGGACAATGTGCAATTACACTGAACGATTAGTGAACAAATGCGGAACATGAGCGAACGAATGTGGAATTACGATACGAACGATTAATGATAATTATAGGTTCAGATCTAAGTCAACAATCAACGACATACGAACAATTTTTCGATTGTTGCCTGCAATTACGCAGAACGATTATCGTTTAAATTCGAACGATATAACGATTTTTTGCACAATAATGGTCCCGTGTAAAAGGGCCCTTAGTCATCTCTTAAACCCCAGCTCCTAGCAGGTTAGCACTGTTTATACTTACCATTTTCTTGTGTGACATCTTTATTCTGTCCGTTCTGTGTCTGTACATTGTCCTTTATTAGCCTCCTTTTCCATTATGGATCTTAGTAGCTCTCACATTGTGCACTGAGCTTTTTGAACGACTGATATTTGTTTCTATGTATGCAACGACTTATATATGCCCAGTGTACATGTAGTATACTATTTCTTGTGTTTTCTGTTTACTTATGTTTGTTTTAAAAAAAAAAAATTGAAAAATACTTCAATAAACAATATTGAAATGTTTAATGTGAGACTGGAGTTCCGTTCTTGAGATCAGAGGACCCTAGCGGTCACAGCCCCCACAATCTGCTAGTAATGGGGGCGGCCATACTTGAGGCACACCCTTCCGGTATAGACAGTGCAGCAGGAGGTGGGCACTTTATGGCAGGCTCCATAAGCAACTACAGAATGTACAGAGGCGGTAAGGAAGAGTCAGGTCACAGGCAGAACTAAACCCAATCTTCACTTTAAGGACCCTGCATACAGCAGCCCAGATCTCTCCTTCCAGGACCCCTGTAGTTATAACCTGAGGGGGAGGAGTGGGATACTTAAAGGGTCCCTGTAAGTTTAAAAAACATATAGGGGGACATGTATCATCCGGCAATTTTTTTTTCTCGGCATAAAGAGACGATTTGCGAATATTTTATTCGTAAAACGGCCGATTTGCGAATAAGATATTCGCAAATCGTCTCTTTACAACGGGGGCGCGGACTCAGTCCGCGCGATTTATCTCTTTTTTAAAAAAAAATACGCCGAAAACCTACTCCAGTCCTCAGCTGGAGTAGGTTTTTAGCCATGCGCACCGGCTCGCACGGTATTTATGTAGAGGCAGTCCGCCTCTACATAAATCTCCGTAGCGCCGGAGATGCGGGGGCATTTTTAGTCCCCCATAGACTATTCACTAGAATGAGCAGAGAGAATTTTTCTGCTGAGCGCTTCCCTCTTCCATTATACAAGATGGCAGCCCCATAGACTTACATTAGGAGTCTATCTCACTCAGGTGCACAGGGCTGGAGAGAGAACACGCTTCCCAGCTCCATCTGGAGATCGGAGGAGGGCTGAACACCCAGACCCTGACTGATCCAAACTTTTCACACCTCTACGCCATGTGAAAAATTTCTTAAAGAGACAGTGCCCCCAATTATTTTCGGATCTGGGTGGCGGATCCTCTTACCTTTTCCGTAGATAGAGGATGAATCCGATGACTCCACATACCATGAGCAGTAGCAGCAGCACCAGGATGGAGACATGCCAGGCTTTAAAGGATCCTGGAAACACATATCCCAAGGTTATTCTTACGTCACCACAAGACATAACTGTGCTGGAAAAGCACAAGGTTCTTCAGTATCCAGTAATATCAGAGGCTCCATTACATTTTTTTCCCAGACTAGACATTACATTTCTTTCAGACTAGACACTGCAGGGGTGATTTAGCAAAGCGGTATAAAGTAGAACTGGCTCAGTTGCCCCTAGCAACCAATCAGATTCCACCTTTCATTTCTCAAAGATTCTTTGGAAAATGAAAGGTGGAATCTGATTGGTTGCTAGAGGCAACTAAGACAATTCTACTGTAAAATTATTTCCAGACTAGACACTACATTTGTACAGTTTTCAGACTAGACACTACATTTGTACAATTGTTTCCAAACAAGACAATACATTTGTACAATTGTTTTCAGACTAGACACTACAGTTGCACAATTGTTTCCAGACTGGACACTACATTTGTACAGTTTTCAGACTAGACAATACATTTGTACAATTGTTTTCAGACTAGACGCTACATTTGTACAATTGTTTCCAGACTAGACACTACATTTGTACAATTGTTTCCAAAAAAGACAATACATTGTTTCCAGACTAGACACTAAATTTGTACAATTGTTTCCATACCAGACAATACAGTACATTTGTACAATTATTTCAAGACTAGACACTACAGTTGCACAATTGTTTCCAGACTAGACACTACATTTGTACAATTATTTCCAGACTAGACACTACTTTGTACAATTGTTTCCAAACAAGTCAATACATTATTTCAAGACTAGACACTACATTTGTACAATTATTTCCAGACTAGACACTACATTTGTACAATTATTTCCAGACTAGACACTACATTTGTACAATTATTTCCAGACTAGACACTACATGTGTACAATTATTTCCAGACTAGACACTACATGTGTACAATTATTTCCAGACTAGACACTACATTTGTACAATTATTTCCAGACTAGACACTACATGTGTACAATTATTTCCAGACTAGACACTACATTTGTACAATTATTTCCAGACTAGACACTACATGTGTACAATTATTTCCAGACTAGACACTACATTTGGATACTTTTTACCACTCACTGATACACTGCAGCACAGGACAGAGACTTGTGATGCTGATGGTATATTCCGCTCACAGCCCATTGTCTTGACTGGATACAAGGTAACAAACTCTCAGCTGTGAGAAGTATTACACATATACAGTTCTAATCCTCTTAAACTTAAATTCATTGACAGCAAACACAATTTTTTAATATATCAGAAACTGCGAATCTCCTTGACTCACAGATATTTGGTGACAATATAAGAGACAGAGATGGACTGGCATCCGCACTATAGAAGGCTATACTGGTGCTATCAGCCATCACTGGCAGACGCCATGCCCTATAAATAACTAAGGATTGGATGTCTTCATCTGGCAGGCTGAGGAGCTGAAGGCTCATGCCAAGTAAAAGATGACATGGCACGTTAAAGGTCAAGATGGAAAAGAACGATGTGACCCTCCAAATGTATTGAACACATGATTTAAAGGAACACTCCATACCTATCTGAGTTATACTGAGTCGGAGGGGACGGAGCAAAATAATGAAACATCCCTGTGTCATGATCTGCCACCCTGTACAGTCTATAAGTTATGATCGGAGCAGCCCTTTAAGTTGTACATAAGATGATGCTAATCAAGCATTTTTATTACTCTGGATATTATAATAAAAGAAAAAAAATCTTTTAAATTAACTGGTGTCACAAAGTGCCAGAGATTTGTAATTTACTCCTATTTAAAAAATCTTCCAGCACTTATCAGCTGCTGTATGTCCTGCAGAAAGTAGTGTATTCTCTCCAGTCTGACACAGCGCTCTCTGCTGCCACCTCTGTCCAGAACTGTCCAGAGCACTAGCAAATCCCCATAGAAAACCTCTCCTGCTCTGGACAGTTCCTGTCATGGACAGAGGTGGCAGCAGAGAGCACTGTGTCAGACTGGAAAGAATACACCACTTCCTGCAGGACATAAAGCAGGAAGACTGGAGATTGGTAAATAGAAGTATATTACAAATCTCTGGCACCAGTTGATTTAAAAGAATTTTTTTTTTGCTTAAGTACCCCATGGGACTGACATTGACTGTGATCATGGGGATTGAGGTGGCAGCCTGCCTGTGTATGACAGCTGAGCTCCTGACACCGTTCCGTGAGTACAATAAACAGCACCAGTTCATAATCTTGAATATAAAACTAACATCAGGAAGGAACTGGCACCAGGTGATGACACTGACATTGTTAAGGGGTTAATATACTCCTAAAAGGGAATCTGTCACTAGGTTTCTGTGGCCACTTTAAATGAGGGCAGCCTAAACTAGTGACAGAAATACTGAACAGATCGGTTTATTACTTACATCATTCTGTTCAGCCGTTCTCCTAATATGCAGGAGAATAGAAGTCTTGCCGCACTCCACCCCCCGCCCTCCAGCTGCTGATTGACAGCTTACTGCCTATACACAGCATGGATAGATAACTGCCAATCAGCAGCTGGTGGGCGGAGTTTTCAGCTTCTCATGAATATCCAGGACCACTGAGCTCATGCACATAATGGAGAGGACTACTTATTGTCCATGTTATTCAGGAGGAGATCTCTGGATCAGCTGCACAGAACAATGTAAGTGATACATCATCCTGTTCAGCTTCTCGGTCACTAGTTTATACTACCCTGAGATAGGACGGCATACACCTACTGACAGAGCCTTTTTAAGGTGTTGGTTGACCAGACGGAATCGATCAGTGACTACATTTGGTGTATTTTCCACACATATCCATTGCAATGTATTGGAATACAAGCTGCAGCAGAAAACGTCGGCCTTTCCAGTCATGTACCTGACATCTTGTTGAGCATAAGGCACCCGGTCATAGCGCCCATGGAGGTGCCTTGCAGGGTGAAATGGCCTCCATATCTGACTACCTCTGTGTTCCATCTCTGAACGAGTTCCTGGTCACTGGTCAGACTCAGTACATTACCGGAGACGGAGAGCCTCTCCTGGCTACAGATAACATTCACATCTACAAGAGGAAGGAGAGCCGGACATCAGCATTATGGGGCCCCTAAACATGTATATATCAGATAATGTATGAGAAGTCTGGTGACCTTGTATATAGGACGGAGGGGCTGTGCATGAACAGTGAAGCTGCAGGGACTGGCTGAGCGCCATCTTCAGGTTATCCAGTGTATTCTGCGTCACCGTCTGCCATTCAGAGCAATCTGAGAGAAGAGGATAGAAGTCATGTCACAATACAGAGACACCTCAGCACCTCGGACTAACATGGAGACAATGCTGACAGTGCTATAGAACATACAGGTTGTCTACGGAACTGTATCATGAATGGTACGGAATTCAGATTCGGAACAGGGTGACAATGTCTATACCCATTACTGGGCAATAAATGTTCCAATTGCATAACTGTAGGCAGAGATGTCATCTACATACCCTGCCACCCCCTGGCAGTCAGCACCTGAGGCACTTGCCTTGATTTCCCAACTCTATCCCAGCTGTACCAATGTATACTACAGTAGCAGACCATGCAGCAGCTAAGGGGTTATGTTATGTTTAAGTGGAATATCCCTTTAAGTGGTGAGGACCTGTGCAGCACTACCACTCTCCAAACAAACTACAAGGGGTGGGGGATTGGCCATACTTCGGCCATAAATGGGCCTGACACTAAATTTTCTGGTTGTAAAATTAAGTGCATTTTACTAAATTCCACAAATCTTAAAGGGGTACTCTGGGCAAAGGTAAAAAGTCCAATGTGGGCAGAGGTTGGTGAGAATGTAATAAAGAAGCTATACTTACCCATTCCAGACACAGCATCACCTGCCAGTTTCCTAAATTTCCCTGTTTCGTTAAGGCACCACCCACTCAGCCAATCAGTGACTGCAGAGATGTCACTCCATCACTGATTGGCTGAGCAGGCATTTTTCTGAGTGGGGCTGTGACATGACAAGGAGCTTTTAAAGCCTAGCAGGCGACTATGAGCAGTGACACTGTGCTGCTAGGGCATGGGGACAGGTAAGTATAGCTCCTTCATTATGTTACCACCACCTAGCGCCCACCCTTGATCTTCATCTTTGCCCAGAGTACCCCTTTATTAGTAAAAATATATATATATATATTGCTCTTTTTATAAATTTTTAGCAGGGCAAAAAATGGCATATTCCTAAGGCTGTATAGACGGAATCCAGCAGCTACTGTTATAGGACAGTCTTCAGTTACCGATGCTGGAGTCCTGCGCACAAAGGTCAAGCTGTATGCCGGTGACAGCGGAGGGACAGATATTTTCGGAACCAGGGCTTGGGTGCCGAACAGCCAGAAGTGAGGACGAGGATCCGCCAGGCTGAGTACAGAGACTCACAGACTCCAATCTGGAGGGAAATATGAAAGGCCTAGAGTATAACAACTGCCGTTAAACATAAGTCAACATCTTACAGGGTGCTGATACTAAGAACTACAAGACTAAAAAAGCGTATTTAAAGGGGTTGTCCAGCGAAAACGGACACATCTAGAACACCCCCTGCCAGAACGTTTCCCACAGCCTCTGAAATGGATGCACCTCAAGAGTCTGTAACAAAACATCTACCACACTCTGCACTACAACATTTATAACATGAATTATTACATTGGAAATACGGCTGTATTTAAACCTCAATATTACGGCCATATTTTTCTTTTATTTTACGTTGTGTGAACATAGCCTTATAGTACAGGCATGGTCCCCGGTGATACTCACAGATCGGTTTCATAGAAGGTGACGATGTTCTGCGTCAGTTCTCTTAGGACTTCTGTTCCTGAGCTATTGTTCCATGATAAAATAAAGGCGTCGATAATATCTGTTTTAGACAGGAAGGATCCGACAGGAAATGACTCAGGGCGCCCCCTGTAGAGAGCCATGGCCTCCGGGGTAAGAAGGTATGGTGGGTAGATACGAGGAAGCTGCTGGTCTATAATATATATATATATAATAGTGAACTTGACATATAAGCAGATCACATGATCACGGCACATATTACAGTTCATGGCTACGCTATACCCTCCGGGGGCCTTCTGACCGCTGCCATTACTCCATCCCAGTGCTCTGCAGAGGCAATAGGGGTATCTGGCCACAAAGTCCATCTAACTTCATGGAAGGCTCCAGTAAAGTCAAGAGGTAGCCTAAGTCCAGTAGTAAAACACGCCACCAACTCCAATAATAATTTGCAACTTCATAGTTAAAGGAAAAGTCCGGCCATTTTTAAAATCTGGCAGCCGGCAGGGGCAGGAGTGAATTTAATCAGAACTAACCTTTCCCTGTGCCAGTGGTGAGCGGTGGAACCGACCGTGGGACCCCTGCTGAGCTCCAGGATCTGGGGCTGACACGCCACGACCCGGCTGATGGACTGGCCAATCAGTGACTAAGGTGGGACACCGGTCCAGTCACTGATTGGCTGAGCGCCAAGTCCATCAGCCGGGACAGGCATTTACCCCCAAGTTATGATGTCATCACAACTTGGGGGAAAATGCCTTCCAGCAGGGGTCCTGAGGCCTTCAGTGGGGGAGCGGGGAAAATGAGTATAGGCTTTTGTTCTATTTTACAGCAGCCTGAGCCTAATTATGTATCAAAGTTACCTAGGAACAGCCCTTTAAAGTAGAAGTCCGGCGAAAATTTTTATTAAAGTATTAAAGTTTATTAAAGTTATACAAATACCCAATATACACTTATTACGGGAAATGCTTATTAAGTACTTTTTTTCCCTGCACTTACTACTGCATCAAGGCTTCACTTCCTGGATAACATGGTGATGTCTCTTCCTGGATAACATGGTGATGTCACTTCCTGGATAAACATGGTGATGTCACTTCCTGGATAAAATGGTGATGTCACTTCCTGGATAAACATGGTGATGTCACTTCCTGGATAAACATGGTGATGTCACTTCCTGGATAACATGGTGATGTCTCTTCCTGGATAACATGGTGATGTCACGACCCGACTCCCAGAGCTGTGTGGGCTGTGGCTGCTGGAGAGGATGATAGCAGGGGGATGCTCAGTGTCCCTCCAGTGTCCCTCAGTGTCCCCCTGCCATCATCCTCTCCAGCAGCCACAGCCCGCACAGCTCTGGGAGTCGGAACACCATTTTATCCAGGAAGTGACATCACCATGTTATCCAGGAAGTGACATCACCATGTTATCTAGGAAGTGACATCACCGTGTTATCTAGGAAGTGACATCACCGTGTTATTTAGGAAATGACATCACCATGTTATCTAGGAAGTGACATCACCATGTTATCCAGGAAGTGACATCACCATGTTATCCAGGAAGTGAAGCCTTGATGCAGTAATAAGTGCAGGGAAAAAAGCACTTTATAAGTATTTCCTGTAATAAGTGTATATTGATGATTTGTATAACTTTTGGGGGCAATACAAAACTTTTTCTCCGGACTTCTCCTTTAACTCAGCACTCTAAAGACAAATTACTTCATGCGGATCCAATACTTGGAGCATTGACTTGTTAGCATTTCAGTCCTGGCAGATATCACAGTACAGGCCAACATGGAATACCTCTGGATTCGTCCCCTGACCGCCAGCCAATACTGGGCTAAGAATAGGACCCTGTGCAGCGGAGCAAGAATATATAATACCTGACACTGTAACACTGTATACCTCTATAATGTTCATCATCGGTGGACTGCACTCATACTGTGTATATGCGGGTTGTTATAGTCTCTATCAACCCCCCCAATATACCCGTAGAGCCCCTCAACCTGTATCTGTCCACCCTCGCTCTTGTAAGGACAGGTCATCAGAGGAGAACCTACATCTTGAAGAACAACCTTCACTCCTAGTCTTCTAATGCGGAGATGTAAAGCTACTTACCTATCACATACAACCCATTAGCCGGGATCTTGTCTTGTAAACCAATTGTGTGATAGACCTTCCCATCACTGGAATAGAAGACCAATGTGTAGTCCTGAACTGGGGCTCCAGGTGGTCCCTTAAGTTCAATAAAGCTGTATGGCATATGTCCCCGCAACACCCCCACCTCACTGATGAAAAGCATCATGGGAGTGGAAGGTGTCCTGGTATAAGTGGAGACTGTTGACAGGCTTGAGGTAACCAATGGAGCTGTGGATGTTAATAGGTTTTCACAGTCATTCTTCATAAGAGGTGTGATCCTAGTGATCTGGAATATAAGGCAGAATGTCACCCATTGTGTAACTGTTTCACCTTATATGTGCTACTTAATCATTGTAAGGCAATCGCAATCAGTTATACGGAAGCTTAGACCTTAAAGGGTTATTCCGCTCAAACATAACTTTTGATATGTTGCTGCCCATGGTGAGACTAACAATTCCTTCCATACTTGTTATTATCTATTCAGTCTCCTTCCCCAAGTTTTGAGCTGCTGCTTTCTGCTGAAGACACAAAAATCTGTGTGTGAGCTTTTCTCTTTGTCTCCCCCCCCCTTCTGAGACAGCTGAGTAATGCTAGGAGGGATAATCACAGTGAGTTCATTAGCAACCTGACCTCAGATTAACCCTCCTGGCATTACAAAGCTACATAGTTGCAATTAAAGCCTTCCAGGGACTTGTTTACATCCGCTGTCTCAGAAAGGAGGGGGGAGGAGGGGGGACAAACAGAAAGACTCACACACAGATTTTTGTATCTTCAGCAGTTTAGAATTGGGGGAAGGAGACTGATATATAACAAGTATGGAATGACTTGTCCATCTCATCATGGGCAGCAACATATCAAAAGTTATGTTTAAATGAAATACCCCTTTAAGTGGTATCATCCTATCACTCTGGATCCTCATATCTTATAGTACTGGACCCCAAGTATCCAAGATCCTCATAAACTGGTTATGGGCCCAAACCCGGGTCTAGGGAGGCTTTTTAGCTCAATTGGGTCTAGAAATCTATCTGTAAACTTCTTTCCCAGCAGTCTTTGGTGCACTTGACTATCTTATGGTAGTCTTTAAATCTTGCTTTGGGACATTTAAAGGGATTTTCCAGGCAAACATTTGGCTGCAGTAAACAATGAACAAAGTCAACTGCTACTGGCTCCATATACTGTCTATAGCCCAGATCCATGCCAGGGCCTGTCAACTGATCAACTGGACGCTGAGTGTCGCCACCCCATCAATGAGCTACTGATCCTTTCGTTAGACCAGGGATGGGGGAACCTTCGGCCCTCCAGCTGTTGCAAAACTACAATTTCCAGCTAAAGCTTTGGCTGTCCAGACATGGGAATCAGTGGCGAAGCTACCATAGAGGCAGGGAAGGAGGTTGCTATGGGGCCGGTGGAGGAAGGGGGCCCGGGGGTGCACAGGGAAGATAAGAGCCTCCTGTGTCCTGGCTCCTAATACGCTGTTAGGCTATGTTCACACAACTTGAACGACCAGCCGTTCCGTGATCCCGGCCAGGTCACGGAACGGCCGGTCTCTGCACAGATCAACCCGGCCGGTACTGCAGTACCGGCCGGATGATCTTTATGGCCGTAGTGTTCTGATACGGGTGCATCAGCGTGTGCCCGCATCAGTACTCCCCGGAGCCGCTCGCTTCATTGTGTGAACTGACAGGGTTCTCTACGACTGCAATTCACAGAATTACATAGTTACATAGTTAATACGGTTGAAAAAAGACACATGTCCATCAAGTTCAACCAAGGAGGCCGCAGAAAACTGACATATCAGTTTCTTGCGGCGCCCCACGGGATCCTGGCCGGAGCATATACGATATGTATAAGCTCCGGCCGGGATCCCATAGAAGAATAGGCTATGTTCCACTTCACATAAAGTACGGGCGTTGTTGCCGATGGCAATAACGACCGTACTTTTACGTAGTGTGAACATAGCCTTATAGTTTTCTGCTCTGCCAGTCACTGTTGTGGCTGCACGCAGGATTCTGCCTCTGGTCACAAGAGATTTATTTTTTTGGCCACATCGTTTCCCATCCCTGGGTTAGACCATCAATAAACATTGTAAGGAAAGCCCCCATGTGATATATTGAGTGTATGTCACAAATTACACTGGTCGGGATTGGAAGCTGAACAGTCCAACACTAGTGTTAAACTCTTTTGGTTTCGCACCGTTCTCCGAACCTGAATGCTCTGCATCTGATTTCCTGCGGCTACAGAAGTTGGATGCCGCCCTTGGAAGTCGGCCATAGGTTGTATCCATATTTTCATGGCAGCCCACGGGTTTCAAATCAGATGCAGAACATTCATGTTTCGGAGAACGTTGCCAAACCCAAACACGTTGGTAGGTCCACTCAACACTTTCCAACACTGTCTATAGAACGTTTAGGGTATAACTTGTATTCTGGACCCTAAGAAAAAATCGGTAACAGGGCCCCCCACCTACAATGTGAAATTTATACTACTAATGTGGTCTTACGTAGTAGAGAGTCAATGGGACCCTCTCAGCCACAAGGACCAGGAGTGCAGCTACTACCTCTGCAGCCCCTATAGTTATAGCTTTCTTTGCTGGTTTTCATGCAAAAAAACAATGTGCCCCAAGACCTATGTTATATTACTTGTATTTGATTGTACCTTAAACTTTGAATGGTCCAACGGTGTAAACCCATGGCAACGACTCAAAGACTCATCCTCCACCAGAAACCGTTCATCTTCCCGTATAGCCTGCTGTCCGGGAGTTAACACATTGAGAAGGCCAGACGCGTCATCTCTTGCTTGTGAGACGTAGACCACGGCATCCACCAGACCATCTGAGGTCACGGGCGAGTTGTTGGAATATTCCTTTCCCGGACGATAATACAACGCAACAGCATCGGCCCCATTCTGTATGGTGTTCGGACGTAACAGAATATGAGGCTTTGGCGTCATCTTGGCACTGCCCACCAGGAAGAAGCCATTCTTGTCTGTGTAGTGGCCCTTGAGGTTAAGGACGCTGTATGCCAAATTGTTCTTTCCATTGAAGAGTACGAGCCAGTAACCAGCCAGGCTGACCGCGCTATTGCTTGTGTGGTGAAGCTCCACAAATTCAGTATCTTCAGCCGATCCTGGGGTATTGGGGTTCACTTCATTGATGAGAAGAACTGTAGACGCCTTGGTCGGTTGTGCTGTAGAAATGGAAAAAATAAGGTTCCAACCAGAGTTAAAAAGATGACGGAGTTGTGCAATGACACACATCTACAGAGTCCATAATAAACACCTGTCCACACACTCAATCACACTCCAACCTCTCCACCATGGCCAAGACCTGTCAAAGGACACAAGGGGGAAAAAATTGCAGACCTGCACAAGGCTGGGATGGGCTACAGAACAATAGGCAAGCAGCTTATTTAGAAGGCAACAACTGTTGGTGCAATTATTGGAAAATGGAAGAAACACAAGATGACTGTCAATCTTCTTCGGTCTGGGGCTTCCTGCAAGATTTCGCCTCATGGGGTAGGGAGGATTCTGAAAAACCTTTTGATGCTTTTGTTTGTTGATGCTTTTTGTTTGTTGAACTTTTGTTGATGCCCATGGTGAGACTAACAATTCCTTTCATACTTGTTATTATAAATTCAGTCTCATTCCCCCAGTTCAGAGCTGCTGCTTTCTGCTGAAGACACAAAAATCTGTGTGTGAGCTTTTTTCTCTGTCTCCCCTCCTCCCCCTCCCTTCTGAGACAGCTGACGTAAACAAGTCCCTGGTAGGCTTTATCTGCAACATTGTAGCTTCTTTGTAATGCTGGGAGGGTTATTCTGAGGTCAAGTTGCTGATGAACTCACTATGGTTAACCTTCCCAGCATTACAAAGAAGCTACATTATTGCAGATAAAGCCAGTCAGGGACTTGTTTACATCAGCTGTCTCAGAAGGGAGGGAGGAAGAGGGGGAGACAGAGAGAAAAGCTCATTTTTGTGTCTTCAGCAGAAAGCAGCAGCTCAGAACTGGGGGTAGGAGACTAAATATATAATAACAAGTATGGAAGGAATTGTTAGTCTCACCATGGGCAGCGACATATCAAAAGTTATGTTTGAGTGGAATACTCTTTTTAGTGGTGTCACTCTTACAGCAGAGCCTGGGTCCAATGGCGGATCCCCTGATACTTTGCTGTACCAGTCATCCCTTGGTGTATTTCATATAACCCCTGGCTCTGCTGGGCCAGTCTATCCATAGAATAACCACCCAATGTCTATTACCTGGAGGTGGGGAGGGCATCTCACTAGGCTGTGGGCAGACGGTGAAGGTGGCGTTCTTGTTCTGCACGGTTATAACTCTCCCCATTAATAGAAAGGGCAGGACCACGTCAAGCTCAGCGTTTTGAGGTGATAATGTAGAATTCGGTCTGACATGAAGAGTTAACTGGTGTGACTGGCAAGTAAGGTTGGCATCTATATAAAGATAAAGAAACCAGTTAGAGGTAGTAATATCCATAGACAGATGAAGGACACTACCCTTAATAAAGAAAGAATATTGGGGCGATCGTATAACTTCATAGTGCAATGAATAAAAGGTATTTGCTGTAATAGTACTGTCCCTTTAAGACGTCACCTCCCCCACACATAGTACATGGTGTAGTATAGGGGTACTATACATACCCTGATCCTACTATGTCCCAATGCAGGGATAAGGGAGCCTTCAACCCTCCAGCTGTTGCAAAACTACAATTCCCATCATGCCTGGACAGCCAAAGCTAAAGCTTTGGCTGTCAAGGTATGATGGGACTTGTAGTTTTACAACAGCTGGAGGGCCAAAGGTTCCCAATCCCTGCATTACTGTATAGTAACAATTCACCTGTCCACTTACCTGTAAATAAGCTTGACGATACGTGACATTTGCAGAGAGACTGCCAGGACCTGACCACCGCATTGAGAACCTTAGAGGAGACTTGGTCTCCCTCCCATTCAGAACAATCTGCATTGAGATAAAGAAACAGCCCAGTCTATTAATATAGACAGCACAATCTAAGAATATAAATTCAGAAACAGCGCCACCCTTGTCTTCAGGTTGTATCTGGTACTGCCGCTCAGCCACAGTAATAATATCAGGCCTATGTACTGTAAATGGACTTTGTTGGAAATGGAGTGTTTTCTTACCTGTAGTTATCTCAAAGCATAGTCTCAGGCTTTGGTAGGCCGATCCTGAGGGGCAATTATTCGGCTGTCCTGGAGTGCTACCCCCAAGTATAAAAAGGGGGTCCTCACCCTCATTGCACAGGCTGGCAGAAATGTTAACATCCCTAGATGTGAGAAAAACAATATATATTTTCAGCACTATTACATAAGGGCAGTGTGAATTATTAAAGGGGTCAATATCTAAGCCATCAGTATCTACTGGATGGAGTCAAACCTCGACGATCAGTTATTCGACAGAGCTGGGACATCCGCATGTAGAGTGAACAGAGCTGGAGCTGACAGCGCCATACATTGTATAGTGGCCGCTCTGAGTTACTGCAGCACACCTCCCATTCACTTCAATAGAAGCTTAGCTGCAGTACCCAGAACGGCCACTACATAATGTACGGCGCTGTCTGCTTCCGTTTCTGTTCACGGTGTCAGACCCCCACCGATCAGATATTGATAGCCTATCCTGATCCTTTAATCCTTTGCAGGTCAGATGTTAGGACACTATTTTGAGGTGCTAATATTTTATTTTTACACCTTTACTATAAAATGAAGAAATAAAACCTATATGATTGGCACCTGGTCTTCCCACTTACCACGTATGCCAGTAGATGATGTTATTCCCTATGGTCAGATCCTGAAGAGGATGAGCCGCCATGTCTTCGTAGTCACCATATACCAGAGCGTTGATCAGGCCACTTGTGGTGTACCTCTTGTTCTGCAGGACCTCGCTGCTCTTCCCCAAGTACAACGCTACTGCGCCGCCGCCCTTCATGAACAAGCGGGCGTTGTCGGGCAGTGTCTGCTGAGCTGGATGGTCAAAAAGAAATAATTTATACTTCATATGAAAGACAGAAAACAAATCCTCTGGGGGTACCGTACAGGTCAATAGCAAGCTAAGGCAAAATCTGCCTTCAGGAGACTGGACCTGGATTTCTGGTAAGTATGTCTGTTATATTGCAGCCTTCAGGAGACTGGACATGGATGTGGATACAGGTAAGTATAGCTGTTATATAACTGCTTTCAGGAGACTGGACCTGGATTTCTGGTAAGTATAGCTGTTATATAGCTGCCTTCAGGAGACTGGACCTGGATTTCTGGTAAGTATAGCTGTTATATAGCTGCCTTCAGGAGACTGGATCTGGATACAGGAAAGTATAGCTGTTATATATCTGCCTTCAGGAGACTGGACCTGGATTTCTGGTAAGTATAGCTGTTATATAGCTGCCTTCAGGAGACTGGACCTGAATGTCTGGTAAGTATGTCTGTTATATAGCTGCCTTCAGGAGACTGGACCTGGATGTCTGGTAAGTATGTCTGTTATATAGCTGCCTTCAGGAGACTGGTCCTGGTTACAGTAAGTACAGCTGTTATATAGCTACCTTCAGGAGACTGGACCTGGATTTCAGGTAAGTTCAGCTTTGTTTAACAGCATGATAACAACAACAAAAATAATGAATGTTTATTGAAAACTTGCTTTATATCACATCTACTGTTGATTTTTATTTTGAAAGTTATAATGACAGGTTCACTTTAAGGAATGAGAACCAATTGTTTTTAAATCAACTGGTGTCAGAAAGCTATATAGATTTGTAAAGAGCAGGAGAGGTTTTCTATGGGGATTTGCTACTGCTCTGGACAGTTCCTGATTTGGACAGAGGTGGCAGCAGAGAGCACCGTGTCAGACTGGAGTACCCTTTTAATAATCTCAATTTCTTTCAGATAAATGCTTTAAAAAAAAAAAAAAGAAATTAATAGTATTTGTACATAGAAGTCATTTACACATCTGTATAACTATCTGGCAAAAGTTAATTTTAACCCATTTTTTTTTCATCTAGAGTACCCCTTTACACTGGCCATACATTTAGATCTCAGCTGAACTCTCTTTATCCCCTGTATGCCTGGCAGAGGATGCATGTATTCTGAACGAGAGGATGGTTGAAAGCCACTGCCAGACTCCCTGCAGCTTATCTCCCCAAGAACTAAAGCATTGGGCATTTTTAAATCTAATATTCCTGACCCTACTCTCCAACCCTACATGTCAGAAAAGAGGCGGGGGCCACCATACACAAGCTTGACCAATACCACCAAAATCGGTGGGTTTGTCCAACTTTAATGTAATGTGTATGGTCACCTATAGGTAGACAAATAACTGAATGAGGAGTTTATGGAGATTCCAAATGAAGTCAATCCCAGTCGTAAGTCACGTACAGATTTATAGACAAACACACTTACCTCGATTATCGTGCTTTTCACTTACAAGCAGGAACAAGCCATTGGTGTCCGTCTGTCCTTTAATTTCTGTAGCATAATAGACCAGCTGATCCATAGCACTGATGAAAGCCAGGGTCAGGCCGTTGAGAAATGTGGAGGACGGCCCATGGATTTCTACATATAAATCATCGGTATAAGGAGAGGAGACTTCGTTCAGCATGACCAGAGACATGCTGCAGTAATTCTCCCCGCCCGGTGACAGATGTGTCAGCTGGAAGGTCAGCTGTCCATTGATATCCAAGCATCGGCCAATGGACTCATCGGAGATCTGGTAATGGACATCCTCCAAGAAGGCCTCCATTCCTGGCGTCAGGACATTGACAAGAACCTCGGCCTGGTCAGTGCTCTTTGTCTTGTGCACCAGGGCATCCACCAGCCCATCGTGGGTTACGTACATTGTCATATCATACGGGCCCTTCCCGTAATAAAGAGCTATGGCATCTGGTCCATTCTGGATGGTGTTGGTTGGCAAGATAATGTTGGGAACTGGTTTAACCCCGGAAGACCCAATGAGGAAGAAGCCTTTCTTATCGGTGGTGTATCCAGTCAGGTTGAAGACTTTATAGGCAGTGTTGGTTTTGCCGTTGTAGAGAACCAGGGTGAAGCCGTCCAGAGAGACGTTCTGTCCACTAGTATGATGAAGCTCAATGAATTCCGCTGTGTCATGGCCCGGGCTATCGGGGTTCACCTCATTGATGATGAGACGTCCTTCCACGATCATCTCCTTGGAGTTTTTAATAAGGTTCTGACACTTGATGACCAAGAAAATCCCAAGAAACAACACTACAGTGAGTCGTGAAGAGGCCATATCTCCCCCTAACCTCTCTACCAAGTCCTCAATGAGAATGTATCATAGGGTGTGGAGGATCTCAAGGAGGCAATGGCCCGGAGATGTACGTCTTCTCTTATCAATTGCGTATAGTATTTCAACATGTCAAAAGTCTAAAAAGGAGAAATCATCTGTCAGTATAAAAGTCACAGCTAAATGTAATCCTAAAGTAACAGCTAAAATGTCATTCTAAAGGGGTACTCCAAGGAAAAAGATTATCTTCAAATCAACTTATATAGATTTGTAAAGTACTTCTATTTGAAAATCTCCAGTCTTCCAGTACTTAGTAGCTGCTGTATGTCCTGCAGGAAGTGGTGTATTCTTTCCAGTCTGACACAGCGCTCTCTGCTGCCGCCTCTGTCCATGTCAGGAACTGTCCAGAGCAGGAGAGGTTTTCTATGGTGATTTGCTACTGCTCTGGACAGTTCCTGACATGGACAGAGGTGGCAGCAGAGAGCACTGTGTCAGATTGGACAGAATACACCACTTCCTGTAGGACATACAGCAGCGGATAAGTACAGGAAGAATTGAGATTTTTAAATAGAAGTAAAGTACAGATCTGTATAACTTTCTGACACCAGTTGATTTGGATTTTTTATTCTCTGGAGTACCCCTTTAAAGTATAGAGCTACTGTGCAGCTCGCTGAGCATACCAGCCATGGCTATAGCATTAGCTTTATAAAGGTGAAAAAGATGTTTTATTACACCACATGAGGCCGAGAGACGGGAGGCAACTAGTCATCTGGGCAGAGAGAGCCATTAGTGCTCCGCGAGCTGCAGTGCTGCTGGGAACCACATCAGGACAATGGTGCTGACTGGTTCCCTTTAAGACACATTATAGCACCCTCCATATTACACACAGTCAGACAGTAACGTGCACAACCCTCCTTGGATCCAATGGAGGCCATGTGCATTACAGTCTCATTGCGTCTCCGTATCCATGGAGACCAGAACTTCTGGCCTAGCAGTGGATCTCGGCCCATCATGACAGGTACACTTTAATGGTAACCAGTAGCAAGGTAATTGGTCATTGATATATTTAAGGCAGGAATGGGGAACCTGCAGCCCTCCAGCTGTTGCAAAACTACAATTCCCATCATGCCTGGACAGCCAAAGCTTTAGCAATGGAAATTGTAGTTTGACAACAGCTGGAGGGCCGAAGGTTCCCCATCCCTGCTTTAAAGTGATCTGTCAGTAGGTTTATGTTGTCCTATCTCAGGGTAGTATAACCTAGTGATAGGCTGCCCTCATTTAAGGCATCATATACCTAGTGACAGATTCCCTTTAAGGCAAGGATGGGGAACCTTCAGCCCTCCAGCTGTTGCAAAACTACAATTCCCATCATGCCTGGACAGCCAAAGCTCCGCTTTGGCTGTCCAAGCATGTTGGGAATTGTAGTTTTGCAACACCTGGAGGGCTGAAGGTTCCCTATCCCTGCTTTAAAGGGGTTATCCAGCGCTACAAAAACATGGCCACTTTTCCCCCTACTGTTGTCTCCAGTTCAGGTGCAGTTTGCAATTAAGCTCCATTTACTTCAATGGAATTGAGTTTCAAAACCCCACCCAAACTGGAGACAACAGTAGGGGGAAAGTGGCCATGTTTTTGTAGCGCTGGATAACCCCTTTAAGGTTTGGGTGCCAGTTGTAGGCTGACAGGAAGGGAAAAGCAACAACATATACAAAATAAGAAGCGAGAAAGTCGTCTCCGGATACTAACCACATGCAGCTGCTCCTGGATCCTGACATCTCCGGAAAGTGGTTACATGTGTCCTGTTTTCTCTCCCTTCAGACACAAAGACACATGATGATCAGCGAGTGTTTATATGTGGCTGCCGTCACTCTGATGACTCAATGGTGGCGTGACTCACAGGAGATTCAGCAACTAGGAGGGATTTTGGATATACTGAATAGTCACCGTGTCATTATGAAAAATGTAACAAAAGATATTTACTTCTAATGTACCATAAGCTATAAGAGACGCCCAGATAGCGGTTGTGACCGGGCCCTGGTGTCTAGGGATCCTCTGCCACATAACAAGATGGCACTCTTATCACTATGCTGGGTGAGGGTCACTGATACTGGAGAAAGTAATGGTGTCGGGGACTGAATGACTTCCCATCCTGTCCGCCCTGCCTGGGGTCCTGTGACATTCTCTGCAGACTATTGCACAATACAGCTGCATTGGTGATTTTACCCGTATCAGCTGGAATCTTAAGGTTTACTATGGGTAGTCGCACATATCTGGGTACAGGCCTAAACTGCAGATTGCTGACTGTATGTTGGCATTATTTGAGCACAGTATGATGGAATTTTTTTTAGCACTGTATGTTGGTAATATTTGAGCACAGTATGATGGTATTATTTGAACACTGTATGATGGTATTATTTGAGTACTGTATAATGGTTATATTTAAGCACTGTATGATGGTAATATTTGAGCACTGTATGATGGTATTATTTGAGTACTGTATAATGTTTATATTTGAGCACTGTATGTTGGTATTATTTGAGCACTGTATATTGGTTATATTTAAGCACTGTATAATCGTATTATTTGAGCACTGTGGGGGACATTTATTAAGTCTGACGGTTATTACGCCGGACTTAAAAATGTCCCCGCATCTCCGGCGCTACGGAGATTCATGTAGAGGGGTACTGCCTCTTCATAAATACCGTGTGCGTCGGTGCGCACGGCAGAAAACCTACGCCACCTGAGAGGTGGGGTAGGTTTTCGGCTTATCTCTGAGTATTATTTGAGCACTGTATAATGGTATTATTTGAGCACTATATACATGTATTATTAGATCACTGTATTTTGGAATTATTTAAGCACTGTATGATGGTATTATTTGAGCACTATATAAGGGTATTATTAGATTACTGTATGTTGGTATTATTTAAGCACTGTATAATCGTTATAGTTAAGCAATGTATAATGGTATTATTTGAGCACTGTATGATGGTAAGGGTATTATTAGATCACTGTATGTTGGTATTATATGAGCACTGTATGATGGTATTATTTGAGCACTGTATGTTTGTATTATTAGATCAGTGTATATTGGTATTATTTGAGCACTATATGATGGTATTATTTGAGCACTTTATGTTCATATTATTTAAAGGTCATTCCCAACTGAAAAATGTATCCCCGATCCCTGAAAATGGGGCTTAATAGAGAATCTGCCTCTATTCATCATAAGCAAATATTGCTTTACATTGGCAATATAGTGGTCAACCCCTTCAAGCCCTTTAAAGTGAAGCTTTACTTTTGCTGCGTATGTTTGGGCAGCAGCAGTGTACAGCATTGCTGTTTGGCCTAGGTATGTGTACACTATATGACACTATGTATGGGCACCACATGTACATATCTATCCATATAGCCACATAACCAGGGTATGGTGTCCACATGGAGGCCCCATCTCCACATGGAGGTTCACCCCCATCTCCGATCTAGCGTTCTCCATGGGTAATAAGCGTGACACTCACTTTACTCCATTCTTTCATCATCACCTTTGGTTCTGCAACTATACGGTGACTTTTCCACAAATAGAGCTCCACAATTCTTTGCTGTCAGTCTTTCCAGGCTGTGACGGCCCCTATTCTGGTTGTCATCCATCATTCTCCTAACCCAATATACAGTAACTAATGAATTGCTAAAGCTAGACAGATAGAAACATGGACATTTACAATACAAGCTATTATCCTGCCCTTCTGGACACACTGAACCACAGGAAACACATTTTACGGCAGACGGAACATAACATGGATGATCTCAGGGACAAAGTGCTATGAGCTGAGAGGAGTGTGGGCTTTATGGCGCAGAGGCCTGTCCCGGTTAATAGAGCATTCATAAAGGATTCATCTCTATAATCCCACCACTAATTTAGTATTACAGGCCCCCTGAAACTTACTGAGCATCCTGTCTCCTCCACCGCATGTCTGCCCTAATTTTTCTGAAGGCCACTTCCCAGCTTCCTCTTCTCCTCCCCTCTCATTCCCAGAAACCCAGGATAGAAAAAAGTGTGTAACTTCTCTCTGAAATCCGAAACCTTTAATGTACACGTTGCTGTAAAACACCAAGATCTGTTTTAGGATCCTTCCCCACTGAAGGGATTAGGGATGGGGGTAGAGAGAGGCCTGATCACTACCAGATGTTGGTCACTGCTGACGGGAGACTGGTTAACCCTTTGTTTCATTACTTACTGACCTCTAGCCGAGAACTATGGAGCCTGACAATAAGTTACTCTTCCCCTGCAAACAAAAGTATTATTCTATCTATCTCATATCTAATCTATCTATCTATCTATCTGTCTGTCTGTCTGTCTGTCTGTCTGTATGTCTGTCTAATCTATCTAATCTATCTATCTCCTATCTATCTATCATAGTTGCCAACAGTCCCGGTTTTGCCGGGACTGTCCTGATTCTGAGGAGACAGCCGCGGCAAAACCATGTCCCGGGAAGCTCCACCCCTGCCGCCGGAAGCCCCGTCCCCTTCCAGCGCTAGTGATGTAACTCATGCAGAGCAGGGAGAGGAGTCCCTGGGGAACTAGAGGAACCATACTGGTGAGGTAAGTATAGCTTTTGTTTGTTTTTTTTAAATACAGAAGAAGGGACAAGAGGATGCTAAAGGGGGTACTGGTATGATGATGAAGAGACAGGAGGAGGATGAAGGGGGAAGTAGTATGATGATGGAGGGGCAGGAGGATGAGAGGGGTAGTACTATGATCATAAAAGGGCAGGAGGATGAAGGGGGAAGTAGTATGATGATGGAGGGGCAGAAGGATGAGAGGGGTAGTACTATGAGGATGAAGGGGAAGTAGTATGATGATGGAGGGGCAGGAGATTGAGAGGGGTAGTAATATGATGATGGAGGGGCAGGAGGATGAAGGGGGTAGTAGTATGATGATGGAGGGGCAGGAGGATGATGAAGGGGTAGTAATATGATGATGGAGGGGCAGGGGGATGAAGGGGGTAGTAGTATGATGATGGAGGAGCAGTAGGATGAAGGGGGTAGTATTATGATGATATGGGGTGCAGCTGCATCACATGGGTACAAACTACTAGTATGTACAGTCAGTCATTAGAATGTTATCTCTGAGTCTCAGCCTGCTCTGAGTGGGGTGTGCAATATACTGGGGACCTAATACTGGGGTGTGTAATATACTGGGGACCTAAACAGAGGTGTGTCATATACTGAGGACCTAATACTGGGGTGTGTCATATACTGGGGACCTAATACTGGGGTGTGTAATATACTGGGGACCTAATACTGGGGTGTGTAATGCTCCTTTTGTGTTGTTCTGACTGTAAATTCTAACTGGAAAATTTTGAACCCACACCCATGATAAGCCACACCCCACCAATACCACACCCACAATAAGCCACACCCCTTTTAATGTTAAAGCGTTCCTGAAAAAAAATCAATCATCTATCTCAGTATTGGCTATTAATATGGGTTCACACAACATGTCTAATTGATTGAAGGTTCTACATGCTTGCAATTACTGGTGAATACCACAATCCTGCAGCTGCTCAGCCTCAGTGCCCCCATGACAACAATTCTTGCAAACCAACAATTAGGAAAAATTGTGGATCTCAACAGCACAAATTCGCTTGGACCAGATCTGGCACATGGACCTTGGCTAGGAAGCAGGAAATCACCTGGCACAGATACCAGTAAATAGATGTAAATTACTTTTTATGATGCAACAAATTTTGAAATTTTGAAGTGATACTGAAACATGTTCTTTTTTACTGATCAGTTTCTATTTTGTGATTGCAATTTTTTAAATTTCATATGTATGTTCCATATGTTATACAAATCTAACCTTCTGATAGCTCCCTAGTGGGCACAGGGCACTGAGGATGAGCGTATGTATCCTGCAGGAACACTGGGGATGTGGCTACCGCCCCTCCAGGCACCTATCCAGCCCCCTCCATTGATGATCATAAGAACGTGGCAATGCGCCCCCAGCCAACCCCATTGATGGTCATTGGGGGGGTTTTGCCACGTGATGGATGGGGCTACGCCCTCTGGCGTAAGGACGGCATTGCTGGAAAGTGATCTGTACAGAACTGGAAGTCTCAGCTCAGCTTTGGGCCTAGTGACCAGAATGAAAACTGCAAGATGTCAGTATTAAAATCTTAAAACATAGTAAAATAGAAAATTAGAAAAAAACACAAAAAAAAAAAAAAAAATGATGTTTAACATAGAGAACTGGAGAAGTTAAATACCTCTCTAGAGCTCCCAGGAAAACATGGATACAGCATGTGGTATCCTACCACGGGTGTTACAGTAATATATACCCCTCACAAAAGTCTGTACTTATTGTACTTGTGTGGTGATGAAGGTAGTACTAAAGTTTCGCCACTAGATGTCACTGTATTGTATATGCGTATCTGGAAGCTGCACAGCTGAAGGATGTGAAGGGTTATTGTTTCTCTATGTGTCACCTGAATCTGTAGACCAGTGGGAGTCTTGTTTTCTTCTCTCCTATTACCTCTCTTCTTATTTCTTCTGTTGCACTCTTTACCCACTCTCAGCACACATTAGTTACGCTGGGAGGGTAGTCACGTGGGAGACAGGAAGATCAGTCTAGAACCCCGCATGGGAAGGATGCAAGACAGTACACCTCTAACAGCTTTCTTACTAGTAACGCTACACAGCACTATACACTGTTAAACCCCTCTCAGGAGAGGACAAGCCAGAGACAACCTCAACCAATGCCAAGGACAAGGAGAGTCATAGAGCAGGACAGTATCCACAAAAGCCAAAGAGCTAGGAACTGATCTCAATAAGCCTATGAACTCTATCTCGCAGCTCGGGTGTCGGCAGGAAATCCTCAGCATTCCGCTCATCACAGGTAACAAGGTCTGGGGCTTGTGTCACCCTCTAGGAAGGTTCAGCCGAGTCTAGTGGGCATAAGGTGGTGTGAAGACTATTTAAGGTCAATACACGGGCACAGGTGTTCTTTTTCTTCTTCTAAGTATTCTACCTCATCCTCCAACATCCCGGCAGAGCATAGTACTACCTGGTTTGAGACTCTCGTGGCATCCTCCTCTCTGCTACTGTGCTTCTTCGTATCACTCAGCACACTATATAGTCGGCATGACTATATCCTACACTGCACTTCTACTACAGATCAGGTTGCTGTATTGACAAGTATTTGTCCAGAACTATTGTCAAGTGTGTTACCAAGTGCTTTATCCAGAGAAACTTCATACCGTTCTGTATGTCCTGCTGCACATTTGAAACTTTAAGTAAACCAAACTTATGCACACTCAAGAGACTCTGTGAATTCTCACTATCCACTGACACAGCACACACCGCAACCTTGGGACACTTCCCCTTTCTGTGGGTGGTGGTTCCTATAGTCCGGGAGGGTCACTATAACACTCTGGCCATCTGTGATCACTGTAACCCAAGGGACCAAGAAGCAGCCCGGCAGGACACTGGCCACGGGGAGAAAGGGTACAACCGGCCTTGTCAACTAAAAGCAGGCGTGCCATTACACCTGTGTGCCCACCAGGCACTGGCATCACGAAATAACCCTCCATGGTCTGGCTGTATCTAAGGCCAACCACATCCGGCGTGGAGTCACACCTGACCACCTAGCAAGTGACCTGCCGATCCTCCGATATAACACCACACTGGGGGTACACTACCACACAGCCCCTAGCCTATAGCTGTGTCCATGTGTTCCAGGACTCTTAAGGGTGGCATTCAACTTCTCCAGCCGCTGGGAGTAAAATGCCGAATATTTGGGTTCCCAGAACATTGCCGAACCTGAGCAGTTTAGCCAATCTGCTCACCACTGTCTGTAACCATATAGCGGCACACCATATTAGCACTAGTAGGAGAGTCAGCACTAGAGCTAAAGTAGACAGGGCTGTGAGGTCTATAGTGAAGTTACACAATAACACAAGAATAAACCACAAATAAAGTAAAAGGTCGTTTATTGTGAAGAACCAAAAATAGACATGAACTTGTGTAACGCATTTCCATATCACAAGATGAGAGAGTCACTGGAGGTTTCCAATTTTTCATCATGACCAGGGGTGTTTAGAAAAAAGGGGGTGAGCTCAATAACAAAAACTCAAAATGGATCCCCCCCCCCCATCCAAAAGACCACCTCAATCCTTCCTTTGTTTCTTAAAGGACAGTTCTTTGACATGGGAGCTATACATGGCATCATATGGCAACTCTTGGAGTCCTTCACTGCTATGACCCTTCCATATTGGTTGGGCCATACACTGTAGTAGTACCTGACTCACACTAGACACATTTTAGTCAGGATTCCTATATTTGCCCTTCCTTATTGAGTCTCACCGATCAGGTCCATAGTCACCGCATTAAGCCGTAAATTTCTCAAGCCTATGTAGTTACATCCAGGGGTGCGCTCACGTCCATGGGTCCATGTTGGATTATAGTTGTAAGCTGCTTAACCATAGAACAACTACAGGTCTAAAATACTTGGTAATTCAGGTTAGTAGCTTTGGACTGAGTTCACAGTAGTAAAATTCAGATTTTGCATCAATATTATGGCCACAAGTCCTGACCCGACTATAAGACGTCTGTCAGTTTGGGCCATTAGACCTGTAGTTGGGCCGGGTGCAAAAATCTGTATTAGGGTTATTACTAACCCATTTTTTAAGGAAATTTGTATTGTACCTACAGAGCTGCAGACAAGAGCTGCAAATCTTCCCTAAAAACTAAATCTTAAAGAAGTTAAAAAAAAAAAATATGTCTGAAACAGCACCGCTTTTATCCATAGGCTGTGTCTGGTATTGCATCACAGACTTGATCCATCAAATTGTCAGATTTGCAATACCCAACACGTCCCCTATGCAAGAGTGGCGCTGTTTCTGGAAAAAAAGACAAACCCTGTAACCTCTGATAACTTCTGTGCAAATAAATATAAACCATGCAAGAATCCAGTCAATGCAACAGGAAACCTTTAATCCACATTACACATAGGTACAATCCATGTATGCACACTTCAGTGACCACGCGTTTTTAGAGGTGAGGATTGTGATGTCTGCATTCATTCATCAGGGGCGGGCAGGATGTGGTGCTCCTTCTTGGAAACTCCTCAGCAGACTCTGTATGAGATAAGGGAAGAGCAGGAACAATGTCTAGATACCAAGAGGAACTTGACAGAAAAAGGATCTACACAGCAGACATGATATTGAGATATTAATAGCTAATTATAAACTGCTGAAATATTTTTTGCATATAGTTTGCATTTTTTATAATGCAGCATAGACTATTATTATAGAATAGTATTGTCCTTATGTATACCGGTTTAAGCTCATCTGCCATATACTGGCCGGCTGCCATCTTGTCTTCTTCTTCCCAACATACCTCAGGCTTTCCAGGGATAGAGAGGGCAGATTCTTATAATACAGCACTATGAGGCATCCTATGTAAGTGTGCAGTGACCTAGAACTGTTGTCCCACAACTCACACTGGAGTCTCAGTGAAGTCCTATGAGGTGCAGCTTCCTGCAACCTGTCCTACACAGCAGTTACACTATATGGACAAAAGTAGGCACTAGCACTCGCACATTTTTGGGGGGCCATACCATAGACAGTCTCTACAACTGTTCCTGCTGTGTCATCTGTTTTATCGCAGCTCTGCTGTAGCCACATATTTCATTACTGCATCTGGGTCACATGACCTCCTTATTCACCATCTTGACTATTTTTTTCAAACTGCATTCCAAGTTCAGCACTCCGAAGCGTTTGGCGGCCCTATAGAGAATAAAAAGATCTCAGGCCATGGTGGCCGCTCAAGCAGACTGAGCACCCCATTAATTTTTGGGCCATTGGAATCCCCGTTCTCAAGTATGATGGGGATCTAGGCTGTCAGATCCCCAGTGATCAGTTTGTTATTCCCTATACATAAGATAGGGTATAACAAGTTAAGATGGCAATGACTGTCATGTATTCATTGTAAAATAGATTATCCATTTGGTGCCCAGTGTTAAAAGGGGTTGTAACGAAATTAGGGAGAGGAAATAACTAGCTGACTGGTGATGGTCCAACATGGAGCCTCCACCAATCATGTGGATGGAAGACAATAGGAGATCTATTCATTATGATAATGTGAATTGTTAAGTTTTACATGGCCAGAGTACCGCTTTAAGGAACTACAGCAGCTCAGCCACAAAGTGGAGACGATGTAAAGTTACAAAGCGGAGTCACCGAGGGCCGAGGAACATAATGTAAAAAGTCACCAACACTGCTGACTCCATAACTGCAGAGACCAAACATCATCTCACATAAAATCAGCACAAAACTGAGCCCTTCCAGTGTCTTTATGACATGGGTGTCCATGGCTGAGCATCTGCATGCAAACCTTACACACCAAGCACAATCACAGGTGTCAGATGGAGAGGTGTAAAGCCAAGCAGAGGAGACGTGTTGTCTGGAGTGACCAATAACACTTCTCTATTTGGCATCTGAGTTTGGGTTTGGTGATGCCAGGAGAATCTGCCTGACTACATTGTGCCAGCTGTAGTCTGGTGGAGGGAGGACAATGCTATGGGACTGTTTTTGAGGGGTCAGCCTAGGTCCCTTCGTTCCAGTGATGGGAAATTTTAAAGAATTCCACAGTTAGGCCATGTTCCCACGTAGTAAGACACCGGCCGTTCCGTGACCCGGCCGCATTCGAATTCCCCGCCCCACGCTCCATTGTGTGCACTGAGAGGTTTTCTGCAGCCGCTATTCAATGAATAGCAGCCGCAGAAAAATTACATGTCATTTTTTTGCAGAGGATCCCGACGCATAGTATACACTCCGGCCGGGATTCCCTTAGCCTGTAGCACTACGTAAGTTCTGTAGTAATCACGGCAGTTGTTGCAAATCATAGTGTGAACATAGCCTTATTCTGGAACAGTTAAGGACCAAACCCAACTCATTCCCTGTAGGAACCTCCAATTGTTACTATTGGACAGCATCCAAGGATACAGCTGAGCTGGGATGAAACAAATGACCCTGCAGGAATACTGCAGGTGGATTAGTATTATTCTATATGTATTCACATGTATTAATATTACATACTATTATGTCTATGAGATGTGAAAGAAAAAATGATCTACTGTCTACTTACCAGGGGGTGGATCTCCTCACATGCCCTCTGTCTCAGTCCTGTTGAAGAAAATACAATCAGTTCTGAGGAATAAAACTATTCTCTCCATGTACTACAGCCGCACTCTTAAAGGGGTATTCCATCACAGCTAATATAGTTATACTAAATCCTTTTGCTAATACTTTAATTTACCAAACTTGCCTCCTTCTCCATATATGCTGATTCTTACCTCCTAGTGCTGACAGCTCATTGTCTAGGTTACCGACCACTACTTTGCTCTAACAGCAGTGGTCTGTCTGGTGTATATATAGCTATAACATAAATGTATAGAGGTAGATATAGAGATAGACATTTATGAACATTGCACCTGTATAAATATATATATATACACTATATCTATATATACATAAGCCAGACCACTGCTTTTAGAGGTGGTGGTCGGTAACCTAGACAATGAGCTGTCAGCAATTGGAGGGAAAGAGCAGCAAATCAGGAGAAGGAGACAAGTTTGCTTGCGCTACGCTGTGTCTGAAGAGGAGGGTAACACAGCTTGGACTCAGGAAGTAAGCTGGCTCAGAGTACCCCTTTAAGCTTATCATACATATACACATGCACGCTCACTTTGGCTGAGCATATATGTGTTAATGGGAAGATAACAACCAGGTTCTTATTTTTTTACTTGCCATTGCCTTGCCCGCGCTGCTGCCCGTTCTTGCCTACGTCTGGCATAGTAGTCTGGTTCCACAGTCTCCTGCACAGCTTGTTCTAGGAAAACAGAAGAACATGTCAGTCCTCTACAGATATTGGTTTCCGTATAGCTGTGAAAACACATAATAAATTGATTCCCTGGCAGAATCCATCATGATACAGCATACGGCAATGATCTAATGTGAATGGTGGTGAGCTGCAATACCAGGCACTGCCTATAGGCAAGAGTGGCGCTGTTTCAAATAAAGCAGGTAAACAAATACTGTTTGTATTCACTGGAAGCAAACAGAAAACTTATGTTTGTGCAATGTTTGGGCATTAAAAGAAAAAGTATATTACACAGACGATGAATATGAATAAGCTCCATTTACACCACAGTGACCCCTCCCCCTACACAATCAAGACCAACTTACCTATTTCATCCATAATATTTTCAACAGCAGCAGGGGCGGATCTCTCCTATAACACAGAAAAAATCACATTTATCAGACAACAGAACACACACATAGGTATCTAAACCTACATCATTTAATAGGGAAAGAAAGTACTATCTGTGCCTACATACTTTACAGGGAAAACAGGGAGGTGGTACTATCTTTTTGTACATCATTTACATGGAAAACATGGAGGCAGTATTATATGTTCCTACATCATTTACAGGGAAAACATGGAGGTAGTACTATCTGTACTATCTTCCTGCATTATTTACAGGGAGAAGCAAAGTGTATTTGCATAATTTACAGAGACAGACAGGAGGCAGCACTATCTGTGTCCACATCATTTATGAAAGAGACAAAAAGACAGTACAGTCTCCAGCTAAATTATTTATGAACAGAGACAGGCAGTACCATCTGTAGCCACACCATTTATGAAAGAGACAGGAAGGCAGTACTATGCTGTTACACAGTTAATATTCTTATTATTGTATATGGATCTTTCTATGACTAGTTATTTGCTGCCACCTAGTGGTCGTTCTTGGTATGTTTTGTTTCCATGTTCCTTTATGGATACACCACCCATTTCCTGTGTATGTATTACCACTTCCTGCTTCTTCTTGGTGTATTTTCCTGCATCATGGCTGCCTGCATCTACCACATGTAACAGGGCTCCTGTATCCTGCATGCTAAGCTAAGGAAAGCATCATCTTTTGACCGCATAATACTAAATCCATTCATTCTGCTGTATTCCTGTTGTTTGATGTACAGAATAAACCAGCTTTTGGATGAAAACAGTGTTGGTGAGTTCAGCTATCTGATAAGGATTGTCCTCAGTGGTTACATCTGCTTATACAGGCCAGGCATAGAGGTCTTACAAGGGATAAATCACTACAACAATAATCTGAGTCAGAATAGTCAAAAGATGCATAGAATTCCTCCAGCCTGCTGTGTATATGTGTGTGCCTAATCTGCAATCAAGCTCAGTGCACCATCCACCATCTTGAATCACATTGTCGCACAAGCTTACTGCACTCCATGTGAATGATAAAAAACTGTTCCTCTACATTGAACTGTGTTACCTCACCTGTCTAAGCTGCTGTTGGTCTTCTTAAAGAGACAGTACCATTTTTTGCATAACAGTAAAAAATGTCTAGACAAGGCTCTAAACACTTTCTTATTGCCGAACCAATGCAGACACTTCATGCTACTGAACCGGCAGGCCCACAGGGAGCAGATCCGGCAGACATTACTGAACAGAGTGTAAAAACCAAACGTACAATAAAACCCACACAGAAACTCAGGGAAAACTATGAAGCCACTACAGATGAGTTCTCCAGAAACCTGTCAGACCTCTGGGACAGAACCTCACACTGTATGTCAGTTTTGTCACACTGTAATGATCAACCAGCCGAATTAATAGACTCTGTAAATCGCCTATGTGTCGCATATGAACGTTACCAGCGACTGTCTGTAAAGTACTCAGCTTTCCTGCAGGACTCTAATAAAGAGGATTCTTCAGAAGAACTGACAAGGACCAATGCACTGAATCAACAAAGGGATCTTGAAGTACAAAATGCTAAGTTTAAGGCAGAACTCCGCGTTACTCAACTGCAGGAGACCAGATCTCACAGATCCACCTCAACAAAGCGCACTTCACTGTCCTCTAGATCCTCTCGCTCTAGAAATTCGACATTAAGTGACAAGCTAATAGAAGCCCGCGCTGATGCTGAAGCAAAAAAAGCGCAAAGTGCTTTTACCAGAAAGCAAGCAGAGGTAGAAGCACGCAAAGCAGCTTACCATGCTAAGATGGTAGCTCAGCAAGCAGAGGCAGATTCACAAATAAAGATTCTTCAAATGGAAGGGGAGGAAGCAGCTTCTACTGCAAGATTGAAAGTTCTTGAACAAGCAATGGAACAGAGCACTAATTTGGACTGTCTTATCTCAGCAGAACCAGAAGATCCAGTTGAACGCACCAGTGAATATGTACTAAAGCATAACATTTGTAAAGATACAGAATCATCAACTGTACCTCCTACTAAAGACACTGTACTGACTCTCAACACAGAGACCTCTCAACTCCATATGCCTGAGCCTCTTCAAGGCTACAACACAATTACATATATGCAGCAAACCACATCAACTCCTGCCAACAATAATGTGACCTTTGGTGACAAGCTGCAACTCAAGCCACAGCCAGCACAAGCCTTAGAGACCAAACCACAGTTAAATGCTCATGCAACATCATTTTACCCTGGTAAAGCTCACCCTACATCACCAGAGAACTTTCACAACCAATGGGTTCCACAAGTGACTTTGGCACCAAAGAGTGAGAAAACAGATTTGAATGATTTTGCCAAGTATATGGTACGCCGTGAGCTCATTAATACTAGTCTACAAAGGTTTGATGACTGTGCAGAGAACTACAGGGCCTGGAGAGCGACCTTCAAGGCTGCTATTGCTGATCTCAACTTTACTACTAAGGAAGAACTTGATCTGCTCATAAAGTGGCTGGGACCAGAATCTGCTGATCGTGTCAAAAGACTGAGAACAGCACATGTTGACCATCCTGATGCAGGTCTTGTTGCTGCATGGACAAGACTTGAGCAAGCTTATGGTAGCTCTGAAGCCATAGAAAGCTCTCTATTCAAAAGACTACAAAACTTCCCAAAATTAGCAAACAAAGACTATCGCAAGCTGCAGGATCTAAGTGACCTCCTTATGGAGCTAGAGTTGGCAAAGACAGATCCACGTCTACCTGGACTAAGCTTCCTGGACACCGCTCATGGTGTCAACCCGGTGGTGTCTAAACTGCCATACAGCCTGCAAGAGAAATGGACACAACAGGGCTCAAAGTACAAAAGAGACTATAATGTATCCTTTCCTCCATTCTCATACTTTTGCAGGTTCATTAGTGATCAAGCTTGGATGAGAAATGACCCCAGCTTCAGCTTCAGTGAACCCAACGTGCCTGCTTCATCCTCATCATCAAGGTATGATAACACTGCACCTAAACGGAAAGACCTTAATAGAGCAATATCTGTCAAGAGGACAGACATCTCACCTTCCACTACCTCACCTAGTGATCAGAGCGTTGTGGATAACAAAGATAAAGACCCTAATCGCCAGTGTCCTATTCACAAGAAGCCTCACTCTCTTAAGAAATGTCGAGGGCTTAGGGCAAAGACTCTACAAGAGCGCAGGGAGATTCTACAGAAACTTGGAATATGTTTTAAGTGTTGTTCTTCTTATAGCCATCAAGCTAAAGACTGTAAAGTTGCCATCAAGTGCACAGAATGCAGTAGTGAAAAACATGTTACAGCTATGCATCCTACTCCACTTCCAGACAAACTACAGCAGCCAACTAACTCCCCCTCTGCCTCAAATCATGGCGGGGAGCAACAAAGTCATGCTCCAACCAAAGATAGTGTTTTCTCTTCATGCACAGAAGTATGTGGAGAAGGCTTGGATCATAAATGCTGTGCCAAGGTATGCCTAGTCAAGATATACCCGAAGGACCATCCTGAGAAAGCTGTTAGAATGTATGCCATAATAGATGAGCAAAGTAACAGATCCCTGGTCAAGCCTAAATTCTTTGAGATCTTTGGCATAGAAGGTCACGCCACACCGTATACTCTCAGAACCTGTTCTGGTCGCATAGAGACTTTCGGCAGAAGAGTCGATGGGTTCATGGTTTCTCACATCAAGGGGGAAGAGGGCATACCCCTACCAACATTAGTTGAGTGTGACCAGATACCAGATGAAAGGGAAGAAATTCCCACTCCTGAAGCCGCATATCATCATCCTCACTTAAGGCACCTTGTTGATGAGATTCCTGCAATGGAAACCAATGCTGAAATTTTGGTCCTCCTAGGAAGAGACATTCTTAGAGTCCATAAAGTACGTGACCAGTGTGATGGACCTGACAACGCCCCTTATGCACAAAGACTTGACCTAGGCTGGGTAATAGTGGGCGATGTATGCTTGGACAGGATGTGTACGTCACCTGAGATCCGCTCCTTCAAAACTTACGTGTTGGGAAATGGACGTGCCTCACACTTTAAACGATGTCCTCACCATTATGAAATAAAAGAGAAGCCTCTTGACATCATCCAAGTACGGCATGTTACTTCTGTCCTTTGTGATGACAATCTAGGTGCTGGAGTGTTTAGTACTACAAGTGATGACAACAAAATAGCCTTGTCAATTGAAGACAAAGAGTTCATCAAAATAATGGACAAAGAATTCTTCCAGGATGAGTCTAACAGCTGGGTTGCGCCATTACCACTTCGTGCTGCAAGGGCCAAACTCCCAAGCAATCGTGAACAGGCTATATCCAGATTCAATTCACTTCAACGAACACTAAAGAACAGACCTGAAATGAAGGACCATTTCATTGCTTTTATGAAAAGGATCTTTGACAATGATCATGCGGAACCTGCACCACCGCTTCAAGAACACGAAGAGTGCTGGAACCTGCCCTTCTTCGGAGTGTATCACCCCCGCAAGCCTAAACAAATCAGGGTAGTATTTGATTCCAGTGCCAAGCAGCAAGGTGTATCCTTGAACGATGTTCTTCTCACGGGCCCAAATCTAACCAACAACCTTGTAGGTGTACTTATGAGGTTTAGAAGAGAGCCAGTTGCAATAATTGCCGACATTGGGCAAATGTTTCATTGCTTCATTGTACGTGAAGACCATAGGAACTTCCTAAGGTTTCTGTGGCACCGAAACAACAACATGGACAATGAGATCATGGAATATCGTATGAAAGTACATGTTTTTGGGAATAGTCCCTCACCCGCTGTTGCAACATATGGTTTAAGAAGGACTGCCCTTGATGGAGAAAAGGAGTATGGTGTGGATGCTCGACACTTCGTTGAGAGAGACTTTTATGTTGACGATGGGCTTAAGTCTTTACCTACAGATGAAGAAGCCATAGACCTGCTCCAAAGGACACAAGGTATGCTCTCTGAGGCTAACCTCAGACTACACAAGATTGCCTCAAATAGTGTTGCCGTTATGAAGGCCTTTCAACCTGATGATCACGCAACAGGGTTTAAAGATCTAAGCCTGGGGATGGACATGCCACCTGAACAGCGAAGTCTAGGCCTACGGTGGGACTTATCAAAGGATACCTTCGGCTTTCAAGTCAACTTTGCAGATAAGCCATTTACCAAGCGTGGTGTTCTGTCAGTAGTGAACAGCTTGTACGATCCAATGGGATTTGTGGCTCCCATCACTGTACAAGGCAAATCCTTGCTTAGGCAGTTCTCAGAGACTGTTAAAGATTGGGACGCTCCACTGCCAGCAGACAAGCTCTCCAAGTGGGAGTCCTGGAAACAATCTCTACGTGCCTTAGATGGAATCCGTATACCACGCTGCTACACTTCAGCTTCACTTTCTACAAGTCAGAGAAAGGAGCTTCACATCTTCTCAGATGCATCTACTGAGGCCATAGCAGCTGTTGCCTACCTCAAGGTAAAAGACTCTTCTAATCGTACCCACATAGGGTTTCTGTTTGGGAAAGCTAAGTTAGCACCTAAGCCAGAACACACTATCCCTAGGCTTGAACTTTGTGGGACCATTCTAGCTGTAGAAATTGCAGATTTCATACTACGTGAGCTGGACATTCTGATAGATGACATCAAGTTCTACACAGACAGCAAGGTTGTTCTAGGCTACATATACAACCAGACTAAACGTTTTTATGTGTATGTCAGCAACTGTGTTGAAAGAATCAGGAAGTCATCTAAACCTGAACAATGGCATTATGTTCCATCTGAAATGAATCCTGCAGATCATGCAACTAGACCAGTGTCTGCAAGCGCCTTTGCTAATTCTTCTTGGATATCAGGTCCTGAATTCCTGCTGGATCAGTCAGAAGAAACGCCAGCTGAAATCTTCAGTATTCTAGAACCTGACAAAGATCCAGAGATTCGTCCGGAAGTGAAAACCCTCATCACCCGAACTAAACAAAGACTTGTCTTGGACGATTCAGAGAACCCAGCTATCCTTACTCCAGCTGCTCTACTTACCCAGAAGCTTGGGTCCATTCCTGTTCCACCTGGAGACTTTAAATCAGGAAATCTGTGCTATTACCAGTGGAAGAGAGTACAACACCTTGCCGACTGCTTCTGGAATCGTTGGAAGATGGAATATCTTTCTACTCTGCAAGGACGGAGGATATGGCAACGCCTGAACCCTAACATTAAGGTTGGAGATCTTGTTCTACTCAAGGATCAACAAGCCGCAAGAATCGAGTGGCCTATGGGACTTATTATAGAGAGCATTCTTAGTGATGACGGTAAGGTACGCAAGGTGGAGGTGAGAGTTGCAAGACAAGGGACTGTAAAGACTTTCATCAGGCCTATCACGGAACTTATCTTGCTCTTGCCCTGTGGAGAATGAACTTGAGTATGCTGCTGGATCCTACCTTTGACTTGAATTCCCATAATTGTCGCATTATTTGCATGTTTTTTTTTTTGTCTTTCAGGTTCAAGACATCTAAGCAAATTGCACTGTTGTTTATTTGCGATTGTATAACTACCGTTATGGTGTAAATAGTGACATTTGCACGCCAGACGGGGAGTATGCTGTTACACAGTTAATATTCTTATTATTGTATATGGATCTTTCTATGACTAGTTATTTGCTGCCACCTAGTGGTCGTTCTTGGTATGTTTTGTTTCCATGTTCCTTTATGGATACACCACCCATTTCCTGTGTATGTATTACCACTTCCTGCTTCTTCTTGGTGTATTTTCCTGCATCATGGCTGCCTGCATCTACCACATGTAACAGGGCTCCTGTATCCTGCATGCTAAGCTAAGGAAAGCATCATCTTTTGACCGCATAATACTAAATCCATTCATTCTGCTGTATTCCTGTTGTTTGATGTACAGAATAAACCAGCTTTTGGATGAAAACAGTGTTGGTGAGTTCAGCTATCTGATAAGGATTGTCCTCAGTGGTTACATCTGCTTATACAGGCCAGGCATAGAGGTCTTACAAGGGATAAATCACTACAACAATAATCTGAGTCAGAATAAGTACTATCTGTAGCCACATCATTTATAAAAGAGACAGGGAGGCAGCACTATCTGTAGCCACATCATTTATGAAAATAAAGCAGTACAGTCTCTAGCTACATTATATATTTACAGAAGCGAGCAAAAATCTCTGTGCCCACATAATTTATAATAGAGAGACACTAGCACACTGTATTTGTGTGTACACCATTTGCAAAGAGAAGCAGGGAGTCAGTGTTATCTGTACCTATAGCAGTTATAGGAAGAGACCAGGAGGCAGCATTATCTGTACCTATTATAGGCAGAGCCAATATGGCAGTATTATCTTTACCTACATCAGTTATAGACAGAGACAAGGAGGCAGTACTCTGTTCCCACATCAGTTATAGGCAGAGACAAGGAGGCAGTACTATCTGTGCCTACATCAGTTATATGCAGAGAGGAGGCAGTACTATCTGTGCCTACATCAGTTATAGGGAGAGACAAAAAGGCAGTACTATCTGTGCCTACATCAGTTATAGGCAGAGAGAAGGAGGCAGTACTATCTGTGCCTACATCAGTTATAGGGAGAGACAAGAAGGCAGTGCTATCTGTGCCTACATCAGTTATAGGCAGAGACCGTATTATCTGTACCTATAGCAGTTATAGGCAGATGCTAGGAGGCAGTATTATCTGTACCTATAGCAGTTATAGGCAGAGACAAGGATTGCAAACACACAAAAACACAGAAAAATGCAACAGCTCACCGCAACAGTAAGATACAGACCCACCATAGACATGAAAATAATTAAAAGCAGCCCCCCCAACTGCCCAAAAAATTCCCACAAAAATAATGAGTCTCTTGGTTACCATTTGCAAACAGCGTAAACTGCCTCACCACGATAAGGTGGACTCATATCGAGGCAGACCCTACACTGTATGTACACTATGGCCTCTCCATGGCGTATAATACGCCTATGCTCTGGGCAGAGACAAGGATGCAGTATTATATGTACCTATAGCAGTTATAGGCAGATGCTAGGAGCCAGTATTATCTGTACCTACATTAGTTATAGGCAGATGCAAGTACTATTTGTGCCTACACCATTTACAAAGACAGAAAGGAAACCAGTCACTACATGATATACAGGAGTAGGCAATGAGGTAATCCAATCTGTGCCTTTATACCACAAAAAGAGACAAGGACCCAGTACTGTCTGTACCTACATCATTTACAGCAGTGATCTCAGAGCATGCTGGGAGTTGTAGTTGGAGAGCCTCAGGTCGGAGGATTTCCTGTACAATGTTGAAGATCTATCCTTCTAATCATGTTGTAGATAGTTCAGACCATTGGGACCTGTGGTTCTTGTCTGGATTTCTGATACATTGTAAGAATCCTTGAAGAATTATTTGGGATTATGCAATTACAGTGAGGAAATACCACAATGCAATACAGCTGCTCCCATTAAATGATGGCACGGAGGGCACTGGTCTATGATTATCTCAGTGATGAATATTATACTGGATCATGGAGCCAGAGCCTCCAAGATTCCTGAGAAAGCCTGTTAGTAATCCAATATGGGGACTGCATCACAACCTTACATGTGGCATGTCACCTCTCAGCTGTTAGGAACCTGCACTCATCCTTCTCCCATATTCTGCTGGCTTCTTAGGGTCTGTGTCTTGTCCAGGTATAAGGAACCTCCCCAACATATTCCTTCTATGTCTATGACGGGTGTCGATGTGTATTACCCACCTGATCAGAGGTGATAGTGTGAAGGTGACCATAAAGGTGATGTTACTTTGGATACAATTTGGATACATTGTAATCCTCAAAATTGTATCTGCTTCTGAAGAAGAAAAGGAATGCTGGCAGCAGGCCTACGAGCACAGCACCTTGAACTTACATCGCAGCCACAATACAGACGCAAGAAAGAGACATTGTTATATAAACAATATATGGTAAACAACACGTTGTACCAGCCTGACTGCACAGGACAGGAAACTGCTGACCATCTATGGATTGACCTATCAGAGTGTGACATGTATGTGTCTTGTGACTTGAAACCCCGCCTGTATTGAAAGTTTATATATTTCATGTGAAACCAAATAAAGCATGATTGTGCACTCCTGACTCAGCTGAGAGAGGAGGTTACACCGTCTTTTTGCCTGGTGTCATGTCCTTGTTGCTAGCGCTCAGCTTACTTAATTTGGACAGGGATAGTCACTTGGGAATAAGGCAGATAAAAAGCAAATCTCGCCATATCAATAGAATATACATGGACTATGCTTATAGCTGGATCAATGCTGCCTGAACGGTTCATATATATTAGACCAGGGATTTCCAACCTGATGTGGATATCCAGCTATTGCAAAACTACAACTCCCAGCATGCCTGAATAGCCATTGGATATTATTTTAGCCAACCAAAAAGTGCATGTGTTTTCTTAATGCGGCACCTGACAAAGTAAAAAAAAAAAACCACATTAAAAAACGCAATGTGAGAACACGGCCTAACAAGACATAACTCTGATATCTGTACATGTAAGCAGTGCACCAGTGCAGATTATTGCATTACTTCCAGTGTCATCATATCATGTCAAAAGTCACTGATCACAACGGGTTTCACTCCTGAGACTGACTGCAATACTGAAATACAGCCAGGGGGAGTGTGCAGCAGCGCCCTTCTCTCCCCAGCTGTCAATCAAATCCAACTCATTGCCTTCATTTGGGTCTATGGAGCAAATGAGTCGGATGTCCCTGTCAGTCAAGGAGTCGAATTCACTGCTGCATACTACCCTCCTTGCAGTATCTCAAGATCACAGGGGTCCCAGGAATGAGATCCAGTGTGAGCAGTATTTTTTGACATGTCTGTGGACGTCAAAAGTTACTGCAATCATTTGGAACGTCCATGTTGCATAGATTTTAGGCTAGTAGCATATTTTGCCATCTGGAACAAAATGCAAAAGGACTTTAGTTCCAAGTAGCCGCTGAACCAGTGTATTTGTGTCCTACAAACCAGGAGAGTGACAAACCACATTATATTTGATGACTGACAGCTGAAAGAATGAAAAATGATAATTACAGATACAAACAATTCATATGTATCAGGAACTGTCCAGAGCAGCAGCAAATCCCCATAGAAAATGTTTCCTGCTCTGGACAGTTCCTGACATGGACAGAGGTGGCAGCAGGGAGCACTGTGTCAGAATCGAAAGAATACACTTCCTGCAGCACATACAGCAGCTGATAAATACTGGAAGACTGGACATTTTTTAAAGAGAAGTAAATTATAAATCTATATAACTTTCTGAAACCAGTTGATTAAAAAAAAAATTTTCGCCAAAGTTCCCCTTCAATGATTTATTTATCTCTGCACCTGTGATTTGCTTGTATTTATTGTTTTACTGGTAATATTAGTTACATACTGTTTATGCATCAATTCTGTATGTATTATGTATATTCTTTATGACTGTGATGGTTAAAAATGTCAATTAAGATACTGAAATAGAAAGATATTAGAATGGATAGATAGACAGACAGACAGACAGACAGATAGATAGATAGATAGATAGATAGATAGATAGATAGGAGATAAATAGATAGATAGATAGATAGATAGATAGATAGGAGATAGATAGATAGATAGGAGATAGATAGATAGGAGATAGATAGATAGATAGATAGATAGATAGATAGAGAGATAGATAGATAGATAGATAGATAGGAGATAGATAGGAGATAGATAGATAGATAGATAGATAGATAGATAGATAGATAATAGATAGATAGATAGATAGATAGGAGATAGATAGATAGATAGATAGATATCACACGAAAATCCAAAGCACTCCAGCATAAGGTGAAAAAAGGTAGTGGTTTATTACAAAAATGTGCAGAAACACAGGATGCAACGTTTCAGTTCTCTCACAGAACCATTTTCAAGCATCTCCCATGCTTGATAATGGTTCTGTGAGAGAACTGAAACGTTGCATCCTGTGTTTCTGCACATTTTTGTAATAAACCACTACCTTTTTTCACCTTATGCTGGAGTGCTTTGGATTTTCGTGTGATACTTGGGGATCCTCCTTGCCAAGGGATTTGCATCCTACTGCACCCGCTACACCTGTGAAGAAGTGTGGCTCCTTTCGGATGGATGGATGGATGGATAGATAATAGATAGATAGATAGGAGATAGATAGATAGATAGATAGGAGAGAGATAGATAGATAGATAGATAGATAGGAGATAGATAGATAGATAGGAGATAGATAGATAGATAGATAGATAGATAGATAGATAGATAGATAGATAGATAGATAGGAGATAGATAGATAGATAGATAGATAGATAGATAAGATAGATAGATCTGACATGAAGCTGCACTTATACTTAGAACATAGCAGGCTCAGAATTCTGATGTTTATGGGTCACCATCACATTGGCAGCCATCCTGTTACATTCCCAGTAGACCTGTGATCATCATGTCGCCTACTGATAGATTTATGAGGCCAGATACATAACCTCCACATTGCATCACATATTGAGACATTTATTGGCAACAATTAGATGAGGTTCAACTTATAAGCAGGGTGGAGGCCCCATCCCACCTATGTGACCCAGACCTAGCTCTGACCTCCTATATAGGACTGGCTCCTCCTCACTCATAGTTACACTGATACTTTAAATGTCAGTGGTGATTGGTGACAATAATGCTGCGTTTACACAAAACGATCATTGGCCCGACGATTTGAGAACATATTCAAAGATCAAAATGAACTATTTCTCGCTCGTTCACTGCGTTTACACGTACGATTATCATTTGAATTCGTTCGTTATCGCGCAAATTTGCACGATAATTGTTACGTGTAAACGGAGCATAAGAGTTTGAAGTGAAGGAATAAGTGGCACAGAGCTGTATACTTCATTATGGTGCGTTCACACCTACAGGATCTGCAGCTGATTTTCTGCAGCAGATTTCATTTAAATAACTGAACACAGCATCAAATCTTCTGCAGATCCTGTAGGTGTGAACGCACGCTTAATATTTTTTTTCTAATAAACTTGTGTCCTCCTTTGTGGCTACCCTCTTGTCATATATGTATATCCTATGTCAACATTCTAAACTGCTGTCGGCTGGTCCATGCTGACCTTTGCATACATTTACCCCCCCCCAGTTGACTGTTGCCTGAGCCATCCGGTGAGCAGCTGTGTTCCTGTGGTGTCCCACCATGGGTGTAACTTGTACGGCACCTGTCGCAAAAGCCCTCCACTCAAAAGTCGTGTGGTGATGAAGGTATTTATTGATTTCACCACCAGATGTCAGTGTTTTGTAAGTGAACTTGTGTTTGTTTTACAGCTGTAGTTTACAATGAGTTAAGGTTTTCTGTGCTTCTGACCAATGGAGATACTTCTCTTCTACCTATCTCTATGCTTCTCTCTGCACACTTTCTTCTCCACCACTCACAGGGGCTACTACACACCCTTGTAGGAAGTAGTTACTTGGTGGGAGGAAGGGTAGCAGTTAGTTTCCCTCTGATTCTCTGAGGAGGAGGACACACACCTGCTGAGGTTAGCCATGGCCTGGCTCTGCCAGGACCGCTGTCCAGCCTAGTCTAGACTAGACAGTGTATGGAGCAACCAGAGACACTCAGTTTTCTTAGTCTATCTAACCAAGTCACTATGCAGTGTTAGAAACCCCAAGGAAGACTAGTCGGGGATCATCCCAGCCCACTCTCTATACAGTGCAGAGTGGCATCCTAGCTACAGAGGAACTAACCCAGATAGAACAAAGCAACCATAACGAAGGTCTACGAACTCTATCTCTCAGCACAGGTGAAATCGGGACACCCTTGGACACTTAGCTAGACCCAGGTAACCAAGGCTGGGGCTTGTGTCTCCCTGGTAGGATAGGTACCCCGACACTGTAGGGCAGAAGGTGGTCAGACAAGACATAGTCAAAACACAAGTATTTCTCAAGTAACTTTCAAGTCTCTCAAGTATTCTCTCTAAAGTTCCGGCAGAGCACATTACTACCTTGGGTTGGGACCCTCACAACAAACTCCTCTCCTCTTTTCTTCACTGCTCAACTCTAAACTCTACAACTACCTCTATTATATCAGCACTTAAAGGGAACCTGTCACGCGGTGTGCCGGGGCAGAGCCCGCCCCCTCCCGTGGAGCCCTGGACACTTACTCTTTCCTGGAAGTCATGCTCCTGGACCCGGTCCCTGGACGGAGATATCGCTGTATGCTAAGCGCGCGCTGTATGCCTATTACCAGAGATGAGTCCGACGTCCACAGAAAATGACTGGAGCCGTCATTTTCTATGGGCATTGGACTCATCTCTGGTGAGCAGCGCGCACAGCTTCCGACGGCGATATCTCCGTCCGGGGACCGGGTCCAGGAGCGGGACTTCCAGGAAAGAGTAAGTATCCAGGGCTCCACGGGGGGTCAGGCGGGCTCTGCCCCGTCACACCGCATGACAGGTTCCCTTTAACAGTTCCAGTAAACACAAGCCTGTATCCAAGTATTCTGTATTACAAAAGACTGTTCAGTTAAGCTATTAAATTTATTTTACCGGGACTCATTGCACCAGCACCTATACTCATCTGCTACACACGTTGGGTCATTTTCCCCTTTCTGTGGGTGGCGGTACCGATAGTCCGGGTGGGTCATCTTCCACTCAGGACTACCGTGATAGGAGCCCAAGGGACCCATCACAGCCCGGCAGGTCACCGACCATTGGGGAACAGTACAGCCAGCCCTAACCTAAAAGCAAGTGTAACACCAAACCTGTGTGCTGAACTAGCACTGGCATCACAGCATTACCATCACTGGCTGAGCAGTACAGCTACACCGACCAACCACCACAGAATTGGCGTCACCGGTCGATTACCACATTTCTGTATGGAAAAGCCTTCTATATAGTTGGGCCTATATGTCTACACAACCCTGAAAGGTGAGTGATGCTATACACCAATTCTGAAAGGAGCTTGATAGCAATTCTGTGGTATGCTACACCAGAAGGCGTCTTCCATTTGTTCTTCCATACATGACATCAGTGTATGACCCGACAGGGACTCGTCCAGTCCCATACACAGCAGACATACCTGATACTACTGATAAGACCAAGCCGCAGCACCACATAAGACCATAGCCAAGTACACTGAGCAGAATAGCTCCAATACAGAGGTATACCACGATGCATATGGATCTAAGAGGACGGTAAGATACATTATCATTGTAGGTGACAGCTGCACTGGAAAACTACTAACACCATGACATCCCGATGGGGCCGAGGTATCATTTCCCTACTCTGAGTCAGGACTGAGAGATACTGGCGATCCAAGGTATGCCGCAGACAGTGATACTACATACCCGAAATAGTACAGTATGAAACTGGGGGTCGGGATGCCTTGCTAGAAAAACATAGAGTTACAAGTTACAGGTACCAGACTTCTGGAGGAGAAACATTGATCCAGGGACTTATTACAAAATTTCGAGCCGGGAAGGAATTTTACCCCTAATATGGGGCAATTGGCATCTGCCTCTTAAAGAGAAGACATCACCTGTGTGAGTCACTAGATGTAACTGCACTGTAATCACTATACTATCACTACAAAGGGGTAATGCTAGACTGTACAGTGGTTTTTATTCAGTAGCAGTACTGGTGATAATTATCAGTCACGGTCAGGATGTGACGGTATTATTTTTCCCTTGTGGTAATATAATGGAGAACTGATCACTAAGTTTAGATTTATCGCTATCACTAGTTCAGTTCTGAAACTTTACTAAGCCCTTACAGGCAACATATTTTATCTATTGAGCAATGTATGATTTCCCATTGTGATTGATGCAATAAATTCCCCCATATCACTATCATGGGGGAACTTGCACAATCACAGCCCCACCCTCTGTTGTAATGGAATATATTACAGCAATTTCTTCTGTATTTCCTTTCTGACACATCAGACATAACCGATCCCCTGTGTTATGCCTCGTGCGGGATCTAAGGGGGCTGTCACTGCCAGGAACAGTGTAAAGGATTATGGTTTCTCTCTCTGTCCATGTCTATGGAGTGTGTCGGCTGGTGCCATGCCTACAGCTCCTCCTCCTCCCTCACAGCACACACCCTCACAGACAGAATCTGCAGTTGCATCTCCCTCCTCCCTTACATCCGCTTACACTTGATGGAATTCTTGATGGGTGTAAGCCATGTTAAAGTCCTGTCCATTGTTGTAGATGGGTCTAGCAGAGGATGGGGAACCAGCAGCCCTCCAGCTGGTGCAAAACTACAATTCCCATCATGCCTTTAGATGGTTTTCTACCTGGATATCTTATCTTGCATAAATAAGTGATAACTTCCCCACTGTGTATCAACTCTTTAGTTATTTAAAGGGAACCTATTGGCTGTTTCATGCTGCCCAAACCATAGGCAAAACAGACACAGCGATCTTCACCACACCACACTTAGGGCCCTATTCCACCGGACGATTATCGTTCAGATTATCGTTAAATCGTTCGAATCTAAACGATAATCGTTCGGTTGAAATGCAGTTAACGATTAACGACCGAACGAGAAATCGTTGATCGCTTTATAAGACCTGGACCTATTTTTATCGCTGCTCGTTCGCAAATCGTTCGCATTGAATAAGACGTCGTTCGGTTGTTCGCAGTAGATACGAACGCAATAGCGAATAAATAGCGAAGAAAAACTATCGCAATTACGATCATAAGTAACGATTATCGTTCCATGGAAATGACTGAACGTTTTCAGGTCTTTCACAATAGCGGTCGTTTGAGATCGTTAATCGTTAACGATTATGCAAACGATAATCGTACGGTGGAATAGGGCCCTTACTCTGAACCTGTCAGTCAAGCCCAGAGAGCCGCCTCCTTGACTTTAAACCAAGTTCCTGACTCACCTTTAAGGCCATGAATTCTTTGAATGGCTGCCACAGTTCACAGTAAATCATAGCGCACTGTTATGAGGGTGCCAATGCTTGTATTCTGGTCCCCATGGTTCGGGCAGCATGAAAGAAGCTGACAGATTGTCCTAAAGGCTATGTTCACACACAGTACTTTTGCTTACTATTTTGGCTATTTGCCATTAAATGACGACCAGCCACTTAATTTCAACTGTGTGAGAGCATAGCCTTTCTGTGTTTTCAATCCACTCCTGGTTCTGGTTGCAAAATACTGAGCAGAAATACTGTGTGGGAACATTGCCTAAGGGTGCGTTCACACCTACAGGATCTGCAGCAGATCTGCAGCAGATTTGATGCTGTGTTCAGTTATTTAAATGAAATCTGCTGCAGAAAATCAGCTGCAGATCCTGTAGGTGTGAACGCACCATAAAAGGGTATTTCCATCTAATAGAGTTACACTTGTAGGACTTGTCAAATTCAATATTTTTGCCAATACATTCATTTAGCAAACTTGTCTCCTTCACCTGTTATGCTGCTCTTTCCTTCCAACTGCTGACAGCTTGTTGTCTAGGTTACCAACCTCCACTCTGCTCTAAAAGCAGTGGTCTGGCTGGTATATACATAGCTATAGTATACATATTAATATACAGTATATTAAAAGGTATATATACACCATGGGGAAATCAAACTGGTGTTAAAGTAGAACTGGCTCAGTTGCCCCTAGCAACCAATCAGATTCCACCTTTCATTTTCCAAAGAGTCTGTAAGCAAAGAAAAGTGGAATCTGATTGGTTGCTAGGGGCAACTGAGCCAGTTTCACTTTATACCATGTTTGATAAATCTCCCCCTATATCCCTATAAATTGACATTATAGCTACTTATTCACCAGCCAGACCACTGCTTTTAGAGCAGAGTGGTTGTCAGTAACCTAGACAACAAGCTGTCAACAATGGGAGAAAAAGAAGTATTAGGAGGAGACAAGTTTGGTAAATGAAAGTATTTGCAAAAAGAATTAACACAATGAACCCTTCACGTATAACTATGTTGGTTGAGATAGGAATACGCCTCCAGGCTGGGTTCACACTATGTATATTTCAGTCAGTATATATCATAGTCAGTATATTTTAGTCAGTATTGCAACCAAAACCAGGAGTGGATTAAAAACACAGAAAGGATCTGATCACACAATGGTGAAATTGAGTGGATGGCCGCCATATAACAGTAAATAACTGCCATTATTTCAATATAACAGCCGTTGTTTTAAAATAACATTATATGGCGGCCATCCACTCAATTTCAACATTGTGTGAACAGAGCCTTTCTGTGTTTTTAATCCACTCCTGGTTTTGGTTGCAATATGAGGACCACAATACTGACTGAAATATACGTAGTGTGAACCCAGCCTTAAAGGGGTAGTGCACAAAAAAAAATTTCTTTCAAATCAACTGCTGCCATGAAGTGCCAGAGATTTGTAATTTACTTCTATTAAAAAATCTCAAACCTTCCAGTACTTATCAGCTGCTGTGTGTCCAGCAGAAAATTATGTTTTCTTTCCTGTCTGACACAGTGCTCTCTGTTGCCTCCTCTGTCCATGTCAGGAACTGTCAGAGAAGGAACAAATCCCCATAGAAAACCTCTCCTGCTCTCCAGACTGGAAATAATACCACTTCCTGCTGGGCATACAGCAGCTGATAAGTACTGGAAGGTTTGAGATTTTTTTAATAGAAGTAAATTACAAATCTCTGGCACTTCATGGCAGGAGTTGATTTGAAAGAAAAAATGTTTTGGTGCACTACCCCTTTAAGGTTCTTTGCTTACTGGCAGTGAATTAGAACACATGGGATTTATCAAACATGGTGTAAAGTGAAACTGTATAAAAAATGTTTGCTGAAGTGCCATAACGATATAACTTTAACTTTTCATATATCCAAGACGCATGAGTAAGGGGTCAGCCCCGAAACGTCGCGTCACGGCAGTAAGGAACGCCCACTCCGTTCTATGCACACCCAGAGAGCCCACAGCTACCAGCATGAACCATCATGTGACTACTACTGAGAATAAAACTGAAAAATTCAGCAACTGCAACGTGAGTCCATCTCTGTTCTGTCTTGGATATAAGAAAAGTTAAAGTTATATCGTTATGGCACTTCAGAAAACATTTTTTATACTGATGCACATGAACGGGCTTGTGGCAGCCTGATAGACTGTAGTGCACACTATACATCATTGGCTGAGAAATTTATGGGACATTACACTTGGTTCACACAGATAGTTCTTATTTGAGACGTAAAGTGAAACTGGCTCAGTTGCCCCTAGCAACCAATCAGATTCCACCTGTCATTTTCCAAAGAGTCTGTGAGGAATGAAAGGTGGAATCTGATTGGTTGCTAGGGGCAACTGGGCCAGTTTCACTTTACACCATGTTTGATAAATCTCCCCCAAAGTGTGTAAATTAGACATATCCGCCTCTTAATGAAAAACATTCACACAAGAGAGACGTTTTCTATGGGGATTTGCTGCTGCTCTGGACAGTTCCTGACATGGACAGAGGTGGCAGCAGAGAGCACTGTGTCAGACTGGAAAGAATCCACCACTTCATGCAGGATATAAAGCAGCTGATAAGTACTGGAAGTCTGGAGATTTATAGAGAATAAATTTACAAATCTATATAACTATATGAATCCAGTTGATTTGAAATAAACCTGCACATCTCAGGAACAGAACAACGTATCAAGAAACTAAACTGTACAAAGATGTGTGATCAGAGCACCCTAGTCTATTTAATGGCAGATTGGTTTTTGGGACTATAGTCCTCTTTAGGGTGCCCCTACACCATAAGGCCCCACACACCTTCAATAACTGACTGTCTGACCATCAGTTATATCTCCCGCCCTCCCTTCACATACACAGAAACGGTCCAGCCTTCCCCTGTTTTGGGGAGGGGTAAGCCGAAACAAGAGTGCTCTTGTTATGGCTTACCTCTCCCAGAACAAAGGGGTCGGCTGTGATTTTCCATCAGGCCTGACCCCTATCACCACTGACGTGGTTGTTCTATACACCTTATACCGGCAGCCAATTACATGGCAGGTTTGTCTGCTATAAGTCTAAGGTGTATACTAATGTCGGCCCAAACCCACTGGCGGGATCATTTGACAATATAAGGTGTATGAAGGCCTCCTGACTCTCCACTGAGAAATAATGATGATGGAGGTAAGGGTCAGGCATGATGGGTTTTGACTGTCCAACCCTTTTGTTTTGGTAGGTATAAGCCAGAGTCTCAGAAAACACAGGAACATTCTGCAAATATTCATGTGTATGGGTGCTTCTCTGATTTAAAGTGACATTTAAAGGGGTATTCCACTCAAACATAACTTTTAGGTTGCTGCCCATGGTGAGACTAACAATTCCTTCCATACTTGTTATTGCCTACTCAGCTCCCTTCCCCCAGTTCTGAGCTGCTACTTCCTGCTAAAGACACAAAAATCTGCGTGTAAGCTTTTCTCTCTGTCTCCCTCCTCCCTTCTGAGACAGCTGATGTCAACAAGTCCCTGGCTGGCTGTACCTGCAACATTGTAGCTTCTTTGTCAATCACAGTGAGTTTATTAGAAACTTGAACTCAGCATAATCTTCCCAGCATTACAAAGAAGATACAATGTTGCAGATACAGCCAGACAGGAACTTGTTTACATCAGGGAGAGGGGAGAAGTGGGAGACAGAGAGAAAAGCTCACACACACACATTTTTGTGTTTTCAGCAGAAAGCAGCAGCTCAGAACTGGGGGAAGGAGACCGAATAGATAATAAGAAGTATGGAAGGAATTGTTAGTCTCACTATGGGCAGCAACATATCCAAAGTTATGTTTGAGTGGAATAACCCTTTAAGCTCTATACATAAAAAATGAAAATCCCTTTAAATGAAGCAGCACGGCTCAGACTGCTAAATTGAGAATCAGACTTCCAGATTTGGACTCTATCTGGTCCCTCAGGTGATATTTATATCTGCATATAATTCATGAGCTGCTAATTCTGTTCTAGCTTTCAGAGGCATTGCTGACTGGGCTGATCCTCTGCGCCGTGTCCCATACCTGAACCCTGTGATGACTTGGTTGATAGGCAGGCTGGGTATGCCCTGGCACCTTGCCCGCCGGCTCTTGGGTTTCATTAGTGCTCTCCACGTCTGCTCTGTGATGAGGAATCTCTTCTTCTTTCTCCTGAACGACTCTTTTCCTCTCCTGAACGACTTCTTTCTTCTTCGTCTCCGCTTCGCTCAAGAGCCTATTCAGCCGTTCCATCATCTTCTCCACCTCATCTTCGTCCACCTGCAGGCTCTTGCCATCGGAGCTGACGGAGGCCCTGGAGGAGGAGGAGGTCAGAGATGACTTCCTGATGCTCTCAGGCACCGGCTCTTGCTTTGGTTTTATGGACAGGACAAAGAGGAAAAAGCCGAATATGGTGAGGCACAGAGACAGGATCCACACTTCATCCATTTTTTCTTCCTTGGCCGTTGACTTGAACGTCCTCCTCTATAGCGCCAAGAAATAAAATGTAAAAAAAAAAAAAAAAAAGCTGCCAAAAATTCACAATTTCTATGAACAAGATGGAGGTCAGATGTCGCCTTTAACCGACGGCATAAAAATATCTTGTAGAATATAAATCCAAAAACGACGTAACAGGTAGGTAAAGGGCCGATCCCAGATGGAGGGGAGGATTAGTCCAGGTTCCTTATGATGGTTGTCACTTTCCCGTGTGTTTCTTATCCAGTTTCTTATACCTTTCCTGTTAACCCCCTCTTCACACACTGGCCGTCTGCAGGAGACTGTGGCTATTTACTGCACATAGGGCAGGGCTTGTGGTACCCAGGGGCGGTGATTGGAAGGGCAAGCTAATACCCCCCACCTCCTTACATGAGGCCGGGCCATAGAAAAGACCAGATCTTGTTAGTGCACGCTATATATAACAGATGTTCGCTGTGTTATGGAACTACAACTCCCATCCTGTCCCAGGGAATTGTACGGTAGCTACACAGCCGTAAATCGTTGCATTCTGGTTTTAGGTTTATAAATAATTGTGGCATAATAATTTACAGAATTAAATATTGGGATGTATCAATCAGCCGTAACATTAAAACCACTGAGAGGCGAAGTGAATAACGCGGATTATATGGTGACAATGATGCCTGTCAGGATGGGAAATCACAGGCAGCTAGTCATCATTCAGTTCTTGAAGCAGGAAAAATGGTGAAATGTATAAAAATCTGGGGTACAATGATAAGGTGTAGGTGACTTGGGCAGAGCACCTTCAGAAGAGCAGGTATATAGTGGTTAGAGAAGAAAGAACGGAACCTTACATACCCAGATTCAGTACAAACTTTTTGAAAAGTTCGTGGCAAGTTCTTAAAGATGGTGGCAGCACAATTTAATACACAAAGAAAAAAGGGGCATGCTCACCTATCTGCGCTCCTCCTATGAGTCTGCAGTGTATCTTGCCGCCTCCAGCCCGCTCAGCCAATCACAGGACAGCACTGTGGCCAGTGATTGGCTGGGTGGGCTGTCACTCTTGTCTCAGTCAGGAAGTAGGGGGTGGCAGCTCGGTACATAGGGGGAGCACGGACAAGTAAGTATGATGAGCGAACTTGCTGAACCGCACTAAAACAGTTACACGACTGCAATTGTTTAGCTGCTTTAGTTCAGTCCATTTAAGGTACAATGAGGATGAACCTGAACTTTAGTTCGGCGAACTTGACGAATTGAACTTTAGAAGAGTTCGCTCATCTCTAGTTAGTACCTATCCAAGGAAGTACAGCTAGTGACTGGGGCGCCCAAGGTTGTTTGCTGTGTGTGTGGGTGGGGGTGAAGGCAAGCCCATCTGGTCTGATCCTACAGGGCTGCCGTTAAGTAAATTGCTGAAAATGTTTCTGCTGGCTGTGACACATTTGTATCAGATCACACAGGTCGATCACGCTTTTGTGTAAACTAAAAAAAGGATGCATTTTGATTCGTTGGAAAAATGGATCAAAACGGATGCATGTAAACAGATGAAAAAACGGCAGATATATCTTCCCTCCTGATGTAGATGAAGACATATAAAAAGGGAAAGATCGATTCACCAAAAGGTTCTCACCGCTAGGGTGCCTGGTGTGTGTAGTATGTTGTGAAAACCAATCCATGCCCTGTTTAGGGAAGTAATAGTGTCCTGCATAAAGTAGGTTTCCTGAATACTGATAATGGTAGGTAACTAGGAGAGGAGATACTGGAACATAGCTGTACAGCATCCGTACATCTCAAGATATATAAGTTACTTTATCAGCTAGCAGTAATCATAGGACCAACATTATTCCCATACACCCAACACTCCCCATCCAGACAAAGACATACGCAGTAACAGGACTGAGAGCAGTGTGCCAATAACTCAGAGAAGGATCCTAACCATAATGGCAGTACTTAGTGTGGTCACTGGATGGCAGCAGAGTACAACAAACTGGATAAATGTTCTGTATTCTGAGAAGTATCAAATGTAGCTTTAGGTGAGCAGGTGAGGACCCCAAAAAGTCTCCAAAAGAGCAACAGCCAAACCTTCTGACATCCGTCCAGATAAGCCAGACAGAGTGGGGGCACCAGCCCGCCATGGAGTCCAGATTTTAATGCAAGCAAGCAGCGGTATAGAAAATGGCCACCAAGCAGTGATGTACCTAACATGATGACAGACCACACAGCTGCTATGGGGCCTGAGCGATAAGGGGCCCCTGGCCCTGGCAAAACATGGTCTGCCCTTATGGAACGCCTCTTACCCCCTCCCCCCCCATCACAGCAGGAATGCACCACCTATCACCCCGGGAGGTGACAACAACCCTCCTGATCACAGCACTCACCTGGCTGGCGCAGTGTTCCTGCATTCTATTAACTTTCCTGGCTAAGTAGGGTTCAGGGATGTCACGGCACTGACAGCACAACCCCCATGGGGGCCCAATACAGTTTTTTGCTATGGGGCCCCATTCTAGCTACACCCCTGCCACCAAGCGCACATTGTCCCACATTTACTAAAGCTTAGACTAGACAATATCAAAATTTAGACGTATTAGGCCGCCCCCTTTTTTCGTACAAGGCCGGAAAGTGTCTAAAATGCACAATAAATGTGGAGAAAAGTCACACTTTGTGTGACACTTTTTCAGTTAAATTCTGCCAGACATATTAGTAAATCTGGGACATTGTTTATCCTTTACTCCTTCTGGAAGGTGTCAGCCTTAAACCCCTATGACACGGGCCGACATAAAGGAGCAAACAAGTGCTGTCAGCTCCTCGTTCCCCGCTCGCTGTTGCCGCTATTACGCGTGGCGTCCAGGGGAGGCCACGGGGAGCTGCAGGGGGAGGCTGCCCGTAGAGGATAGCGGCGGTCTGCAGCCTCCTATTCCATGGAGCGATGGCAGCAGATCGCTGCTATCACAGTCCTTTGTCTTAACATGTAACATGTTGAAAGACAAACGACAGCAACACTCAGCCGGCATCTCATGTCGGCCGATCGTTGCCTTCTATTACACGGGCGATTATTGGCCGTAACAGCCAAATACGTCCGATCTAGGCCAGGGATGGGGAACCACCGGCTCTCCAGCTGTTGCAAAACTACAATTCCCATCATGCCTGGACAAGCTAAAGCTTTACATGATGGAAGTTGTAGTTGTGTAACAGCTGGAGAGCCTGAGCCTGACCCCTGTGGAAGGTATCTGTAATGTACTGGCAGGCTGCTATGGCCACTGCATTATCAGGTCACCCATCCTCTCCCTTGTATAATCTCTCCCCTATAATAACATGTCACCCATAGAGATGCTAGGGGGGGTGGTCTCCGGTCCGGGCAGGCTGGGAGTTGTAGTTTCCCCCGTCCTACAGAGAGCCGCCCCTCCAGCCCTGACCCCCCTGTATTCCCAGGACTATGCCGGACTCTGACGGAACTGCCGCTCCGCTCTCTGTTTCCACACGGGGAACAAACGGCGCGGACTGTGCGGGGGAGTGAAATCACAGGCGCACCGCGGTAAGCATGCCTTGTCAGGAAGGTGCGAGTATGCCGGCCTGACATGTATGTATATAGTGTGTAATGTATGTAATGTATGGTGTGTGACTATAAGTGACATGTATGTATATAGTGTGTGTATGTAATGTATGGTGTGTGACTATAAGTGACATGTATGTATATAGTGTGTAATGTATGTAATGTATGGTGTGTGACTATAAGTGACATGTATGTATATAGTGTGTGTATGTAATGTATGGTGTGTGACTATAAGTGACATGTATGTATATAGTGTGTAATGTATGTAATGTATGGTGTGTGACTGCAAGTGACATGTATGTATATAGTGTGTAATGTATGGGGTGTGGCTATAAGTGACATGTATGTATATAGTGTGTGTGTGTGTAATGTATGGGGTGTGACTATAAGTGACATGTATATAGTGTGTGTATAATGTATGGGGTGTGATGATAGTGTGTAATGTATGGTGTGTGAATATAAGTGCCATGTATGTATATTGTGTGTGTAGTGTAGTGTATGGGGTGTGACTATTAAGTGCTATGTATGTGTGTATGTATATATATATATATATATATATATATATATATATATATATTAGTGTGTGTGACTGACTATAGGTGCCAGCATGCCGGCTGTAGTGGAGGAGGGGCCCCCAGCAGCTGTATACATCCTGTAGTGACTGCTGTATATAGATCATGTGATGTGGTTTCTCTTCTCAGCGCTGATATGAGGCGACGAGAGGAATAATACTACAGAGACATGGAGGAGGTGAGGAACTATAAGGACTATGATAGTACAGGGCTTCATAAGAGTTATACAGACACCCCCAAACTACCTCTAAGTACATACAGACCCCCAAACCACCTCTAAGTACATACAGACCCCCAAACCACCTCTAAGTACATACAGACCCCAAAACCACCTCTAAGTACATACAGACCCCCAAACAAGATCCCCTCAATACATTCACACCCCAGACCTCCCTATATAAACATACTCCCTGAACACGACCCCCTAAATAAAAATATACCCCAAACATGACTCCCTATATAAATATAGACCCCAAACAAGACACCATAAATAAAAATAAACCGTATAAAAACAGACCCTGTAAATAAATATAGTCTCTATAAATAACTACAGACCCCACACAAGACCCCCTAAATACAGTCACATCCTGGACCTCCCTATATAAATAAACTCCCAAAACAAAACCCCCTAAATAAATATAGACCGCAAACAAGACCCCATAAAAAATACCCCAAACCTCCCTGTATTAATACAGACCCAAAACAAGACCCCTCTAAATACCTTTACACCCCAGACCTTCTTGTATAAATACGGACCCCCTAAATAAATTCACATCCCATATCTCCCTTTATAAGTATATACTCAAAACAAGACCCCCTAAATAAATATAGACCCCAAACAAGACCCTCTAAATACATTCACACACCCAAGCCCTCCCTAAAAAAATACAGACCCCAGGACAGACGCGCGAAATACAGACAAGACCCTCTGAATTTGTACAGACCCAAAATATGACCCCCTAAATACTGTCCTTATACAAGGACCTCTGGAATATATACAGATAAGACCCCCCCAATATGGCCGTAAGTGGGGCACAGTAATGGCTGCATGCTATTTGAGTGCTGTGGGTTTCTATCCACATGTGTGAGATCTTTGTGATCCAGATCCCGTCATGTATTGTCCTGGCGGTCTGAGGATGTGCAGTCTACTGCAGCTCGGTCTGTGTATAGTCCTGTATATCGCAGACACTGGCCTCACACTGCTGAGTTGGTGACCTGCAGTCATAGGAACAGCTTTCCATGACCGAATCTCTCATATGTTCAACCCTCAGGCTCCTAAGGGGACGTTTGAAGATGAGCTGGAATGGTGTATCCAAAAGCTGGAAACTGGACTCCTGCGCCATAGTCCAACACCAACGCAGGGTAGGTGATCGGTGTGTGATGGGTCTCTAGACTCTGATAGAGTATCGCATCCTGCAGAGGCGAGAATGGGCTAAGAGAAGCTGCACTGATGGAACGACGCCCCCCTGTGGTCCTGTAAATGTAGTAGCAGAATACAGTGTGCTGTGTATGGTCATCTGTATTCTAGCTGTGGGATGGGCTGTCATAAAACAGCATATATGTCTGCTGATGGGCGACAGGGAATCAAGCAACAACATCCTGCATAACCCCTTTTAAATTTTTGAGTTAAAGGGAATTCATGAGATTTGCTGCCTTATTCTTCATAGAGTGACCCTCTAAAACTGCTGCGGCAGGAGGAAAGAGAATGATCTATTGATGATGTTATTTCCACAGTGGCAGAGGCTCAGCGTATACTACAGCTCCTACGCTCCCGGAAAGCTCCCTTTGTGAAGAAGAGGAGGGTGATGAGCCAAGTGTTTGGAAATTACCGTCTTAAGATGGCGGAGGAGAGACGGGCGCAAGAACAAGCAGGTGAGTGTGGGAGCTGGTTAAAGGGCTTGACTGAAATGTTTGCACGGTTTGTGTCCATGGCCGGGTTTTGGTGTTGCAGAGGTACAAAATTCAACGCTGCTATGGGCTCTTTGTGGAATAAAAGTAGACCCAATCAAAAGATAGGTTATATAGCAAGGCAGATGGAGGTTTAAACTCTGAGGGTGGCTTCACACGTACCAGATTTGCAACGGATTTCACATCTGTCCCGCTCAGCCAATCAATGCACAGCCTCACCGCAGTCACTGATTGGCTGAGCGGGAGTAGGGAGCCTCAGATGCAGCTGCAAGGTGGAGCTTGTATCGTATGCTGAATGAAAATTCCAGGATTCGCAGTGGATTTTGCTGCAAACTCGCAGCGTCGAATCGGCTGCAAATCCGGTACATGTGAAGCTACTTAAAAACTATAAATGTACCTTTCACATGAAAAACTAAACTCTTGATATGCTATAGAAACATCAAAAGTTTTGATCATTCAGGTTCTGAGTATTCAGACCCTGATCGATTGCTAGGAGAAGCTGAGAGAAAAGCACATGGATGAGCACACCTCTCTCTGCTCCTAACCAAGGCACACCCTTACACTATGAAACCAACTGGGTTGGCACAGAGCTGAAGAGACTGGTTTTAGCGGGCACTTCTCCCAACCCATCAGCTCTCTGACCATTTAAGGTTCCCATTAGGGATGGTACGAACCCGAACCCTCGGTAATGATTCCCACTGTCTGCCCGCTCCATGCAGCAGGCGGATCCAGCGGGAGGACCGCCTGGAAAACTGGGATACAGCCATAGCCTGTATCCCAGTTTTCCAGGCGGTCCACCCGCTGTATCCGCCTGCTGCACAGAGCGGGCAGACAGCGGGAATCCGATGCCGAGCATTCTGGTTCATCCAAACCCGAACCTCGGCGGGTTTGGACCATCCCTAGTTCCCATTGAAGTAAACAGGTTTATCTGGACTGCTTAGAGCTGTCGCTTCTGTGGCAAGAGAGCACCATGTGTGGCCTATACTCTCTTGGGGAGTAGGCCTAAAACGACCCCTTCTCAGTTTTGGATCAGACCCCATATGCTGTAAAGATGTACTCCGGGCAAGTAACTGACACACTGACACTCCAGTCTGACACAGTGCTCTCTGCTGCCACCTCTGTGCATATCAGGAACTGTCTAGAGCAGCAGCAAATCCCCATAGAAAACCTTTCCTGCTCTGGACAGTTCCTGACATGGACAGAGGTGGCAGCAGAGAGCACTGTGTCACACTGGAGAGAATACTCCACTTCCTGCAGGACATGCAGCAACTGATAAGTACTGGAAGACTAGAGATTTTTAAATAGAAGTAAATTACTAATATAGCTAATATGGCTTTCTGAAACCAGTTGATTTAATGAGAACCCATTTAATAAGGCTTATTTATTAAAACCTATAAATAGAAAGAGTAGTTTCATCCACAGCATTCACTTACTGGCAACTTCCTTTCCCTTTAAGCTAATAATCCCCCAGAAGCCACCATTCAACAAGTGACTGCTCGGGATATCCAAAGTGTTGCGTATAGAAAGAGTTCAAAGGATGTACAGAGTGGCGCTGGGCCCTGTATCACACGTTCTAGCGGTGATTTTACCTTCAACTTCTTCCCTGAGCAAGAACATCAGGATACAGAGGGTAGGCCTGAGGAAGCAATGGAAGGCCATACCAACCCACAGGTTAGCCAGGAAGGCAGGGCTGTATGTTTAGATGGCGGCCCAGAGTTCACCTTCAATTTCCAGATGACAGATGAGGCGTGCTGCACTTCAGAAGTTTCTGTTACTCCACTGTCCACACATGACTCCCTAGGTGACCACAGTGGCAGAAACCATACAACTCCAGCAGTTGCACATGTAAGTTTATCCCAGGCCTGCTCTAGCTCAGACAATGCAGCCAGAAACTCTAGGGATATGGCTGATCAGACTGATAAAGCTGTAGAAGAAAATACTGCAGAGTCTCCAAAGAAGAAGAAAAAGAAAAAGTCTAAGAACGTGTCTGCTCAGAGCAAAGTGGAGGAAGGTAGAGGAATCACTGAGCCAGGCCCACACCAAGAGGAAGAACCTAAGGGACTAGCAGAGAAAAAGTCCAAGTCTAAGAACGTGACCGCTCAGGCCCAGAGCAAAGTGGTGGAAGATAGAGGAAGCACTGAGCCAGGTCCACACCAAGAGAAAGAACCTAAGGTAGCGGCAAAGAAAAAGTCCAAGTCTAAGAACGTGACCGCTCAGGCCCAGAGCAAAGTGGAGGAAGGTAGAGGAAGCACTGAGCCAGGCCCACACCAAGAGAAAGAACCTAAGGTAGCGGCAAAGAAAAAGTCCAAGTCTAAGAACGTGACCGCTCAGGCCCAGAGCAAAATGGAGGAAGGTAGAGGAAGCACAGAGCCAGGTCCACACCAAGAGGAGGAACCTAAGGTAGGAACACAAGGGATTTAAGAGAAGAGCATGCATGGGCTGGTGCCTGTTGGAGCACTATTATTGGGCAGGATTGGTATAACTATGCCTCTGGCAGGAAGTATGGGTCCTGACCCCAAACCATAGCAGCCATAGTCACTAATACTAAGCTTGTTTCCAAATCTGCCAAACCCAAAAGGTTCTGTGCACGTGGCTGTATTCCAGCAAATGTTTAGTGCCAAGGATGACATCTGTACCTGGCACTAAATATACAACACCTGCCCTGCATTGGAATAGGCCATGAGCACAGAGGATTAGTGTGCAGGTCAGGCCATGTTCACACCTCGCCAGACTTTATAGCAAAAACGTATGAGAAAAGGATGCTGATGTTAGCCTGATGTGTTTCCGAGGGCCCTGTTAACTTGTATGGGCAGTACGTAGTAATTGTGTAGCTACGTTCTGTTCATTTCACAGTGTTTGGGCAAAACTAAAAAGTTTGGCAGACTATGCTTTTGAGTCATGCACAAAAAAACGTATGCGTCCGGGAAATGGATAAAAAGACCACATCCTGCCCATTCAAGTCAATGGGGCCATAGGCAACACCCTGGGCTAAAGTCAGCATCCTTCTCACATAGGTTTCTAATGTATTGCTTGGTGTGGGCCAGAAAACGAGGTGTGAACATAGCCTTATAGAGTAACCTCACAGTCACATTCCTAATATTGCTTTGTACAGGATAAGAAAAACATGGATGCCATACCTGGCAAAATAGGCAAATGAAACAGTGCCATACCTGTCTATAGGTTGCATGTGGAATTGCAGATTAGTCAATAGGGTTCGGCTGCAGGAACACACATGACTTGTGGCAGCTTTCTTCCAGAAACAGCACCTCTCCTGTCCTCAGTTTGGATGCGGTTTTGTAGTTCAGTTTCAATGAGGTGAATGGAGCTGGATTGTAATACCAGACACAACCTGAGTACAGGGGTGGTGCTCTTTCTGCGAGAGTGTAGAAGTGCCTTTACTAATCCTGAATAACCCCTGTAAGTAATGTTGTGCCTCTGTATCCCCAGTCAGGAGCTGAGGAGCTGCGGAGGGAGCTGGATTGGTGCGTGGAGCAACTTGAAATAGGACTACAGCGTCAGAAGTCTACTGCCAAACAGGGTGAGAGTTTACCGCCGCTCACACTAGTTCTACAGTAACAGCCTATTTTTAAATCTTTATTTAAATATTTTATCCTTACTTACATTTCAAGACAAGAAAAACGCCATATCACAATGTATTACAACAAAATTACCTCTCCCTTCCTCCCTCCCCCACCCCAAAAAAAAAAATAAAAATAAAAATAATAATAAAAAAAAAAATATAAAAGAATGAAAATAAATAAATAATAAAAATAAGTATATAAAAGAGGCAAAATCCAAACCACAAATATTTACACTTTAAATATCTTCCATTTTTCTTTCTAAACATTAACCTCTCAGATTTTCTCTCTGCCATTGATTCCCATTACATAGACATTGAGTTGATCTTTCATTGGTCTATTCCTATACTCAATTACCATAACATTGTACAACCTTCCAGAGACTGTTTCGGAGGCCCCCCCCCCCACTCCCCTAATTACCCCCTACTAGTTATTTACCCATAATGAAATCTAGACAACCCCAAAAAAGTAGAAAGAAGAGCACAGAAGAGAAAAACCCTCCTCTAATGAGAGAATCCTATCTCCCCAAGTTGGGCCGGAGGACGGAAGGACACGGACCCACAGGGTCGCAAGGTCAAGTCAGGTCACCATTCTGACGCCAGGTACCCCCAGTCACTTGAAATACACGTTATAACAACTATTAAACTAAAAAAAACAACAAGTACATATACGCATATATATAGGGGATCTTCACTCCGAGGCAGAAGTGCATATATAATGAACCACTAAACCCCGTTGTTACTCCCCCTTAAATCACACTCCAGCTTCTCATTATTAACCTTAACTGATATCAATAATAGTAAACTCCCAGACTCAAGGGCATCACTTCAAGCCCCGATCCATATATAATGAACCAACAGCTCTCAGTATCACCCCTATTATGCTTTAACCGGAAGTTATCAACTGATATTAAAACGTACTCATTATTTAAATTTCTTAGGTAATCAAGCGTCACAGGTCCATGGCTCCTCCCATAGTATTCCGCTCGACCTCACGCCTCCAACTAGGCCACTACCACCCCGTCCCCCTTCCCCCCAAAGCGGGACCAGACCCCTCCTACACCCCTTATCCCATCATTATGCTCTTTCGGGGGTCTCCGATCCAGTCTCCAGTTCACAATCACCAAATCCTTAAATCACTAGGCTTTACCTCTTTTCACAAAAAAACAAATAAATATAAAAATAAAAATAAATAAATAAATAAATTTATTTTTAAAGTAATCTCCTCTCACTCCCTCCCTCTCTCCCACCCCTCCCCTATTCATCACTTATATCAATACCCTCCTCATTCATCCATACACCCCATGTTTTTTTAAATTCCTGAACTTTCTTACTTTTGTTTGCTTTTATTTGTTCAGCAATTATAACTCTATACATCTCCCTTCTCCACTCCCCTACTACCAAGGGCTGTGGTGATTTCCACTTCCGTAGGATGCACATCCTTGCTGCAAAAAGAGCTTTATGCAATACCTTTTTTTTTTTTAACAGAACATTCTAATTTTGTTAGATCAGATAGCAGATATAGTCCGGGATCTTCACCGATCTCAATCTCTAGTTTGTTTTCTATCACACTTTTAATATTACTCCAATATCGGTGCAATTTCGGGCATCTCCACAATAAGTGTAACAAATCCCCACCTTCGCCATTACAACGATTACACACATCAGTTTGCCGGAATTTCATTTGGTATAATTTTTTCGGTGTATAATGAGCTCTATAAATAATAAATAACTGTGAAATCTTGTGACTAGGTATTTCACTACACCACCTAACTGCTGAAAATACATTATCCCAATTTACATCTTTCTGATCCATATCCCTTTCCCACTTTTCTTTAAATCCCATGTGCCTTGTGACTTTACTATTTTCATCATTTTTCTTTAATATCTTGTATATTCTCCCTGTGATTGCCTTTGTGGCTTTAGTCACATTCTCCCCAAAAACCCTGTGTTTTTGTACCAAAAAAATAGTTTTATCCTCTGTACAGTTTATCGCATGTGCAACTTGCATATATCTATATAAGACCAATGGTATATCCCCATACTCGGTAATAAGTGTATCTAGTGATTTCAACTCACCCTGAACATCAAATAATTGCGTTACTTTAGTCACCCCCCATCTCCCCCAAAATGTGTAGTCACGTATTTTGTATAGTTGTGCAATTTGTGGATTCCCCCATAGCGGAGTGAACTCTGTACTGTGAATTAAATTAAGCATTCTTTTTGTACCAAACCAAACTTTACTCATCATATACCATAATGGCTCAGTTCTTCTACCAAATCTAATTCCGGTCTCTAAAATAGTAGGCAAATCCGGTAGGAAATTATTACAAGTTCTCTGCCATTTACCAGTGCAATCAAACTTATGCCACCGAACTATATATGCCATTTGTGCAGCTAAGTAGTACTTATCAAACTCTGGTAGTTTTAGTCCCCCCTTGTCCCTATCCTGAGACAAGGCCGCATACCCAATCCTAACTACCTTACCACCCCATATCAAGGTGTTACACATCTTTGTTATTTTTTTAAGGTGTTCTTTATCTATCCATATAGGGCTGTTAGATATAACATATAAAATTTGGGGCAAAATCACCATCTTGACCAAACTTACTCTTGCGGCCATACCAATAGGTAGTCTATTCCAAACTCTGATCTTCTTATACAATTTATCTATAACAGGAAACAAGTTTTCTTCTAGAAATTGATTTAAGTCAGTCGTTATATTAATACCAAGATATTTACAAGGTTCACCCGGCATAATTACATTTAGTCGGCCGCATATACCCCTATCCTCTTCTGACAAGAACATAACCGATGACTTTTGCCAGTTCACTAAGAACCCTGAAAAGCTACCGAACTCATCAATTAAACTCATGACCCTAGCTAGAGATGACTGGATGTTAGAGACAAAAAGCATTTTCTCGTGCGTCTTATTGGGGGACACAGACACCGTGGGTATAGGCTGCTGCCACTAGGAGGCTGACACTAAGAAAAAACAAAACAAGTCGGCCCCTCCCAGCAGGCTATACCCGCCCACTGGCACTGAGCTAATTCAGTTTAGCTTAGTGTCAGTAGGAGGCAGACGCAGGTCTGGTTGCTCCAGACCAGTTTCTGCTTGTGTTTTTTTCTGTAAATTTAACTCTTTCCTTTTACAGGTCGGGGCACGGTGGGTCATTTAAAGACTCACCCTGATCCCCCCCTCATGCAACCAGGGCACAGACCCTAACTGGAAAGGGGCTGTTTACCCTAGGTTGCCACCGGCCGGACCCAGCGCCCAGGACACAGACTAGCCCTGCTGTCTGTTTGCTCCTTATGCGGACTTGCTCCGCCAGCCCCTGCCCGCCCAGCCCCCCAAAGCTGGGCGGGCAGGGGCTTCCGGCTCCCGTGTCCCCCGCGTCCTCTTGCGGCGTTCCGGTCTTATACCGTCACCGCATGCGGGGGTCGGGTCCTGGGATGCCGGTCTTGTAGTTGCCGGGTGCGGGGCCTCCTCTTCTCCTACGGGCCGCGACTTCCGGGGTCCGGCCCGTGACTTCCGGTTTCGCGGCCTCCTCTGTCCGCACGCCGCTCTTCCCGGTCCTTTTTTTGTATTTCCCGCGCGCGGTCTTCTTTCCCGCGCGGGCCGACGCCTGACGTCACCACGCACGCACGTGACGCGTCACTCCGCTCGTGACGCGCTCCTGTGCAGCCCGGTCGGTACAGCAGACTGCAGCTCCCCGGTCGCAAGAGCCCTCATTCTGTGGGACTACAGCCCCCAGCCTGCCGTTCCTGGCCAGCTTCTTCTGCTCATCTTGCCCTCAGCAGCCGTCCTGTGCCCTGACCGGACCTCGGCCTTTTTTTGTCCGGATTTGTCTGGTAAGGCCTCTCTGGGACTCTTATGCCTGGTTGTCTTTTCTATTACTGTCCTGAGTTTTTCACTGTATGTTTTTCTGTTATTCTGCAGGCTTTTTGGTTACTTCTTAGTCTCCAACAGCTGCCTGCCTGAAGGAATTCACTAGCTGGCTGGTTTTTCTAATATAGATATATATATTTAATTTTTTTCATTATGTCTGACTCAAGATCTGAATCCACACGCCGCCAGCATCCTCCTCCTTCCTCTGTTACCTACTATTTCTGTACGTCTTGTAACACTAAATCTGCTTCTGGCCACTCTCAGCCTCTCTGCGCTGCTTGCTCCATGCAGTCCTGTTCGTCTTTGTCCCCTACTCAGGACCCCCCACCGGAGTCTGAGGAGTCTGCCCCGGCCTGGGCGCGCTCTCTCTGCCAGTCAGTGTCGCAGATGGCTCAGTTGTCTCAGTCTGTGGCGGCCGCCCTCGACCGCCTGTCTGCTACTTCTTCAGCGCCCGCCCAATCCCGACCGGCAGTCAGTGGCGTCCGTCCCGGCAGGAGCCGCTCCCACAAGCGTCCTCGCCGTGCCTCTTCTCGCTCTTCCTCTGGCTCCCCTGGAACTAGCCTGGCCCCCACGCATCTCTCTCCTAACAGGCGATCCCATTCGCCAGGAGATCTGTCGGATTCAGAGTCGGTTTCCAACTCTGATCCTGAAGATGTTTCTCACGCGGCTTCCACTGTGGACAGCCTTGTGGCCGCAGTCCGCGATACCTTCCAGTTGAAGGATGCTCCGGACCCATCGCCTGCTGATGAGGTCTTTTTCCATAAAAGCGGCCACCGTGTCCGCAGCACTTTCCCCAGTCACAAGGAATTTGATGACCTGTTTTCCAAATTTTGGAAGACCCCAGACAAGTGTTTCTCTAAGCCTAAACACTTGTCGGTTCTTTATCCTTTCCCCGAAGACCTCGTGTCTCGCTGGTCAGGTCCGCCTTCTGTGGATCCCCCGATCTCTCGGCTGACCAAGGTCACGACTCTTCCGCTGGACAATGCGTCGTCTCTTAAGGATTCCACTGACAGACGCACTGAGTCCTTAGCTAAGTCAGCTTTTGAGGCCGCTGGCTCCTCTCTCCTTCCCACACTTGCTTCCACTTGGGTGTCTAAGTCCATTTCTGTGTGGGCTAAGCAACTGAGGGACGGCCTTACATCTGGCGTATCGGCCGAGGACTTGGCCGACCTCGCCCAACAGGTTCAGGACGCGGCTCAGTACCTCTGTTCGGCTTCTCTGGACGCTGCAGCCTGTTCGGCTTTTGCATCGGCCAATATTGTAGCCATTCGCCGGTCCTTGTGGCTTCGGGAGTGGCGGGCTGACAACGCTTCCAAGCGTTCTCTCACCAGTCTTCCTTTTGCGGGCTCTCGTCTCTTCGGGAAACGTCTGGATGACATAATTTCCGATGCCACGGGGGGGAAGAGTACCAATCTTCCCCAGCAGCGCCCCAAGCGTCAGGATCCCCGTCGCAAACCAGGCTCCTTTCGTTCCTTTCGGTCGCTTCCGCCGTCTCGCTCCGGAAAGTCGGCGGCCCCTCAGAACAAAAGGTCCGGTTTCTCTAAGAACCGTTCTTCCTGGCAGGCGCGATCTGCCGCCTCCCGCCCACCCTTTAAGCCTGGCACCTCCAAGCCCTCCTCCTCCTGAAGGTTTTCCTCCACCCGGATCTCCTCAGGTGGGCGGCCGCCTCCTGTTGTTCCGGGAGGTCTGGCTTGCTCATGTTCAGGACGCCTGGGTGCGAGAACTGATCTCACAGGGTTACAAGATCGAGTTCGTTTCCGTTCCCCGCGATCGTTTTTTCCTTTCTCGTCCTCCCAGGTCCCCTGCCCTGGCGGACGGTTTTTTCCAGGCCATTCCTTCCCTCCTCTCGAAGGGAGTGATTGTTCGCGTCCCTCCTCTTCAACGGTTCCGCGGGTTCTATTCGAACCTATTCGTGGTTCCGAAGAGGGACGGTTCGGTGCGTCCGATTCTAGACCTCAAGCGTCTGAATCGTCACGTCCGACTATCTCACTTCCGGATGGAGTCCCTGCGTTCTGTGATCGCATCTCTGGAGCCAGGCGAGTTTCTTTCTTCGGTGGATATTCAGGACGCGTATCTTCACGTGCCGATTTATCCTCCTCATCAACGTTTCCTGCGTTTTGCAGTAGGGGAAGAGCATTATCAGTTTGTGGCTCTTCCGTTCGGCCTGGCTTCGGCTCCGCGGGTTTTCACGAAGACCATGGCGGCTGTCATGGCTCTTCTTCGGGCTCGAGGTGTCTCAGTAACTCCTTACTTGGACGACATACTCGTCAAAGCCCCATCCAAGGACCAGAATTTAGAGAGCCTCCACATCACCCTGGATACGCTCTCCCGCTTCGGTTGGCTGCTCAACCGTTCCAAGTCCTCCCTGGTCCCTGCCCAGTCCATCGTTTTTCTGGGGATGCGGTTGGATTCAGTACAGGCCCGCGTTTTTCTTCCAGAGGACAAGTTGCAGTCCCTTCAGGCCAATATCAGAGCTCTTTGCAGCCACCGCCCTGTGTCCATACGTTCCTGTATGAGGGTTCTGGGGAAGATGGTGGCGTCTATGGAGGCGATCCCTTTTGCCCAGTTTCATTCCCGCCCCCTGCAGCTCTTCCTGCTGTCACGGTGGGACAGGTCACTCCCCTCTCTAGATCGGAGGGTGAAACTACCGGCTCGCCTCCGCCAAGACCTTCAGTGGTGGTTACGGTCTCCGAGCCTCTCTCTGGGTCGCTCCTTCCTTCCCGTTCATTGGCAGATTGTGACCACCGATGCCAGCCTGCGGGGCTGGGGAGGGGTTTGGAACGATCTGACGGTTCAGGGAACCTGGTCGGCCAAGGAAGCTTGCCTCCCCATCAACATCCTCGAACTGCGGGCGATTCGGCTCTCCCTTCTGCACTGGCAGACACAGCTCCACGGTCTCCCCGTTCGGGTGCAGACAGACAACGCCACTGCAGTGGCTTATGTGAATCATCAGGGCGGGACCCGCAGCAAGGCCGCCATGATGGAAGTGGCGCTGATCCTCTCCTGGGCGGAGGAAACCGTGCTTGCCTTGTCCGCTGTTCACATTCCGGGTGTGGACAACTGGATGGCCGACTATCTGAGTCGTGCACGGGTGGATCCAGGGGAATGGACCCTGCATCCCGAGGTGTTCTCCCAGATCTGTCGCAGGTGGGGGACACCGGATGTGGATCTGATGGCGTCTCGCTTCAACCACAGACTGCCGAAGTTCGTCTGCCGGACGAGGGACCCTCTGGCTCTGGCCTCGGACGCCTTGGTGATTCCCTGGCGTCGGTTCAGCCTCCCTTACATCTTTCCTCCGCTCCCGCTTCTGCCGCGGGTGGTGAGAAAGATAAAGTCGGAAGGACTTCCGGTAATCCTCGTGGCCCCGGACTGGCCACGGCGCGCCTGGTACACGGATCTCGTGAACCTCGCCGCCGACGTCCCCTGGCGTCTACCAGACCGACCGGATCTTCTCACTCAAGGTCCGCTCTGCCACCCGCGTTTAGCCACGCTACGTTTGACGGCGTGGCTGTTGAAACCTGGATTCTGAAATCACGTGGTTTCTCTGATGCGGTCATTAGGACCATGATCAGGGCCCGGAAGCCTGCATCGGCAAGGATTTATTATCGTTGTTGGAAGGCTTTCCTCCGTCACTGTGAGGCCTGTTCTGCGCCTCCACTTCCCTTTTCTCTGGCGCAACTCCTGGCCTTCCTCCAGGCAGGTCTGGACGCAGGCTTAGCTCTGAGCTCTCTTAAGGGCCAGGTTTCTGCCCTTTCAGTTTTTTTCCAGAGACCATTGGCGTCAGTTCCTCAAGTCAGGACTTTTCTCCAAGGAGTGGCGCGCATTGCACCTCCTTATCGGCACCCAGTTCCCCCGTGGGATCTGAATCTCGTCCTGGATGCTATGCAGTCCCCTCCGTTTGAGCCCCTCCGGGAAGTGCCTTTGGCCATCTTGTCCTTTAAGGTGGCTTTCCTGGTGGCGGTTACGTCTGTCCGGAGGATTTCGGAATTGGCAGCCCTTTCTTGCCGCCCTCCCCTGCTGGTGTTGCACCAGGACAAGGCGGTACTTAGGCCCGTGGCTTCTTTTCAGCCCAAGGTGGTTTCGCCTTTCCACCTCAACGAAGATATTGTTCTTCCCTCTTTCTGCCCGGCCCCCTCTCATCCAAGGGAGCGCGCGCTCCACAAGCTGGATGTGGTCCGCGCCCTGCGCATCTATCTCTCCAGGACAAAGTCTCTTCGACACTCGGACTCACTCTTTGTCATCCCTGAGGGTCCTCGAAAGGGGTCAGCAGCGTCTAAGGCGACCCTGGCTCGCTGGGTCCGCTCCGCCATCGCTCAGGCTTACCGGAGTAAGGGTAAGTCGCCCCCGTTCCTGATTGCAGCTCACTCGACTCGTTCGGTTGGGGCTTCCTGGGCCATTCGTCATGGGGCCTCAGCTCTTCAACTCTGTAAGGCCGCCACGTGGTCCTCGCTGCACACCTTTTCTAGGTTTTACCGTGTGGACACGTTTGCATCGGCCGATGCGAGTCTGGGCCGCATGGTCTTGCAGGCAGCAGTGGCTTCTTCCTCTTCTTAGCTCCACTCTGTCTCTTCCCACCCAAGGGACTGCTTTTGGACGTCCCACGGTGTCTGTGTCCCCCAATAAGACGCACGAGAAAGGAGGAGTTTTTACTCACCGTAAACTCTCTTTCTCGTAGTCTTCATTGGGGGACACAGCACCCACCCTCTGTTGTCTGATTAAGGTTGCCTGTTGGCCTGTGTTGTTTTTCAGATTTTGAGTGTGGACTGTTTTTTCTTTATGGTTGTTTCGGCTCCTCCTACTGCTTTTTCACTACTGAATTAGCTCAGTGCCAGTGGGCGGGTATAGCCTGCTGGGAGGGGCCGACTTGTTTTGTTTTTTCTTAGTGTCAGCCTCCTAGTGGCAGCAGCCTATACCCACGGTGTCTGTGTCCCCCAATGAAGACTACGAGAAAGAGAGTTTACGGTGAGTAAAAACTCCTCCTATATCGTCTGCAAACATAGACACTTTTTCTTCCCTATCCCCATATTGGAAACCAGTAAATTCCTTATTTTCACGAAGGGCAATGGCCAAAGGTTCCATAGCCACATCAAAAAGAAGGGGGGAAAGAGGGCAGCCCTGTCTTGTACCTCTAGAAAGAAAAAAAGCAGATGACATTTGGGAGTTTACTAATACCCTCGCGCTTGGGTCTCTATACAACAACTGAATCCACTTAATAAATTCATCACCCAAGCCCATCTTCCTCAGTACTGCCCATAGGTAATTCCATTCAATTCTATCAAATGCTTTAGTAGCATCGAGTGTAATGATGGCCTTACCTCTGGGAGACTGGCCACCCTCCTGAATATTAGTAAATGCTCTCCTTATATTCCTATATACCCCCCTCCCTTGAATAAAGCCAGATTGGTCTTCATGGATCAGCAGACTCATGACCTTATTCAAGCGATTTGCCAGAATCTTAGCTAACACTTTAGCATCAGAATTAATTAGTGATATGGGGCGATATGACTCTGGGCTCCGAGGATCCTTCCCTTCCTTGGGAATCAATGTAATGATCGCTTCTCTCATTGATTGGGGCATATACCCTACTTCCAAGGAATAATTAAAGACTCCCAACAACTCATCCACAATCTTACTTCCCACTCTTTTATAGATCTCAACAGGGATTCCGTCGGAGCCCGGAGCCCTACCATCACCCATACCACCCAATGCTTGAAAGCACTCAGCCCTAGTTAGTGGAGCATTGAGTATTTCACGTTCTTGTGGTGACAAACATGGCACCTGGAACTTATCTAAGTAGGCCATTATTTCCTCTTCACTTTGGTGACATTCTGATGAGTACAGGTTAGCATAATATTTTACAAAAGCTTCAAGAATTCCTTCAGTTGTTGTAACTATATTATTGTTATCTTCTATAGTGACAATAGAACGCTTATTTTTTTGGGTTTGAATAATTCTTGCCAGGTATTTACCTGGCACCTCCCCCTCCATTCTATATCTTGCCTGCAGAAACTGATTTCTAATTTCTACACTCCTAATCCTTTCTTGATCCCATCTTGCCCTCTCCAACATCCAGTCATCCCAACTCTCTTTTGTTTTTTCGATTCTGAATCTACTTTCCTTCTCATCTACTACCTTATATAATCCTTCGATTTTCCCTCTATTTTCTTTTTTTTTGGCCGCTATTCTGTGGTGTAGTATTCCCCTTAATGTAGCTTTATATGCATCCCAAACAAAATCTGGTTTTGATGATCCTTTATTAACGTCAAAATAGTTTTGGGTTAGTTCTACAGTAACAGCCTAGTTAAAGGGGACTTCCATCATTATATTGATTAGGGATTTCTAATATAAGAAATTACCTGATATATAATTTTTTTTTTAAAACCCCTCCCTTCCCCCTTCGTAATTTACTCAATAAATTATGTCCATTCTTCTTCCTGCTCGTACATCACATGACCCATCCCAGACTCTTCCCTCCACACCCAAAGAACATACAAGCAGGGATGACACCACTACAGCGTTGTCTGCAGTAGTGAAGGGGAAAGCCACTGCGCTCCCTGAGGATTTCATTGCATTTCCATAGATAATGGAGAGAATGGGTGCAATTTTGCATGTGCATGTAAAAAACTTTTCATGTGAGCAACGGAGGGAGGGGCTAACTATTTAAGAAAAAGTTCAGACAACCCATAAGAGGGGCGGGTGATTCAAGTCGCATCGTGGAGTAGCATTAACCTAATTTTCAGCTTCAGCTAAATAGTATTATCTTAGTATAGATATATGTTTATCCCAGGCAGGTTTACATTCACTTAAGGCCCTATTACACAAGACTATTATCATCCGTATTCGGCCGATAATCGTCTTGTGTAATAAAAGCCAACGATCAGCCAACATGAACGATGTCGGCTGATCGTTGCTGTTGTTTATCTTTCAACATGTTGAAAGACAAACGACTATGATAGCAGCGATCTGCTGCCGCCGCTCCGTGGTGTAGACCGCCGTTGTCCTCTATAGGCTGCCTGGATGATCTAGTGATCTGCACTCACCCACTCGCTGCTGACATGTGTAAAGCGGTGGAAGCGAATGGAGAAAGAGGAGCAAGCAAGCACGGACATCGCTCCATGTAATAGGGGCTTTACTCAACTACCTGATTACCCTAATATCCTTCTCCTCTGAAGTCTTTACTAACAGAACTGCTGATATGATACTCTGGTAAAGGAGTCCTTCCTCCCCAGTGCATTATTTTACGTATGTGTTCAGTTGCCATCACTAGGGCGGACCATACACTCCTGGCCTCCTATGCTAGCCATATAAAACATAGCTGATTACTTGTGCTTTCTTATAACTCATAGAACAGTAGATTTCCCTCTTTATCAAGGAATAAAAAAAAATGGCTGATAGGTATCATGTGTTCTTCTCAAATCCTACATTTTTAATGAATATTGGGGGAGATTTATCAAACATGGTGTAAAGTGAAACTGGCCCAGTTGCCCCTAGCAACCAATCAGATTCCACCTTTCATTCCTCACAGACTCTTTGGAAAATGAAAGGTGGAATCTGATTGGTTGCTAGGGGCGACTGAGCCAGATTCACTTTACACCATGTTTGATAAATCTCCCCCGTTGTGTTTTCCGCACAGTGTACTATATAATATAGTTTTTGTGTATGCTTGATAATCCTTCTCTGTACTTTTGTATATGTCGGCCTCATGGGCAGTGGAGGAAGCGTTACGCGCTATTAAGACTCTGCGTAGTGAGAAAGTGCCATTAGTAAAGAAGCGACAAGTCATGCGAGTAATGTTTGGCGATTACCGTCACAAGATGGAAGAGGAGAGGATCAAACAGCTGAGACTGATGCAGGCCGGTAAGTACCAGAACATGTAGTCAGATATGGATGAGGACTTCACCTGGTTACAGTGTCTGAGGTCTTCATTGTGTCTGCTGACACTATAATGGTGCATTTACACAGAGAGATTTATCTGACAGGTTTTTGAAGCCAAAGCCAGGAATGGATTTGGATGAGAAATCTCAGTCTTTCCTTTATGACCTGTTCTCTGTTTATAGTCTGTTCCTGGTTTTGGCTTCAGAAATCTGTCAGATAAATCTGTCTGTGTAAACGCACCATTACTGACTACGAGGTTTAGGCTGGGACTGGGTGATCGACAGCAAGGGGTCTCCTCCGAGTTATACAAACAAAATATCTTGTGCCACTTGCTATGTATTTTTTATTACAGATGAAACTCGGCTGTTCAGGAAATAGCCATGTTTTTTTTTTTCAAATTAACTGGTGCCAGATATTTGTTATTTACTTCTCTTTAAAAAAAATCTCTGGTCTTCCAGTACTTATCAGCTGCTTTATGTCCTGCAGGAAGTGGTATTCCTTCCAGTCTGGAGAGCAGGAGAGGTTTTCTATGGGGATTTGCTACTGCTCTGGACAGTTCCTGACAAGGAACTGAAATAAATTACAAATCTCTTTCTGGCACCAGTTGATTTGAAAGAAAAACACCTTTGGTGAACTACTCCTTTAAAATCAGTGGTAGCAAAGTCACATGCGAACTGCAACAAAATTCATAAGAAGAATTCCTTTTGTGATGGCCATGTCGCAGTTGCAATGCAACACCATTCACTAACATTACATGCAACCTCATGCAATCTTTGTATCTTATAACTAGAGACGCCATGTTTCCTTTAACTCCAGTGTCGCTGTCACCCTTCAAAAAAGTTGACATTTCAAAAGTTTTGATCATTTAGGATCTGGGTGTTCAGTGCATTTACTCAGTACTTTAGGTATAGACTTTCTATAGAGTCCATCTTGTGTAGCAGGACGAGGAGAAGTGCGAAGCCGGGCGCTCCTCCTGTTCTGTTTTAGTGATTGGTGGGCGTCTGAATACCTATGGGGACATTAACAAAGCGTACGCCAGGGAGAAGGTGGCCCCTTCTCCCTGGAGTACGCTCCGCTCGCCCCATGGGTGGGCTGGCGGAGCTTGCGGGGTTGTGATAAGGCGGGGAGGAGGCGTGGCCTCCTCCCGCGTCTCGAACAGGCGTAAATCATGATCAAAATCTACACCTGCTGGAAGCCTCTTAGTGAATCCTGCTGGGGAAAAGGGGTCGGGGCCTTATTTTAGACCGGTGTACTTGTACGCCGGTCTTCATAAATCACCCCCCAGACACCAAGTGATCAAAACTTTTGACGTTTTTTTTTTTTTTTTTTAAATTTAATTTTTTTTAGCGTGACATTTAGAGATGAGGGAGTCAAGGTTGGGGTTTGTACAAACCCGAACCATCAGCATTTGAATCACGCTGTCTTTCTTGGGAAGGTGGGAACAACCCAGGTCCTAACTGGAAAACAAGAATACAACCCATAGGCGGGACTCGAACTGTCTCCACTTTTCACACAGAACGGGAAAACGGCGGGATTCAAATGCCGATCATTTGTACTAACCTGAACCTCGGCCCGGCTTGCTCATCTCTAGTGACGATGACACTTCAGAGTTCTGTTCTGGATGATTCTATATACAGTGGTGCCTTGGATTAGGAGCATAATTCTTTCCGGGACCGTGCTTGTAATCCAAATCTACTCTTATACCAAAGCAAATTTTCCTATAAGAAATCATAGAAATGCAGACAATTGGTTCCACACCCCAAAAATAATGATTCATTATTCTGAAAAACCTGTAAAACAAATGAAACAAACATTCAGAAACAGCAGAATCTGTGATATTATAAGTTACTGTACAGTAATAGAGAGGATGGGAAACACAAGGGCGGACAGAGACTGCAGGGAGCATGAAGGAATGAGCAGGGCAGATGTGGGCACATACATGCAGCGCTCTCTGTCCGGGGAGAGAGGGGTTACAGCTATGGAGAGATTACCTCCACAGTCCTGTCCCCTGATGTAACCCCCAGCCTGAATTGGATCTGCTATGATTTGGAATGTGAGGGAGACTTCCTGGGTCAGAGTACACGACTGTACACGATGCAGAACATGCCCCTCCTCCACTCACGCTCCCACCCAGTATAGGGAGCTCTTACACCAAAGCAATGCTCTTAAACCAAGTCGCAATTTTGAAAAACTGTGAGCTTTTAAATCAAAACGCACTTAAACCAAGTTACTCTTAAACCAAGGTACCACCGTAGTTTCTTTATAAGGATTGGGCTTAGCTTTTTCTGACACAGAGATCTAAATCCCTTGTACAGACAGTAGGATTATTCTGTCATCAGCCACCGCTATGGGACGCATGCTGCATCTTCCAATTTAATAAGAAATCTGTATGCTGTAAGGTGACTGTTTATCTCCCTGAGAGTAAAGGAATCGGGCATGAAGACACACCTGACCATTCTCTCTCCTGACATCTGGGGAGAGTTGGGAGGCCTCCATACATGTTGGATGTTTGGCTGACTTCATGGTAAAGAATGGCCAGCTTTAGTCTTCCACAATACGTACACAATGAATCTGCAGCAAAATCAACGTGGGGATTTTGTCACAGATTTGCACAGGATTCCACATATACACCAAGGGTTAATTTCAGGGCCTAATGCACTTTGTACAATACTCCTGAGGCAGACTTATATGTGTTCCCTGATGTAAGCCCTGTTTGCCTGATGGGCAGGATTGTCCGGGCAGCCCATAAAAGATAGCTGCGGTGTGCTGCCACCGCTCCTATTCCACGGAGCGACTGCAGCAGATCGCTGCTATCAAAGTCGTTTGTCTTTCAACGTGTTGAAAGACAAACAACGGCAAGGATCAGACGACATTGTTCATGCTGACTGATTGTTGCCTTCTATTACACAGGACGATTAACGGACGATAATCGTTTCATGTAATAGTTCCTTTAGTCATACTGGCGTGAGGCATGGGGGCGAGTATTCATGTCAGACAGGTGTACTTGTACACTGGCCTTGATAAATCCCCCCTCTGTGTGATCACGGCTTTTGACTGTATTCTTATTTTCTACAGCTGCTAAATCGGCAAAGATGACCGAAGTGACTGCGACTGCGAGACAGAACAGCAGCAAGGTTTTCCGGAAGAGTAATCACACATCCTCAAGAAGTGCCGCACCTAGTTTGGCTGCTCCTGCAGACGCTCAGGGGTCCTCCGATACAACAACAGGACAGTCGCCTGCCACTCTGCAAGGATTCACCTTCACACCTTCCCAGGAGGCCTTCTGCTTTAACTTCTTCTAATTTGAAGAAGGGCTCCACAGGGCGGCCATTTTCTTGTGGACTAATTTGCACTTATATGGCCGGGGTGGGAGGAAATAATGTGCCTTCACATGGACAGCTGAACAATAAGCCAATGAATGAGAAATTGGTATTATTGGATATTACACAGTGTATTATATACATTTTTAGTTTTTTTTTAGCTATAAATGGAAGGTGTTTTTTTTTTCTGGATATAACGCCTATTTATGCTGAATAAAATGATACAGATATGAGCGTCCCTGAGTGTGTTTGTTTCTCTCCTGTGGGATTGGGCATTGGGCTCTGTTCACACCATTGTGATGGTTTATGTGTCTTACTCTGCACTATGCTAATAAGTCATCATGTAGTTCACATGAAGTCAGCTGACCCAAGACAGGCCACTACATCTAACACAAAGGTGTCAAACTCAGGCCCTCCAGCTGTTGCAAAACTACAATTCCCATCATGCTCGGACAGCCAAAACTAAAGCTTGTCTGTTCAAGCATGATGGGAATTGTAGTTTTGGAGGACCTGATTTTGACACCCCTGCTGTAACACATTAAAGGGGTTATCCAACATTAGAAAAACATGGCCACTTTCTTCCAGAGACAGCACCACTCTTGTCTCCAGCTCCGATGTGGTTTGCAATTAAGTTCCATATACTTCAATGGAACTGAGTTCCGAACATCACATAATCTGGAGACAAGAGAGGGGAAAAAGTGGCCATGTTTTTGTAGTGCTGGATAACCCCTTTAATGAAACTCCATTACCAAACCTACACCCATACTGGTCACGAGAGTGGCACTGTCCCTGGAAGAAAGTGGCCATGTTTTTGTAGGCTTTTAAAAGATATGAAAAGAGTCAGCCTTGTGATCACATGACCCAGTTATAGTAATGAAGCGCATGGGTGCTACCGAGCTGTACGACTAGTGATACAAGTGCATGATATAGGCAAAAAAAAACTGTAATGTCTTAAAGGGGTTATCCAGCACTACAAAAACGTGGCCACTTTTCCCCCTACTGTTGTCTCCAGTTCAGGTGCGGTTTGCAATTAAAAGGGGTTATCCAGCGCTACAAAAACATGGCCACCTTTTCACCCTACTGTTGTCTCCAGTTCAGGTGTGGCTTGCAATTAAGCTCCATTTACTTCAATGGAACTGAGTTTCAAAACCCCACCCAAACTGGAGACAACAGTAGGGGGAAGGTGGCCATGTTTTTGTAGTGCTGGATAACCCCTTTAAAATACAATACAAGTAGTATCCAGTTTGACCACTAGGGTGTGCTGTGTGATTAACCTTCAGCTATGGCAGACCTCAAGCTGTTGCATCGGAGCTGGCAGCGTGTTTTGCCAGCTACTTACCATCCATTCGCTCAGTTTTTTTCCATGGTATTAAAGCCATGTGCTGTCACATAAATTCGGGGATCTGCACTAATCCCTTCCAGACTGTTTGAATATCTGTTTTTTGTGGATGTGATTCATAATGGACTGGAAAACTCCTCCTGTTCTGTAGCAATAAATAATCAATCTGTCTACATAGTGTATACTGTGCCAAATGCAGTAACCTAAAGCCTGGTATAAAAGGGTCATACTGCAAAATAAGGGCTAAATCAGGTCTGTGGATGCCCCTTTAAGGGATTATCCAGCACTACAAAAATGTGGCCACTTTTTTTCCAGAGACAGGACCACTCTTGTCTCCAGTTCAGGTGCAATTTGCAATTAAGCTCCATTCACTTAAATGAAACTGTACAGAACCACACCTAAATTGAAGATAAGAACGGCCATTTCTGGAAGAAATTACACCATGTTTTTGTAGCGCTGGATGAGGGAACCTTGAGCATGCTCGAGTCCATCCGAACCCGATCGTTCGGTATTTGATTAGCTGGGGCTCCTGAAGTTGGATAAAGCTCCAAGGTTGTCTGGAAAACATGGATACAGCCAATGACTATATCCATGTTTTCCACATAGCCTTAGGGCTTTATCTAACTTCAGCAGCCACGGCTAATCAAATGCCGAACGATCGGGTTCGGATGGACTCGAGCATGCTCCAGGTTCGCTCATATCTCTGGAGAACCCTTTTTCCTTTCAGAACTAGAAACAGTGCCTCATAATGGCACAATACAGTATCATATCATATTGCCATGCAGCTGTCTATAATACTGCAATACAGTGTGCAGTGATACAATGCTTATGTATTCTGCAATACAGTGCTCAGAGAGTACAGTAATACAATGCCTATGTATTACTGCAGTACAGTGCTCACATAATACTGCAACATATGGTCCAGAGAATACAATGCCTCTGCAATACTATGTCCAGAGAGTACAGTAATACAATGCCTATGTAATACAGTGCCCAGAGAGTACAGTAATACTGCAGTACAGTGCTCAGAGAGTACAGTAATACAATGCCTATGTAATAATACAATACAGTGCACAGAGTACAGTAATACAATGCCTATGTAATACTGCAATACAGTGCCCAGAGTACAGTAATACAATGCCTATGTAATACAGAAATACAGTACCTAGAGAGCAAAGTAATACAATGCCTATATAATACTGCAATACAGTGCCCAGAGAGCAAAGTGATACAATGGCTATATAATACTGCAATACAGTGCCCAGAGAGTACAGTAATACAATGCCTATGTAATAATACAATACAGTGCACAGAGAGTACAGTAATACAATGCCTATGTAATAATACAATACAGTGCCCAGAGAGCAAAGTAATACAATGGCTATATAATACTGCAATACAGTGCCCAGAGAGCAAAGTGATACAATGGCTATATAATACTGCAATACAGTGCACAGAGAGTACAGTAATACAATGCCTATGTAATAATACAATACAGTGCACAGAGTACAGTAATACAATGCCTATGTAATACTGCAATACAGTGCCCAGAGTACAGTAATACAATGCCTATGTAATACTGCAATACAGTGCCCAGAGAACAAAGTAATACAATGGCTATATAATACTGCAATACAGTGCCCAGAGAGCAAAGTAATACAATGGCTATATAATACTGCAATACAGTGCCCAGAGAGCAAAGTAATACAATGGCTATATAATACTGCAATACAGTGCCCAGAGAATACAGTAATACAAAGTTTATGTAATGCTGCAGCACAGTGCCCACATAGTATACTGATACAATGCCTACAGAGTACTGTACTACATTGTCCACGTAATACTGCAATACACTGTAATATAACTGCTACATAATACCACAATAGCGTGCTCACATTGTATTTTAATACAACTGCTACACAACACATTGTCCGCATACTACTATAATGCAACCGCTACATAATACTGAAATACAGTGCCCACATAATAACACCGTATAATTTCCACATAATACCACAATATAGTGCCATCAAAATACCTCCGTACAGTACAATAACAGTGATGTAAATTGTGTTGAGAAAAGCAACCCTCTGTCGCCCTCTGCTGGGCCTTCAGGGCACAATACCACCTGGAGGAGGCAGAGGCCTTGGGGCAAAGGACTGCATCGTAAACCACAGAAGATGGCATCTATGAGTGACACCCGCCATCATCTCCACTTACCGCAGCGTTTGTTTTTTTTTTCCATCTTCTCCACCGATAAATAATCTAATAATGGATGAGCTAAGTGTTGCTAAAAACATGATGTCATGTGTCGGCCGTGGGGCCCCTGGGGTTCTACTGACTGTAAGTGTATGTATAATGCAGGAGATGTGGAGGTCCCTGGAGGGTGTAACCAGCTGGTCCTGCGGCCATGTGCACCATCACCGAGACCTCTCAGTGTCTACAAATGGATTTCACTGTCACCTAATGTCCCTGTGATGTCAACCAGGGTCCTCTGGGGGATACACAGGAGGTCACGTCTATGGATCTAGATGGGGCTGGATGCCATAATAGCCACCATTATAGAAAAATGTTGAGTGGAAAAAGTTGGCTGACAATAAGGTTGGATTGTGGTGCTACAGGGCTGTGATAGTAGTGCGGGTCAGGAATGGGTTAAGCAGCGGTGGATTCTTCTCCAGGCCATGTGTTTATTTTGAAGCGCCCAGGAATGTGGCGCACCTGCTCCCTCTATTGTTGTGATGGAGCAGTGCGGCCTACAGAGGGTTGGGTGTGTCTCCAGAGTGACACACCCGGAGTTTATATGTGCCTGGGGGGAGGTGTAATCACACTGACATCCATTGTCACATTCATGTGTAATTCACCAAGTGCAGTCATCTGAACGCAGTCATTGTCAGGACACGATTACAGGAACTAGCTGCGGGCACAGAGGTGAAACGTAAAGAACGGGATAAGCACCGTCTACACACCGTCATACGAGAACAGCTGTGCTTAGTGGAGGTCATCACCAGTCCTACCTGTACAGCCTCCAGCGTGTGTAGCCTAGTCTATAAAGACCCTTTCATTGAAGCCCATTACGCTAAACAAACCTATAATGTCTTAAAGATGACGCCTTGGAACATGAACATGGCCCGGTCCCATCAGGACCTTCTAATATCTCCCACCTCTAGGGGCTCCTAAGGTCCTCATTTTACCTACACGTTCTAAAACAACCGTATAGACAGACCACAGATACAACATCTAGACTGACCACAGACACACTTTCTCTAACATCACCTCTTCTTCCTAATGGTCTTCCACCATCAACTCTTCACCTTTTGATCTTCTAACATGACCTTCTCCAGCTCTTGATCTCCCACCATTACTTCCTCCACCTTAAAGTCTTTCAACATGACCTCTTCCACCTTCTGATTTGCTAGCATGAACTCTCCTACATCTCTATCTTCTAAATTGACCTCTTTCACCACTTAATCTTCCAACATAACTGTCTTTCAGCTCTTGATCTTCCACCATTATCTCCTTTACTTCCTTACCGCCCAACATGACCTCTTCTGCCTCTTGATTTTCACCATTACCTCCTTCACTTCCTTACCTTCCATGACCTCTTCTACCTGTTGATCTTCTGACATGACCACTTCTACTCTCTATCTTCCATTATGATCTCTTCAACCTCTCGACCTTCTCACGTGACTTATTCCACATCTTGTTCTTTGAACATGATTTTTCCACCTCCTAATCTTCCATCATGAGCTCTTTCACCCCTTGGTTGATCTTTTAACGTGACCTCTTACATTTCTCAATGTTCCAACAATGACCTCTTTACTTCTGGATTATGCAAAGTAACCTCTCCCCCCCCCCCCCCCCCCACCCTCCTTCTGTAGCCGCAAGCGATGGTTGGTACTCCTCATGTACTTACACGCACCTGCATATACAGGATACTAGTACAGAGCCAAACGAACATCTCATTTATAGTCACTAAGTACCTCATAATGTTTCATCATAGCAAAACAATGGGACCCACACTGTGTACCAGGAGTGTTACAGTAGATCTATTCATTTATATAGGGGCATTATTATAGTAGTTATATTTCTGTATATTGGAGCAGTATTATAGTAGTTATATTCCTGTATATAGGAGCAGTATTATAGTAGCTATATTCTTGTATATAGGAGCAGTATTAAAGCAGTTATATTCTTGTATATAGGAGCAGTATTATAGTAGTAATATTATTGTATATAGGAGCAGTATTATAGTAGTTATATTCTTGTATATAGGAGCAGTATTATAGTAGTTATATTCTTGTATATAGGAGCAGTATTATAGTAGTTATATTCTTGTACATAGGGGCAGTATTATAGTAGTTATATTCCTGTATATAGGAGCAGTATTATAGTAGTTATATTCCTGTATATAGAAACAGTATTACAGTAGTTATATCCTTGTATATAGGAGCAGTATTATAGTAGTTATATCCTTGTATATAGGAGCAGTATTATAGTAGTTATATTCCTGTATATAGGGGCAGTATTATAGTAGTTATATTCTTGTATATAGGAGGCAGTATTAAAGTAGTTATATCCTTGTACATTCTCTGTTATATTCTCTGTAAAACATCTTGGCTATGACATTACTGCACCCTGATGTTAGTAGCAGATGTGACTGGAGATGCCATTTAAATCTCCTGGGATTCAATAGAGGTTTGAGAAAATTTCTACAATTGGAATTCATGGAAGGAAGAAAGTTTTACTTGTTACTGATGTACAGAGGCTTCAGCTTCAGCCATAACTAGTATGATCCTAGTTGTAAAGTATCGGAGCAACATCTGCCTCAGCAGGTTAATGATTCCCCTATAATATCAGAGATCTCTCCATCCTCATCAGAGAATGCAGCCATTGTCATCACTATTGAGGGTTTTAATATTGTGTTTTGTTATGGCCAGACAATGAACCCTAGAACTCTGTTAACACTGAGATTCTTGGTTTGTGAATAGAATGGCAGCAATACAGTGACAACTGGCATACAGACAGTGACGGTCTTCACTCTGCACAGAAATACAGATCCATAATCACTGTCACTGGGTTTATGCTGTCTTAAATGAGGGCACCACAAACTAGTGACAGAAATACAGAACAGATCGGTGTATTACTTACATCATTCTGTTCAGCCGTTCTCCTAATATGCAGGAGAATAGGATTCTTGCCACACCCCTCTCCCCGCCCTCCAGCTGCTGATTGACAGGTGACTGTCTACATACAGCATGGATAGATAACTGCCAATCAGCAGCTGGTGGGTGGAGTTTTCTGCTGCTCATGAATATCCAGGACTACTGAGCTCATGCACATAACAGAGAGGACTACTTATTGTCCATGTTATTCAGGAGGAGATCTCTGAATCAGCTGCACAGAACAATGTAAGTGATACATCATTCTGTTCAGCTTCTCTGTCACTAGGCTTTCCTACCCTGAGATAGGACAATGTAACCTACTGACAGAGTCTCTTTAAACTTTCCTACTCGATTTGCTTATGTTTATAGGTCACAGATGGCGAGGGTGCGCTCCTATGCGGTGACAAGTGGTGTGAGAGCGCAGACACAAATTGTAGGCTGCGAGGAGGCGCGCCCTGTGACCGCTGACAGATGTCACCACACTGCTTCCTGTGGTTGCTCTTGGTTGACATGGTGAGTGATTGTTATTCAGCTAGATGCCTGGCTGCAGCAGTACAGGGGACCTCATAGCCGGCCTGGTTTTTATGCACAGCTTTATGGTGACTGATGGCAGAGAAGGACGGCGGTGACCCGCACACGTCCCTGGCTGCGGGGGGGACACATAACATGGCCTGACAAGTAGCAGGCAGCTGTCACCTCTGAGGATACAAGGTGGCTGAAGCTAAATATAGACGAGCACTTCACATGTCATCTGCTCTTTACTCTCCAGGACGGTGAGTCTTTTATTGGTATTAGCGCCATAGACCAAATCTGGCGCCGCCATCAGTCTCTGATCGCGGACAACCAAAACTTGTTATGGATCATTGTTTTAAGGCTCAATCACTAAAAAGCTCTTCGACTTTCTAAGACTTTGCATTTCGCTTATCACCATTTTTATTATCTCTTTTTTGTCGGTGAATTGGGACATTCGTGTCTTGTTTTTGCAAAGGTTGAATATCTTATCCTCCATCCAGACACAGCTGACATTTGTTACAGTGTATCAGAGCTCTCACCAGTAAGGAGTTCAGCTCTTAGGGCCCTATTCCACCGGACGATTATCGTTCAGATTATCGTTAAATCGTTTGAATCTAAACGATAATCGTTTGGTTGAAATGCAGTTAACGATTAACGACCGTACGAGAAATCGTTGATCGCTTTATAAGACCTGGACCTATTTTTATCGTTGCTCGTTCGCAAAACGTTCGCAAATCGTTCGCATTAAATAAGACGTCGTTCGCAGTAGATACGAACGCAATAGCGAAGAAATAGCGAAGAAAAAACAATCGCTAATACGATCATAAGTAACGATTATCGTTCCATGGAAATGAGTGAACGTTTTCAGGTCTTTCGCAATAGCCGTCGTTTGAGATCGTTAATCGTTAACGATTATGCGAACGATAATCGTACAGTGGAATAGGGCCCTTAGGCTGCATTCACACGTTCAGTGATTTTCCCGATCCGGGATTGTGGTCCGGTAGCTACATGTCCTATTTTTAACATAATGGATCATGGATCTGTGAAATCACGGAGTGTCTGAAAAGCCCAATAAAAAGCAACGGGCTGTAAAATTTTCCGTGAGCACGGACAACTTCCCGGAACGTGTGAATACATAATCTCAACTGGTTTAAAGGAGATATATAGGCTTAGAAAAACATGGCTGCCTTCTTCTAGAAACAGTCCTCAGTTTGGGTGTGGGGTTTTACAGCTCATTTCCATTGAAGTTAATGGAACTGTAATACCGCACACATAGAAACATAGAAGATTGTCGGCACAAAAAGCCCCCTGCTCTATCTAGTCCGCCCGTTTAGTATTTCCCTTCTTATTCTCTTCAGATAGATATATGTATATACCAGGCAGGTTTACATTCTGTTATTGTAGATTTACCAACCACATCTGCTGGAAGTTTGTTCCAAGTATCTACTACTCTTTCAGTAAAATAATATTTTCTCACTTTGCTTCTGATCTTTCCCCCAACTAACCTCTCACTGTGTCCTCTTGTTCTTGTGTTTTTCATTTAAAATATTCCCTTTTGAACCAATATTACTTATCACACATAATGTCACATTAGGTGTCACTATACTGATGCTGTCACCTAAAGTGATGTCACTGCACTGTGGATACACTGATGACATCATATTAAGCAATGTCACTGCACTGATGATGCCACATTACTGATGCTGTCACCTAAATTAAAGTTACCACAGTGATGATGTCACATTAAGCAGTATGTGTGTCCAGCAGTATGTGTGATACCACTGCACTAATGATTAGGTAATGTCACTAAATTTTTATGTTGTATTAAAGGGGTATTCCACTCAAACATAACTTTTGATATGTTGCTGCCCATGGTGAGACTAACAATTCCTTCCATACTTGTTATCATTTAATCATTTAGTCAAAAATCTGTGTGTGAGCTGAGGTAAACAAGTCCCTGGCAGGCTGTATCTGCAACTTTGTAGCTTCTTTGTAATGCTTAGAGGGATAATCACATCAAGTTAATCAGCAACTTGACCTCAGATTAAGCCTCCCAGCATTACAAGGAATCTACGATGTTGCAAATAAAGCCACTTGCTAGCATCATCTGTCTCAGAAGGGAGGGGGGAGGAGGGGGAGACAGAGAGAAAGGCTCACACATAGATTTTTGTGTTTTCAGCAGAAAGCAGCAGCTCAGAGCTGGGGGAAGGAGACTGAATAGATAATAACAAGTATGAAAGGAATTGTTAGTCTCATCATGGGCAGCAACATATCAAAAGTTATGTTTGAGTAGAGTACCCCTTTAAGTAATATCATGGAACTGATGATCTCATATTAAGCAGTATCATTACAGAGATAATGTCACTTTACATAAAATGATGTCACAACACTGATGATGTCCCATTTCATGTCATTATTAATAGACAGATGATGTCAGGATCCTGTCTAGTGATCAGAATGGGTTTCCAGCAAGCAGAGATCTTGAGAATGGTTATACACAGATGCTATCCAGTGCAGTACATAGTCTGGATGTCTGCGGCCGTGCTGCTATTATCATAGACACCACCTACATACTTGTGTGTTAGGCATGTGCACTTTATATAGCTACAAAGCCTGGTGCAGCCAATCAGACGATGGCACTAATATTATTCTATTAGGGAGACCTGTATCCTGAAAGCACCTGCACACAGATTCTCCCACCGCCACATAAATAGTATTTACCGCCATAGAACTATATACTGCTATTTTACTGCTTACCCATGCTATTCTGCTGGGGTCAGTCCTCACCGACTGCTGGTAAACTTGTATATACAGTGGAACCTTGGTTTAAGAGTAAGTTTTTCAAAATTGTGACTTGGTTTAAGAGCATTGCTTTGGTGTAAGAGCTCCCTGTACTGGGTGGGAGGGGGAGTGGGGGAGGGACATGGTCTTTATAGCGGGGTCTACAGCACTGTATTTTAACCATGGAAGTCTCCCTCATCTTCCAAATCATAGCAGATCAATTTCAGGCTGGGGCTCACATCAGGGGACAGGACTGTGGGGGTAATCTCTTCATAGCTGTAACCCCTCTCTCCCTGGACAGAGAGCTGCATGTATGTGCCCACATCTGTCCTGCTTATTCCATCACATATTCTGCTGTTTCTGCTATTATTTTCTGGGGTGTGGAACCAATTATCTGCATTTCTATGATTTCTTATGGGAAAATTTGCTTTGGCTTAAGAGTGGATTTGGTTTACAACCGCGGTCCCGTAACGAATTATGCTCGTAATCCAAGGCACCACTGTGTATATATGTATGTATGGATTGTCCTCATATTACATGTTCTTTATTAAGCTGCCATATATTCCCTTTAAGAACAAGCCCTGAAGTGATGTCACAGCCCTTATGATGTAACTGCACCACACTGATGATGTCACATTAGGTGTCACTACACTGATACTGTCACATAAATAATGTCACCGCACTCACATCACATTACGTATCTCTTTACTGGTAATGTCACATGTAATGATGTCACCACAGTGATGATGTCACAGGTGCCACTATATCGATACTGTCTCATATCGTGATGTCACCACACTGATGATGTCACAGATTCCACCATACTGCTGCTGTCACATATTGTGATGTCACCACGCTGATGATGTCACATTTGGTGTCACTATACTGGTACTGTCACAGAAAATGATGTCACCACACTGATGATGTCACAGATTCCGATATACTGATACTATCCCATATCGTGATGTCATTACACTGATGACGTCATAGATTCCACTATACTTATACTGTTATATATTGTGATGTCACCATACTGATGATGTCACAGGTGCCAGTACTGATACTGTCACATATTGTGATGTCACTGGTTTCACTATACTGATACCCTTACATATCGTGATGTCACCACGCTGATGATGTCACAGGTGCTACTATACTGATACTGTCACATATCGTGATGTCACCACGCTGATGATGTCGCATGTGCCACTATACTGATACTGTCACATATCATGATGTCACCACTTGATCTTTTTTATAAAATGGGATTATCATCAATAGGCAGTGGTACTTCTGTAACTATAAGTCCTATTGAGGCCAATAGGAGAGCATTGAGGTGTCATCATAGCGGTAGACGCAGGTGACATCATGTGAAAGCGGACGGACGCTGCACTACACAGAGATTATTGTGGGCTTTCACCGCTCATTCATGGAGGTTTCCATATGGGGCGAGCTGTAGAAAAAGGCTTCACGCCTTGCCAGCACAGATGGGGGGTGACTCATTCGGGGCCAGGTTTTTTGGAAGAGGGCGTCAGGAAGGAAGAGGGAAATAATAGGTCTTCCTGAGGCATCGGCGGGCTTCAGCCTTCCATTTTCCTGCACAGAATCTCTATAGATAAGCAGGCAGTGGACAAGAGACCGGGAACGCTGCCAGGACTGCCCACCATTCCTGGTTACGCCACAGGCTAATTGGGCATCTGGTTAATCTGTCAGAAGCCAAGGGCAGATCTGTAAATGCACAATTCATTAAATACAAGAGAAGGAGGAAAAGACCCAGGTGGGTGGCACACATATCAGACACATGAATGCTACGCCGCCTGGATGGAAAATTCCTACATTGGCCATGAATGCCCACCCGCTTATAGACTGCATTCCCAGACATGGGACCCTCGTCCAGTACTCTGGGGTGGCTTGATGCATTAAAAGGGTAGTTCATCCAAAAATATTTTCTTTTCAATCAACTGGTGTCAGAAAGTGCCAGAGATTTGTAATTTACTTCTATTTAAAAAAAAAAAATCTCCAGTCTTCCAATACTTATCAGCTGCTGTAAGTCCTACAGGAAGTGGTGTATTCTTTCCAGTCTGACACAGTGCTCTCTGTTGCCACCTCTGTCCATTTTAGGAACTGTCCGGAGCAGCAGCAAATCCCCATAGAAAACCTCTCCTCTCCAGACTGGAAAGAATACACCACATCCTGCAGGACATACAACAGCTGATAAGTACTGAAAGACAAGATTTTTAAATTTTAAGTAGATTACAAATCTCTGACACCGGTTGATTTGAAAGAAAAAATTAGGGGTGAACAACCCCTTTAACTTCTTACTAACCAGTAACACCACAAACATGGCGGTGACACAAGTGATACCGCCGCATACCTGGACATCGGAGCTGACATATCTGATCCTGATTTTGGCAGAGAGTCGGGGTGCCCCCATATACATTAGATCCCATTGAAATTATCCAGATGTAGGGTATGTTGCTGATTTTGACCTCCCTGTTGATTGGGAAAATCAGTGGTGTGTGAACAGGCTCCCAGAAACAGGAGTAATCTCGGTGCCTTTCTTCAGGTCGATCAATCTCCATTATTTCCATCTGATTGTATTACATGACTTTAATCTATACGTCGGTGGAATAAGGAGCTGACTGTGCGCAGATATACAGTACAATGGATGTGGTGGCAGGCCTGTCAAGATTAAAGGGATGTGATGACTTTACTGCAGGCTTTATCTATGGAGGATAGAGATGAATGGTGGGACGAGTAGATTAGGATTATCACCCAGACACAGCCTCCTCATCTACTATATGTATACAGCGTATACTGGCCGTGTCTAACCTCCTGCTGCTGGGCGGGGAGCAGGAGCCAATACATGACCCAGTTACACCTCCGCACCCATGCATTAGCAGTAAGGCAGGGGTCATAGGTGGTCCTGGCCAGTCCTAACATTTTCTATGATAATACATATATATTGCTGGACCCCTATAGCCATTATAGGGACCACTGGACACTGTTGTATACATTATAGCCCTGCTCGGTTACACGGCCAGGCCTGGTTTTCCTCTCACCGAGGATTACGGTAAAATAAATCCTATAGTGTGGAAAGAGGAACAAGAAGCTGCTCTCTAAACACAGGCGGGCCCTAAAAGGAGAGCTGGCATGTGTTAATCGAATGGCATGGGAGCGAAATGTAAATGATATGTCAGTGTCACTGTGGTTATAGCACTGATACTGCAGATAGGAACATGCAGCTGAGCTGGGCTTTCCTTTTCCACCCCTGCCCCCCTATTGGATGACTTCTGTTTAGCAAAAACATGTGTGCGTGTCTAAGGGCTTAAAGGGGTACTCCAGCGACAGTTGTTTTCTTTCAAATCAACTGGTTGTATTAAAAAAAATCTCCAGTTTCCAGTACTTATCAGCTGCTGTATGTCCTACAGGTGTATTCTTTCCAGTCTGACACAGTGCTCTCTGCTGCCACCTCTGTCCATGTCAGGAACTGTCCAGAGCAGTAGCAAATCCGTATATAAAACCTTTCCTGCTATGGACAGTAAATTAGAAATCTATAAAACTTTCTGACACCAGTTGATTTGAAAGAAATTTTCTTTTGCTGGAATACCCCTTTAAAGGATGTATTATTTAATTCTACTGGTTACATAGACATGGCCCTATCCTGGTATCTAAAGACCCACTGGGTGCACTTACCTCCATTTATGTAGTTTCCCCATAAAATAGGATGCCAGTTTACATGTATATGTATTTCTTGCATGTATATTTCATAGCCACAGACCTTGGGGTCTCAACATGTGTATATTGCAGACTGGAACACAAGGCCAGATCAAGTCTAGAGGCAAAACATGAGTGGGTATAAAGGAGGGGAATGAAGGGTATAAGGCTGCCCTGGTGCTTAAACTCTTCTGATACATAATCCAGTGTACATGCGCTCTGAATGGGAAGAGGGGGATAAAGCCGCTGCCAGACACCTCTTCCCAGGAACAAAAAGATGAGGGATTTGAAATCCAACATGTCCGATCAGTGGTATATTCTGAAGCAGCTCGGCCTCAATGCAAAGATCTGTGACAGGGCCCCAGCTATAATGCTTTAATTATAGTACTGGAGAGATGAGCGGGAGAACTTATGCACCCCTCCGAACCCTCTATAGCAGGGGTGGGGAACCTTCGGCCCTCCAGCTGTTGCAAAACTACAATTCCCATCATGCCCTGACAGCCGAAGCTAAAGCTTCAGCTGTCTGGGCTTAATGGCAATTGTAGTTTTGCAACAACTGGTGGGCCGAAGGTTCCCCATCCCTGCTCTATAGTCTATAGCATGGATGGGGAACCTTCGGCCCTCCAGCTGTTGCAAAACTACAATTCCCATCATGCCTGGACAGCCAAAGCTAAAGCTTCGGCTGGCCAGGCATGATGGGATTTGTAGTTTTGCAACAGCTCTAGGGCCAAAGATTCCCCATCCCTGGTCTATAGCCTAATTTGTCTTATAGCCAACTTTACCTCCACAATATGTGACTAGTAGTACTATGCCTAAATAATGCACTCCTAAATAACTAGATATTGCCCACCTAATAGTGCCATACAGTGCTGAAATAGTAGCGCCATAGTACTGGTACACAATAATACATCTGCACAGTGCAAAAATAATATCATGTCTGTAATGAGCAGCCAAGGAAGATATTTAGATTGGGCCGCATGTAGTGAGGAGTGGGTATGGGGACCACAAGGAAAGGAATATGTCTTGAGTTTTATTGTCCCTTAACACTATTCAACAACAAATTTATGTAAAGCAACACTTAAATATATACATAACCCTGCTGCTAGCCCTGCATCCTGTCTGCCATGGGATCCTGCAGGGGCACAGCTGTGTGATGAATCCTCCGGCCCCTGAGTGCCCCTCTAAGCAGATCACTTTATAACCACAACCCTTTTATCAGATTCTGCAGCGCTCACACTGTGCACAGTAACCGGGAGGTCAATGCGGCAGCTCCAGCTCCCTCCATCCTCCGCTGTCTGATTTTATTATATTTCCATTAGTTCAAACTGCTGGCGACATCTATTCACTGCCATTCTCAATTGTCTGGGCTGTGAGGAAATAAAAACAGGCTAATGATGGTTTGGGGGTCCCCCGAGAGACCACCCCCCTCCCCCCCCAGATAATCAGACTTGGCATTATCGCTTGGATTATACCCTTGTTATGTTCCGGTGAGTCAATTGATTGTTATTTGTCTGTCTGCTGTCAACAAATGAAGAAGAAAGGTGAGGAGAATTAAAGGGATAGTCTACCTCGGAAAGAAAATGTACAATGTCTCACAGTTAGAGTCTGCGTAAAATGTGCAGTGACTTTGTGACTACTTTTCTTTACTCGTCTTGTCGCAATTTTGAGTTATGTGTTGGTTTCTTGTCCATTTGCGCCCAAAGCTGAGCTCAGCTAGATTGCTGACATCAGAGAGCAATGTACTGTGACAGTTACAAATTAAAATTTTGACTGTTAGGTCACATGTCTGGCAAGGGGTGGAGCTTAAGCAGCAAAATTTTGAAGGCAGCTTTGTATGTAACTAGAGAAGAGTGAGAAAACCTAATGTTATATAGATGTCTAGCCATTGTATCCTAACTGGCTCCTGTCTTGACTGAGAAGGCAGCTAAATGCCTTTTCGCCCTCATTGTTTACCCAGGAAAAGCGCCATACATGTTTTGTGGCCATGCTTGGTACTGCAGCTTTCTATTCATTAGAATAGGACCGAGCTGCTGTGAACTAGTTGCAATAATTTTTCTTTAAGCTTTTTTGTATGTCTTTTTCAGACAGCCATTATACCTTGCAGAAGGGTTGTCACCCAGCTTTCCCAGACCCCTGAATGACATATATGCCTAGTCATGCAGTGATCCCATACAGTTATACTGGTACATATTTAGGTATGCCTTGGAGAACCTTAGAAAAAGCGGGTGAAAGGCAGCATATTGTCTGCTACCCAGCATTTCGTGAAACAAATACAAGGACGACTCAGGGCCCTATTCCAAGGGACGATTATTGTTCGCATAATCGTTAACGATAAACGATCCAAACAACCGCTATTGCGAAAGACCTGAAATCGTTCACCCATTTACATGGAAAGATAATCGTTACTTATGATCGTTCTTGCGGTCGTCTTATCGTCGCTATTGCGTTCGTCTCTACTGTGAACAACAGAACGACATCTTATTCAATGCGAACGATTTGCGAACGAGCAACGATAAAAAAAGGTCCACGTCTTTTTAAACGATCAACGATTTCTCGTTCGGTCGTTAATCGTTAACTGCTATTCAAACTAACGATTATCGTTTAGATTTGAACGGAATAGGGCCCTTAGTGACTTATATCTGGGTAGTATAAAGCATTAACATCATTTACATGTGCAGGTTGAGGAACTATTGCTGGCCCTGGCATAGTAGGCCTCATCTGCCTCACAGCAGGAGGCCTTGTTGCCCATGGCAACCAATCAGAATCCATCTTACATCTGTCCAGAGTGGTGTAGGAAATAAAAGCTGATCCCTGATTGCTTGCTAGGGGCAACAGGTTAGTTTATAAGGCCTAAAGATGGACTGGGTGTTGCTATAGGGCAGAGAAGGGAACCACCGACCTTCCAGCTGTTGCAAAACTACAATTCCCATTATGCCTGGACAGCCTTTGCATGATGGGCATTGTAGTTTTGCAAACCCATCCCCTACCATAGTGGATGCCAGAGTTAAAGTGACTGTACCACCAGGCCCAGGCTGAAGCACTGGAGACGGGCCGACCCACCCCCAGTGGGAAGAAACCCCAGCCCCTCCATGACGTGACTCCATTAGAATCAATGGAACCTTATCATGGAGGGGCTAGGGTTTCCTCCCACTGGGGGTGGGTCGGCCCACCTCCAGTGCTTCAGCCTGGGCCTGGTGGTACAGTCACTTTAAAGCTTGTATCCCTGGGCCCCACTGCCAAATCTATAAAAGGGCCCCTCCTATCCATGTGCTGCTTATAATACTGGTGCCGTTGACCTTCTCAACCCCTACAACTATGCTCCTAGGAAGTGTTCACACCCCAGGACAAGGATCTGATGTGTTGGATTTCAACATCACAATCCTTTTGTTTTCGGGGAGATAAGCCACCATCACAATTATCCGACTGTGGCTTTCCCTATCGAGAACACATGCACGCTCAAGCAAACTGAGCGTGCATGAAATTGCAGGTTGTTGGGAGAGTGAGGCTGAACGAGCATCTGGCTGACAGCTATTACATGTGTATGACCCACAATGGGGGCAATGTTCCTAGGTTCACTGACGTTGAAAAACATGTGATGGTGTCTCCGCTGTGTTTTGGTTGATCTCCCTGATTCCTTTATATGACCCACTTTAGACATTGATGATATAAATGTTCTCATTGTTGTAAAACCTCTTCCAGCCTTGTTCACACAGTGCGAGGGTATTTCACACATCATAATTGATTTTCTGAAAATTTCTGCAAAAAAAGCTGTAATAGCGGAGCACTTCCCGGCTATCTAATGTGAATTCTTAATTTCCCCTTTAAGTAAAATAAAGCAGGAGCAAAACCTCAGGGAAAATGGCATAAGTGTAGGCGGCCATTATCAGGGTGATGCGGGGTCACGGCCTGGTTTTATTGTATTTGTCACTGAAATAATAATCACATCAGGCAAAGGTATTGGCCTATAAAATGTGTTTGGATAAGGCAGAGTAACCTTGGTGAGCGATGGGATAGCAGATGGGGATTAATGCAGCGGGCCGGCCTGCCAGAGCACAAGCACGCACGGCAGCTCCTCTCAATTTAAAGGGACATTTAATTCTAGTGGGGAGGTTCCATGAGCCACTACAGCAGTGGTTTCCAACATGCGGCTCTTCAGCTGTTGTAAAACTACAACTTCCAGCAGGCCCTGACAACCTGACCATAATATGCACTACAGCTGTGGTTTCCAACCTGCGGCTCTCCAGCTGTTGTAAAACTACAACTCCCAGCAGGCCCTGGTAACCTGACCATAATTCGCACTACAGCTGTGGTTTCCAACCTGCGGCTCTCCAGCTGTTGTAAAACTACAACTCCCAGCAGGCCCTGGCAACCTGACCATAATTCGCACTACAGCTGTGGTTTCCAACCTGCGGCTCTCCAGCTGTTGTAAAACTACAACTCCCAGCAGGCCCTGACAACCTGACCATAATATGCAATACAGCAGTGGTTTCCAACCTGTGGATTTCCAACTGTTGTAAAACTACAACTCCCAGCATGACCTATCAGCCTGATACACTACAGTAGTGGTCATCATTCAGCAGGACTAACACTTCCTCATAATACATTGCAGTTGTCCCCAATCTGTGCTATTGCAAAACTACAAGTCCCAGCAAGCTGACAGCCTGCCCATAATGTAATAGAGTAGTGTTCTACATTCTGTGGCCCTCCAGCTAATGCAAAACTACAACTCCCAGCATGCTGACAGCCTGCCATAATGTAATAGAGTAGTGTCCTACATTCTGTGGCCCTCCAGCTGATGCAAAACTACAACTCCCAGCATGTCCTGATGACCCGACCATAATGCACTGCATCAGTGTTCTCCAACCTGTGGCTCTCCAGCTGTTGAAAAACTACAACTCCCAGCATGCCCTGACAGCCTGGATATAATACACTATAGTACTAGTCTCTATTGTGCCATTTAACAGGGTTAACTCTTTCCCATAAAGCACTATATAATAGTTCCCTCCAATCTGTTGCTCTCCAACTACTGCAAAACTACAACTCTCAGCATGTCTGACACTGTGCCCATATAGTGGTGGTCTCTATGATGTACTACATAAAGTTGCTGGGGGTTGTAGTCCTACAGTTTAGAGACTAGTGCACTACAGAATAATTCAATGTGAGGGTTCCCATCATTACAATAATATACACATACACATGCAACAATTGTCAGTTCTCTATGTAGATGGGCAACTTTAACCCTGGCAGTGCTGAGACTTATAGTTCCACAACAGCTGCCCCCCACTGCCTCCCTGTATTTACATAACATACAGAGTGCCCCCCCCCCCCCCCCCTATAATCCTCTCCTGTAACACCACAGTGCATTCTCTATACAATGTAACAGTTCCTGTCCAGTGTAGCCCTGTGAGCTGATACATTGTGGCTGGCACCCCAGGGGGTGTAAGGACTCAGGACCCCCAGCCCTGGCTCTCCCCTTCCTCCTCCCTGCTCTCTCCCCCTCCCTTCCTTGCAGGCTCTTGTTTCTCTCTCCCTCCTCCTCCCTTCTCTCCTCCCCTCATCCTTCCCTGGCTGCCTCACATCTCCCTGCCGCCCGTCTGGGGCTCGATAGACACCCGATCCCTTCTAACCAGTGGCCCTCTGAGGTCTCACCCTGAGCTGGGAGGGGTGGGGGGAGAGGAGCACCCTCCCTGCCCCCTCTGCACACACTCACAGGAGACCCTTAGCTTGGCACAGAGAAGACCCCTGCAGGAAGGAGAGGAGTCCAGTGGGGTGAGTGTGGGTGGCTTTTTCCTTTTTTAGGGTGTGTGGGTTTGGGGGGTGTTTACAGGCACATGAGGATATGTGGGGAGGGGGGCCCTTACCCACTCTGCCACCCTGCAGATGCCCAGGGGCCTGTTGCATGAGATGTCTGGAGGAAGAGGCCTCTTTTTTAGGGTGTGGGGATGCCCCCCTCCTCCTCCATCCTTGTTTATTATACATATTGATACATTGTATCTCTTTATTTCCTCTATGAACTTGCACACAAGGCCTCCCTGCACCATGCCCTTCCAGCTCAAGAATTCCAGTGGGCAGACTATGTTGGCATGTAGCTCAGGCTTGTTAAAATATCCTTCCCTCCCTAAAATACCTCCTGGCACAGTGAACTATTTGTGCTGGATGCAGTGCTACCTCTGCAACTTCTATATTATTCCATGGAACTTACCCCACCCTATGCCCAGAGCATGGCACCAGTGCCCACCCCCAGTGGCAGCTAATGCTATCTATATGGTGGGTACCATAAGGTAAACTCTAGTCAGTATTGGGGATGAGATTGCAGGATCCATCTTGCTCTGTAACCTTTTGTTCCCTGGAGGGTCTCGGTGCCTGCGGGTGGGGGGAGGTTGTGTGCAGGAAGTTTAGGTTGTGGCAGCACTTATCCCCTGCTATCAGATGCATTGTAGTCAGTGGATTGTTAGCAGAGGCTTGCACTTCTTTTCACAATTTGGGACTTCTTAACCATTGGCGCGCTGGACGGATCTACTAAGTATTCTGTATTGATCGCTTTATCCCTGACCGGTTGTAAACGTGTAAAATGTGGAAAAACCAGCTGTTATATTTTTGTATTTTTGTAGTTGTTGGTGGGGGTGTTGTTTGCTGTGTCTCGCTTTACGTGTAAACTCCTCAGCACTTAATCCTTTAGCCTAGAAGCCATGACGTCCGTGTAAAGGAGGAATCCGTTGTTATTTGTGTGCCGTAACGTTGCTTCACTCCGCATTATGATTTGCAACGCACACGTGTGGGCTGTAAACATTGGGGCGGATAGAAGGATTGTGGAGGATAGGGGATCGGGGAAATTTATCAAACATAAGAGAACATACAAACTTCATGGAGACTGGACGCCCATGTTGGAAGGGAAGGCTTGGTGACCTGCAGATCATCAATGTGTCCCTATGGGGGAAAGTGTGACAGGGGTCTGAATTCTTGCCATTGCTGTGAACAGTTCTCCCCCTCCTTATAGGAATACATTGCCTTTTACGCTAAAAGTGGAGCCTAATAGTGTCATCCCTATGGATGTATATATAAATGTATATATCGTGTCATATAGTTCCAGTGAGCAGTGATATCTTTATATACTGGATCTGTGGGACAAGTCTTGTAAGACAATTAGTGTCCATAGAGAGAAGCGTGAGACGTCACTTCTGGATGTATATATATATATATGTATATATATACAGCAGCTGAGATACGCTGTTTACCTTTCTCAGCTTGTGTCAGTAAAGCACCAAGGAGACGTACGCCCTGGAGGATTGTTCTCAGGAGCCTGATATTCCTTATTGTCATATTAAGTCTTCTCATCTGCGGTCTGGGCTTGTGAAGAAAGATGGGAAAACTCAGACACCAATAAAGTCTCTGTAAGGGTCGTCACTCAGCTTTTCCAGGCCCCTGAATTTGTCTGTATATGAAGAATGTTACGGCTATGGTTGAAATAACTGACCGAAAGACTGATGGAACAAAGCCTTAGGGTGCTTTACACTTAATGAACAAAAGCTGAGTCACTTTGTACATACATTACATATCCTGTACTGATCCTGAGTTACATCTGGTATTATACTTCAGAGCTGCACTCACTATTCTGCTGGTGGGGTCACTGTGTTCATACATTACATTACTTATCCTGTATTATACTCCAGAGCTGCACTCACTATTCTGCTGGTTGTGTCACTGTGTACATACATTACTGATCCTGAGTTACATACTGTATTATACTCCAGAGCTACACTCACTATTATGCTGGTGGGGTCACTGTGTACATACATTATATTACTTATCCTGTACTGATCCTGAGTTACATCCTGTATTATACCCCAGAGCTGCACTCGCTATTCTGCTGGTGGGGTCACTGTGTACATACATTACATTACTGATCCTGAACCAATGTTGTGTATTAGGATCCTTCTTTCTGCTCTTCTACTTGTGAAGTTTAGTTCTAAACTTCTGGGAGCGGATATACCTCGGGCCCTGGTGTAAAGAGGCGGTGATGTTGGGTTGCTCAGCAACATCAGACGTCACGGAAAGTAATCATGGCACCGGGCAGATATACTCATCATGTTCATTAATGAAAAAATGTGGAAAAACATTGCACAGTCTGGCCAGTGAAGGTATACAGAGCGGAGCCTGGTATATACAGCCATAGGTCACCTAAGCAGGTTTAGCTATTTGTGCTCCAAACGCTTCATTGTTTTAAAGAGAGATTCACCGTCCTGACATGTAGTAAGAAAAACACCGCCAAACCTCTCCACAATCACATGCTAAATATTTGTCTTAGACTGCAAACTGGGAATAATAATAATAAGCGTTTGAATGTACAAGGTTTACCTGTCTACAACACATTGTTGTCTAGACTAATAGTCACCTGATGCTTTACTGGCAAATAGGGGGCAGTGTTATAGTAGTTATATTCTTGTATATAGGAGCAGTATTATATTAGTTATATTCCTGTATATAGCAGCAGTATTATAGTAGTTATATTCTTATATATAGGGGCAGTATTATAGTAGTTATATTCTTATATATAGGGGCAGTATTATAGGAGTTATATTCTTGTATATAGGAGCAGTGTTATAGTATTTATATTTCCGTATATAGGAGCAGTATTATAGTAGTTATATTCTTGTATATAGAGGCAGTATTATAGTAGTTATTTCTTGTAAATAGGGGCAGTGTTAAAGTAGTTATATTCTTGTATATAGGAGCAGTATTATAGTAGTTATATTCTTGTGTATAGGAGCAGTATTATAGTAGTTATATTCTTGTATATAGGGAGCACTATTATAGTAGTTATGGTTCAGGGCAGAAAAAGAGCGCTGCACCTTACACCTAACACTGACACTAGTGCCTCTCAGCTGCATAAAAAACATCAGAATTGACTGACTGGCACAGTGTGGACTTAGTGTAGGGAGCCATGTGTATCAGATACCTGCACGCGGTACATGTGGCAGTGTGGCTTGATTAGTTCATACACAAAATTTTTATGTTTTTTATGCAGCCGAGAGGTACTAGTATCAGCCATAGGTGTGAGGTGCAGCACTCTTTTTCTTCCCTGAACCGTATTTTGTTTCTCTCTTTTCTCAGTGTTTTTGCACTCCTCCTGGAAGACCCACATGACTGCAATTAGCAGGAGACACCTGAGTGCATGTGCTTTTATCCCTCCTGTTTGCCCCATTCTATCTGCAGCAGCAATGGTGAGCGCAATACCTTATCCAGACTTGTGCTGTTTGGGGCAGTATTATAGTAGTTATATTCTTGTACATAGAAGCAGTATTATAGTAGTTATATTTTTGTTCAAAGCTCCTATAATGCAGATTTTAGAGGATTTCAGCTCTGAGAATTGTCAGATTGGGAATGCTGCTCTGGACCAATATACAGTATGTTCAGCGGCCCTCTTCGTCACCTCAGAATGCAGTTTACCCCTTTAGGTTTTAGCAGGCAGTAGTTTGGATGCCTCTGGGCACTATAGAGTGTATGTGCTGTCCTCTCCTGCTTCTATTAAATCTGTGACATCCTGACTTTGCTGCCAGTCTCCTTAGACTTTATCACTACGTCAGAATAAATTCCATGTGTTTGGACACGGCCCAAGAAAGTGTGTGGTGCTCTGCTGACAAGCGAGCCTCAGGAACCTGCTATGACTTGCCTTGTTCTCCTACAGGAAGCAGAACTGAGAGAAAATGTCCTTATAAAGACACTGTACTGATCGCCACACTGGGCCCATAAAATAACGGGACAAGGCCTAGGCCAAGGTGCTAGCAATAGATGTTAACTGGGATTAAAGGGATTTCCTAGTTTAATCTAAGTATAATGAAAACTTTATAATGCGATTCCATTCAGTGACAGTAAGCAAGATCAGCACTGGTTCCATGTGGCCCTTTGGGTGTTTGTGAGTATAATAATAATTCACATTGCATTGTGAAACATTGCCCCCCAGATTGTCTTACACCTGTCCAAGCTGCAAAGAATAACTCAACCAGCACTACCTGCAACTATTAAGAGGTTGTGCACCACAATGGAAGGTCAGGGAGAAGTAACATTTCCTTTATTTTATCGTACTGCCCGTATTCCACTCGGCTTCTGACCACAGTATAGTCATGGGGGAGCTGTGTGGTTTATTGCAATTACTGTAAGTTCCTCTTTAATAACGCTGGAAAAATGAACAACCGTAATAACATAGGGATGTGGGTTGGTTGTGATTGTGATTTACGTATACTGTGCATTATATGACGTATGTATGGTGTGAATCAGCTGAATACAATATAGTAGCCATATTCTCGTACATAGGAGGCAGTATTATAGTAGTTATATTCTTGTATATAGGAGCAGTAGTTATAGTATTTATATTCTTGTATATAGGGGCAGTATTAGGCTGGGTTCACACTATGTATATTTGAGGCTGTATTTGGTCCTCATGTCAGGTCCTCATAGCAACCAAAACCAGGAGTGGATTGAAAACACAGAAAGGATCTGTTCACACAATGTTGAAATTGAGTGGATGGCCGTCATATAACAGTAAATAACTGCCATTATTTCAATATAACAGCCGTTGTTTTAAAATAACAGCAAATATTTGTCATTAAATGGCGGCCATCCACTCAATTACAACATTATGTGAACAGATCCTTTCTGTGTTTTCAATCCACTTCTTGTTTTGGTTGCTATACAGCCTCAAAAATACAGCCTCAAATATACGTAGTGTGAACCCAGCCTTATAGTAGTTATATTCTTGTATATAGGAGCAGTATTATAGTAGTTATATTCTTGTATATAGGAGCAGTATTATAGTAGTTATATTCTTGTATATAAAAGCAGTATTATAGTAGTTATATTCTTGTATATAGGAGCAGTAGTTATAGTAGTTATATTCTTGTATATAGGGAGAGTATTATAGTAGTTATATTCCTGTATATAGGAGCAGTATTATAGTAGTTATATTCTTGTATATAGGAGCAGTATTATAGTAGTTATATTCTTGTATATAGGAAGCAGTATTATAGCAGTTATATTCTTGTATATAGGAGCAGTATTATAGTAGTTATATTCTTGTATATAGGAGCAGTATTATAGTAGTTATATTCTTGTATATAGGAGCAGTATTATAGTAGTTATATTCTTGTATATAAAAGCAGTATTATAGTAGTTATATTCCTATATATAGGAGCAGTATTATAGTAGTTATAGTCTTGTATATAGGGGCAGTATTATAGTAGTTATATTCCTGTATATAGGTGCAGTATTATAGCAGTTATATTCCTGTATATAGGAGCAGTATTATAGTAGTTATATTCTTGTATATAGAAGCAGTATTATAGTAGTTATAGTCTTGTATATAGGAGCAGTACTATAGTAGTTATATTTCTGTATATAGGAGCAGTATTATAGTAGTTATATTCTTGTATATAGGAGCAGTATTATAGTAGGTATATTCTTGTATATAGGAGCAGTATTATAGTAGTTATATTCTTGTATATAAGGGGCAGTATTAGTTATATTCTTGTATATAGGAGCAGTATTATAGTAGGTATATTCTTGTATATAGGAGCAGTATTATAGTAGTTATATTCTTGTATATAGGGGGCAGTATTATAGTAGTTATATTCCTGTATATAGGGGTAGTATTATAGTAGTTATATTCTTGTATATAGGAGCAGCATTATAGTAGTTATATTCTTGTATATAGAAGCAGTATTATAGTAGTTATAGTCTTGTATATGGAGCAGTATTATAGTAGTTATATTCTTGTATATAGGAGCAGTATTATAGTAGTTATATTCTTGTATATAGGGGCAGTATTATAGTAGTTATATTCTTGTATATAGGAGCAGTATTATAGTAGTTATATTCTTGTATATAGGAGCAGTATTATAGTAGTTATATACGGACAAGAAGAGAAAATAGCGCTGCACCTCACACCTATGGCTGATACTAATGCTTCTCAGCTACATTTAAAAACCAACTCCAGGATGTTGGTATATAATTTGATCAAACCATATTGCCCCATGTACCAGCGTGAAGGTCTCCTGGCTCACATGGGTCCCTACACTAACTCACCACCGTGTCAGTCAGCGACCGCCATCCCCGCAAGACGTACACAACCAGGGAAGGGAGGCCATAGAACGGCCCTGCAACCCCACTGTCACAGGACGAACACCCAGAGGCCCCCGTAAATCCCAGCAGGCACCGCCGGCGGAGAAAGCTGTCACCAAACAACACAAGTGTGTACTCCAGCAGGTAGAATGGGAAGGATAGGAGGTACAAGTCATGTGTGCACAGGTGTCTCCTGCTAATTGCGGTCATGTGGGTCTTACCAGGAGGAGTGCAAACACTGAGAAAAGGGAGAAATGTAAAATACAGACAAGAAGAGAAAATAGCGCTGCACCTCACACCTATGGCTGATACTAATGCTTCTCAGCTACATTTAAAAACCAACTCCAGGATGTTGGTATATAATTTGATCAAACCATATTGCCTAGGAGACCTGCACGCTGGTACATGGGGCAATATGGTTTGATCAAATTATATACCAACATCCTGGAGTTGGTTTTTAAATGTAGCTGAGAAGCGTTAGTATCAGCCATAGGTGTGAGGTGCAGCGCTATTTTCTCTTCTTGTCTGTATTATAGTAGTTATATTCTTGTATATAGGAGGCAGTATTATAGTAGTCATAATGTGAATCATTCTGCCAGTACTCTGTATAGGGTTACAGTAAAAGAGGTGGTACGTCTTGTTTGAAGATTGTATGAAGGTTGTATGAGTTAGCCCATTTTTAGATTGTTTTAGTATGGCTCTCTCTTGTACTTACCCCATGTTATAGTATTGCATTGCATCAGTCTTGTCTAAGGCCTAGTGTCCAGTATCTCAAGCAAGACATCTCCAAGACTTCTTTATATGACACAATGAACATATCCAGACAATGAGTGCGAGATAACTCCGAATATGTATATACTTCATCATTATAAAGTAGTATTGCGTTTCGGTCTCCCATCTTCGCTTCTTTCCTTTTACTTTTCTTCAACAGAAATCTAGACACAGTCTTCACAAGAGTCGGAAGTCTTCTTTGCCTTCATCCACAGGCAGGGCCGTTTCTTTAGTCCAGAACAGGCCATGAATGTCTCTATTTACAGCCACATGAAGCCTTCTCTGTCTCCTCGATGAAACAGTGGAGGTTGTATTCAGCATGTCCTCAATTCTTTACAATGCTCGCTTGTCTCCCTTCCTGTCAGGATTACATGAGAACGTAATAGAATGAACAATACCGTAACTTTAGGCCGGACACGTGTAGACAGCCACCTGTTGTACTGCACATCCCAGCAGGTCTTTGTGCATGCCGAGAGTCGTAGTTTGGCCAGTTTGGTTTTTCTCAGTGTTGCACTTATACATGTCTGAGAGAGCTCAGTGACAACCAACATGGCCACCAGTAGTGATCCTAAATAACAGATGGTGACATATCTCTAATCTATTAAGGTCCCCAAACACTTTCAGGAACTGATGGTAGCCAGTTATATCTCCCAACCGACGCCGGTCACCCCCATCCCTATAAATAGGAACGTTTGGCATGTTCAGCACTCTCGCTGTGGCTTATCTCTCCTAAAACAAAGGAGTTGGCCTTGATTTTCTATCACACCCATCCCCTATGTCCACCAACATCATCTGTCGGTGTAAGGTATACACCTTAGTTGACATCCGAATCTGCCACAAGCACAAGTCTAAGGTGTATGGGGACCTTTAAGTAAACAGATTTGATGGCTGGATGTCAACCCCTGTAGGATGCATAATGAGGGCCATATTTATAGAGTATCACTGATGTAAATTACGTCCTTCTCGAGATGCTCAACTTCTTACATAACTCAGCAGTAACCCTCAGGTCTTTCCTGACAACAGTGTTTAGTTGTATAGAAAAAGTTGTCAGAGGTCCGTAAACCAGTGTCGGGCAGGTATAAGATTTTCATGGAGTTTCATGGCCGCCTGTGAATTTCCTGTGCATTGTCTGTAAGCCCCATGGAAGATCCTGCACTTTTAATATAAGCCATAGCAGTCCTGTAGTTTCCGGTCAATCGGAACAATGACCATTGATATTACACATAGGCCGTACAGCTGCGGACAAGAGAACACCTACAGTGACAGGAGCTCAACTTAAGAGAAGTTAACGGGGTTTGATGCCCTGAAACGCATTGTTTTTTGTTGTTTCCGCCTCCTAACTTGACAAAGGGGTTTGACACCCTAAAACGCGTTGTTTCTGACACTAGGGATAAACAATCCTTTATGGTTAGGCCCTGTCGGATTCCCTAATGTTGCTTGATCCAAATAACAGTAAACTAGCAGATAGGCACTGGCTTACATTATTGATCCCACCGCCATCGGCCCATCTAATAGGACTCTAAGGAATAGGACCCTAAGAAAAAAGTAAAGGACCTTACATGTCTGCCAGAGCTTGGGCCACAGAAATAGATTTCTTCAGCGTATTTTCATCATGTGTAACATGAGTTGCCTTTCTTACACACATATTACATGCATTAAAATAAAGATTCCACTACAGTGCTTCCCTGTCTGTGGCTTCTTTGGAATATGGGACGTGGGAATAAGCCCTAAGGATAGATGCAAGGCCTCATATGTAGGATGTAAAGATGATGCCCCGTCTGTAACCCATCAATAGGGTATATACAGGAGGTACAGTCTATAGGGTATAAACACAAGGTCCTATCTATAAGGTGTAAACAGGAGGCCCCTGTCTATAGGGTGTAAACATGAAGCTCCATCTGTAGGGTATAAACAGGAGGCCCCTGTCTATAGGGTGTAAACATGAAGCTCCATCTGTAGGGTATAAACAGGAGGCCCCATCTATAGGGTATATACACAATGCCTTGTCTATAGGGTGTAAACATGAGGCCCCATCTGTAGGGTATAAACAGAAGGCTCTGTCTATATGGTGTAACATCAGGCCCCGTCTATAGTGTATATACTCAAGGCCCTGTCTATAGGGTGTAAACAGGAGGCCCCATCTGTAGGGTGTAACAGGAGGCCCCGTCTATAGTGTATATACACAAGGCCTTGTCTATAGGGTGTAAGCAGGAGGCCCCATCTGTAGGGTGTAACAGGAGTCCCTGTCTATAGTGTATATACTCAAGGCCCTGTCTATAGGGTGTAAGCAGGAGGCCCCATCTGTAGGGTGTAACAGGAGTTCCTGTCTATAGGTTATATACACAAGGCCTTGTCTATACGGTGTAAACATGAGGCCCCATCTGTAGGGTATAAACAGAAGGCTCTGTCTATAGGGTGTAACAGGAGGCCCCGTCTATAGTGTATATACTCTCGGCCCCGTCTATAGTGTGTAAGCAGGAGGCCCCGTCTATAGTGTATATACTCAAGGCCCTGTCTATAGGGTGTAACAGGAGGCCCCATCTGTAGGGTGTAACAGGAGGCCCCGTCTATAGTGTATATACACAAGGCCTTGTCTATAGGGTGTAACAGGAGGCCCCGTCTATAGTGTATATACACAAGGCCTTGTCTATAGGGTGTAACAGGAGGCCCCGTCTATAGTGTATATACACAAGGCCTTGTCTATAGGGTGTAACAGGAGGCCCCGTCTATAGTGTATATACACAAGGTTCCATCTGCAAAAACCTGAGTAACCCAATATCATGGGGACTGGTAATCCTCACTGTTTGGTCTCAGTATTTGCACTGCTCTGTTCTATGCAAAGAATCGTGGCTCACTGATTACATTGTATTTGCATGTCAACAAAAACAACTTTATTGCTTACCATGCGCCAGTTTGCATGGTGTTATTGTGCATTGCCTTCTAGGAATATGGGAGCCCTACTTTGTTATAATGATCAGGTGGTATGACGTTCCTTAGAGGGTATTTGTTCCTTCACACGTCTGTTGGGAAATCGTTGAGACGTGTCAGGTGATGTTATCTGAAGAGTCCGTGAGACTCGCAGGAATGAAGCTTCAGATACAGTCGGCTTCACCTAGAGATTTCCTTCTCCGTACACATCCAAAGCTAAACTCTGCTGGCTTCTTGTTAACAGAGAGCAATGCATTCTGGGAGCTCAGGTGACAGCTACATAGTCACATAATTCAGTGTTCCCCAACCTGTGGCTCTCCAGCTGTCGCAAAACTATGGGCCCTATTACACGGGATGAGTATCGTGCGAAAAATCGTTATATCGTCCAAATTTATGCTGGCAACGATCGAAAAATCGCTCCTATTACACAGAGCAATTTTTAACGATTGACGATAAATGATTGCAAACATAACCTGAAATTGTTCACCATATTACACAAAACGATGGTCGTTACTATGATTGTTATTGCGGACGTTACTACGATCGTTTACTCCTTGTGATCCCAGCAAAACAATGAACAATGTGCAATTACACTGAGCGATTAGTGAACAAATGCGGAAGTTGAGCGAGGTTCAGATCTAAACTAACGGTCAACGACGGGAACGATTTTTCGATCGTTGCCTGCAATTACACAGAATGATTATCATTTAAATTCGAACACTATAACGATTTTTTGCACGATTATTGTCCCGTGTAATAGGGCCCTTAGATCTAAACCTAAAATTATCGTTAATCGTTTGCTGTAATTCCACATTCGTTCGCTCAAGTTCTGCATTTGTTCACTAATCGCTCAGTGTAATTGCACATTGCTCATTGTTTTGCTGGGATCAGATGAAATAAATGATCATAGTAATGATTGCAACAACAATCGTAGTAACGATCATATCTAACGACCATCGTTCTGTGTAATATGGTGAACGATTTCGTTTTCAGTTGTTTAGTCGTTAGTCGTTAATCGTTAAAAAATCGCTCCGTGTAATAGGACCCTATGACTCCCATCATGCTCTGGGAGTTGTAGTTCAGCAACTGTTGGAGAGACATATTAGGATTTTTTTTTTTTAACGATAAACAATGGCAAGCGAGATTGTTTATCATTAACCTGAAATCGTTCACCATATTACACAGAACGATAATCTGATCCCAGCAAAAGAATGAACGATGTGCAATTACACTAAACGATCAGTGAACGAACATGGAACTACAGCGAACGATTAACGATGATTTAAGGGTCAGATCTAAATCAACGACACTCAAGTGATTTTTGCCTGCAATTACACAGGACGATTATCATTTAAATTTGAACGATATAACAATTTTACGCAAGATAATGGTCCTTTACTGCGGTGATCACAAGCTATACCTATAGTTTTTTATGTAGATTTTTCAGTAACTTCTCTTTTTTATGTGTTTGACTCCCCTGCAGTGCCACCACAGGGCAAATAGAGTATTACACAATTCTTATTAAAATCAGTGGGCTGTCCATGTAATACATGGACATGCAGAGTCCTCCAAGGCAAGAGACACAGGTTGTATATTTTGGTTGTTAGGTGAAGGTTCAGAATGGGGAAGGCTCCACATTCTCTTTTAACTCTGAATTCCACTATAGGATGTTCCATTTTGGATTTTCTAATTGCTAAGATCCTTAATGATCAGCTGTAATATGTGGGAAATCCAGGAGCAAGTGTTCAATTCCTTTGCAGCGCCACCACAGAGTAAATTAAGTATTACACTGCTTTAATTAAAAATGATAGGCTGCCTATGTTCTGCATTGACATGCTGAGTCCTCCAGAGCAAGAGACACTCTTTGGCAACTAGATGAGAATCCTGAACAGGAGCTTCCCACTCTATTAGCTCAGAATTCCATTATAGGGTATGCTTTTTCTAAATGCCCCCTTGACAGGATGCCCAGCGGTCAGCTGTAACGCTCGAGAATCTTGGTAGTAATTGTTTAATTCCCCTGCAGCACCACAACAGGGCAAATCAAGCATTACACCATTTTTATTCAAATTAATGTAACACATGGACATGCTGGGTCCTCCAGAGCAAGAGACACTCTTTGTAGAAGAATGATTTTGGCAACTAGATGAGAATCCTGATAGGGGGAACCCCCTTCCTTTATTTAAAAAAAAACCTTGCTGCCAGGATGCTCAGCGACCAACTGTGATGTGTTCAATATTAAGAATAAAAGAGTATTCTGAAGATTTTTTTTTTCTTGTAAATGTGCTCGGGGTATAGTTTAATAGAAGAAAAAGTATACTTACCCCCTATTCCCCCACTGTACTCATTAACTCTGTATCGATTTCCATGCTGCATTGCACTTTCTTGTGTCTGTGCCACACAAGGACCTTCCCACTCAGCCAATCAGGTCGAAGACAGGACATCGCTGTGGTCACTGATCAGCTGAGCAGGAAGGTCCTTCTTAGGACTAAGACATGAGTGCAGCGCGACAGGGTATTTCTTAATGTATTTTCTATGGTGCAATATTCCTGTTTTTTTGCTCTTTTATAGCTTCCCTGATCTGACATTTATTTCTTTTCCTTTTAGATTTTGGGATGGCATGATGTATATTGGCTGAGGAGATGCTTTTAACCAAAATTGGACCACATTTCTTGTCATGTGTGGAAATACCCAGTGACTTCTCCTTCAGAGGATTTCCCTGCTTGGTTTTTAACGTGAGGACCCGGGGTATCTCAGACTTTTTGTGATTGTTTTTTTTTTATTTTTTTTTTTTTATAAATTTGAGGTGTTTTTAATCAATTACAAAAATGACGACCTCGTCCATAAGGAGGCAGATGAAGAACATTGTAAATAATTATTCAGAGGCTGAGATTAAAGTCCGAGAAGCCACCTCCAACGATCCCTGGGGTCCCTCCAGCTCCCTCATGACGGAGATCGCTGACTTGACCTACAATGTGGTGGCTTTTTCAGAAATCATGAGCATGATCTGGAGGAGGCTGAATGACCACGGGAAGAACTGGAGACATGTTTACAAAGCCTTGACCCTGCTGGATTATCTCATCAAGACCGGTTCTGAGAGAGTGTCCCACCAGTGCAAAGAAAACATATTCGCCATACAGACGCTCAAAGACTTCCAGTACATTGACCGGGACGGGAAAGACCAAGGGATTAACGTGAGGGAAAAGTCAAAACAGTTGGTGAGCCTCTTAAAAGATGACGAGAGGTTAAAGGGCGAAAGAGCCCAGGCACTTAAGACCAAAGAGCGGATGGCTCAGGTGGCCACGGGAGTCGGGAGCAACAACCAGATTAGTTTTGCCCGTGGGTCTAGTCAGCCCAACCTGTCCACGAGCTACTCTGAACAAGACTACGGGAAATCTGGTGGTTCTCCGGCATCTTACCATGGATGTAAGTATCAGCATATTGAATTATAAATGCTTTTTATTGAATTGAAGGAACTCTAGGATTAGGATCACATGGTCACAGATGGTCCTCTGGTAGGCCCAGCCTCCAACAAGATAATGGGGTGCCAAACGTTCAGGAGAAGACAACCCCATTTGGTGGTCATTTTGGAGCCAGTTGCATCTATTTCTTGGGATGCTTTCCATATAACCTCGGTGATGATATGTCCTGGTGGACCCAAGATGGGGATAAGTTATAGACAACATAGTCACGATTCAGAGGGTGGTCTACCATATAAAAAAAACATGGCTGCCTTCTCTCTAAAACTGTGCCACAGTTGTTCACCGATTGAAACTGAGCTGCAATACTAGACACAACACGTGGACAGGTGCTTGTTGTTGATAGTTGTCACTTCCTCCTTTAAAGGGATTATTCAGGGTTAGAAAAACAGGTATTTTCTAACAAAAAATGCACCACACCTGTCTTCAGGTTGTGTGTGGTATTGCAACTCAGCTCCATTCAATTCAATGGGACTAACTTTCTGACACTTGTTGAGTTCCCTTTTAACCACATTTCACAGTTTTACCTCACAAGTTGTCACAGTCCTTTGCTTTACTGTTTTTGTGTATCATTATGTGTCATTCACCTCCAGAGCTGCTTTCATAATTCTGCCCGTTAAAGCAGACAGCTATTTAGCCCATTGTCAGTCATGTGACCTAAGCTCTTTGTCGTTTGATTTCCCATGATACACTGCTGTCTGGTAAGCGGGATATATTTGAATTTAGCTTTAGTGGTGGATAGAGAGGACATATATAATGTAGACATATAAGATATACTCGTGTTCTGCTTGGATACAGCTGTGACTCTAGAGCTGGTTTGATCACTGACATATTTATACGTGTAATGCGCCATTTCTATACATACAATGTCAAAATACCCAAATCCCACTCTCCACCCTCCTCCGCCATTATTACTCCTGGTTAATCCAATTTAGCCGCCCTTTGAAGTGGAGAATGGCGTTCTGCCGGCCGGCTCTCCGAGTCTAAATGAATTATCCCTCAAAGAAGTCACCGCTAAAACCGCCTCCCTCCTTATTTTCATCCCTTAGGGAGAAATTGGCTGCTATTTACACTCACTTTAGTGTTTTAGACCAGGGATAGGGGATCTTTGGCCCTCCAGCTGTTATAAAACTACAATTCCCATCATGCCTACACAGCCAAAGCTTTAGCTTACCAGGCATGATGGGAATTGTAGTTTTATAACGGCTGGAGGGCCAAAGGTTCTCCATCCCTGTCATAGATGCGGCTTTACCCAGCTTTCCCATGCTCCTGAATGGCATATTTGCCTAGTTATGCAGCAGGGGATGTAATACCGAATGTGAAACTAAGGCTGTGTTCACATGTTGTGGTAATGGTAAAAAAACCAAAAAAAAAACGCTACAGTCTTGATGCGATAGTGGACAATCAGATTACTGCAGTGTGTGTGAACACGGCCTTAGGGGCATGAAAAACTCAGGTGGGAACCAGTATGGTTACTGCTCATAGGAAGGATTTTATACAGCTTTCCTGTAGTCCAGAGTGGTAGATGTCCACAGTAGGTCATGTATCATTGCATGGTTAGATATCAGTTGTAAATGGCCATCGCTACGACTCACATTGGGGATTCGACCCAGCTTTCCTGTAATCCTGAATGGAAAATGATCATACTGGCACAGATAACTGGATAAATGTGCACTTTAGAACATGAGATGCACTCAGCATAAGTAAGGATGTCACCCAACTTTCCTGTAGCCCTGAAGGGAAGATGTACTTAGTTATACAGCAGGTGATGTAGCAGCACTGCGTTATTCGATAGATGTGCCATTCAGTAGCATAGGGATACTGGGTGTTAATTAATATGACCCACATTGGAGACTTCACTCAGCTTTCCTGTAACCCTGAACGGGAAATATACGTAGTTACACAGTAGGTTAGTAGGTAGATGTGCAATTCAGAAGAATCAGACTATGGCCACAGCAGGGATCTCAACCAACTTTCCCGCAGTCTTTAGTAATACAGCTGCTAATGGATCTCAGGATTATTAGGTAAATGTTCCATTCAGATGATTATTGTGTGCTACATTCATCCAATTGTGTCTTTGTTGTCTCACCCTACATCCAGTCATGTGTGATGTCCTATCAGGTGAGTGTGTCACAGTACTCTGCTTCAGCTGGGCTGCATGCTTGCTTGTGTAAGGCCGGGGTGCCCGCTGCGGGTGGGGGAGCTGCATGGTACATCCCCCCCCCCCACTCCCTCAATAAACAGACCCAGTCTTCATTAGAAGCTCGCTGATTCCAGCTCACATAGACTGCTGATTGTACCGGGACTGGCTGGGCCCGCTCCTATTGTGGCCGCCATGTGACTTGCCAAGAGCTGCAAAAAAACCCCCAAAAACAGCATAAAAACCACATCAAATACAAAAATCCTTTAATCCGGAAATTCAGAGTCTAGACTATCCGGAATAGCCCAGAATTTATTTATGTCATTGTCATCTGATTGTATAACATCTTCATACACTGGAAGCAGAGATTGGATTATAAAGGGATTGTGTCCCTGATCATCCAGAGAGGCCAGTTAATGCCGGATTAAAAGAATTTTAACTCCATTCTATGTTTGATTGCTTTGCATGGCATGACGTGGCACTTCCCTGTCACTACATTATTACCTATAGTAACCCTTCTTCTTTGTTTTACTGTATAATATATATATATAGTTTGTGCCTTCAGTTCCCATGATGTGGCCACCACCTGCGGGTCAAACCAAAAACATATAGCGGCCCATGACCTCACAAGTTGTAGTTATTGGCCACACAATGTGTATAGAGTGCATCTGTTTGCAGACACCATAGAGCTGTGATGTGTCCTGTAAGGTGTGAGGTGCGAACCCCATATCCCTGTGATGTCTCCTGTGGTATCAGCATCCTGTAAGGTGTGAGGACCCCACATCCCTGTGATGTCTCCTGTGGTATCAGCATCCTGTAAGGTGTGAGGTGCGAACCCCATATCCCTGTGATGTCTCCTGTGGTATCAGCATCCTGTAAGGTGTGAGGTGTGGACCCCATATCCCTGTGATGTCTCCTGTGGTATCAGCATCCTGTAAGGTGTGAGGTGTGGACCCCATATCCCTGTGATGTCTCCTGTGGTATCAGCATCCTGTAAGGTGTGAGGTGAGGACCCCATATCCCTGTGATGTCCCCTATGGTATCAGCATCCTGTAAGGTGTGAGGTGCGGACCCCATATCCCTGTGATGTCTCCTGTGGTATCAGCATCCTGTAAGGTGTGAGGTGCGGACCCTATATCCCTGTGATGTTTCCTGTGGTATCAGCATCCTGTAAGGTGTGAGGACCCCATATCCCTGTGATGTCTCCTGTGGTATCAGCATCCTGTAAGGTGTGAGGACTCCATATCCCTGTGATGTCTCCTGTGGTATCAGCATCCTGTAAGGTGTGAGGTGCGGACCCCATATCCCTGTGATGTCTCCTGTGGTATCAGTATCCTGTAAGGTGTGAGGACCTCATATCCCTGTGATGTCTCCTGTGGTATCAGCATCCTGTAAGGTGTGTGGACCCCATATCCCTGTGATGTCTCCTGTGGTATCAGCATCCTGTAAGGTGTGAGGACCCCATATCCCTGTGATGTCTCCTGTGGTATCAGCATCCTGTAAGGTGTGAGGTGCGGACCCCATATCCCTGTGATGTCTCCTGTGGTATCAGTATCCTGTAAGGTTTGAGGTGCGGACCCCATATCCCTGTGATGTCTCCTGTGGTATCAGCATCCTGTAAGGTGTGAGGACCCCATATCCCTGTGATGTGTCCTGTGGTATCAGCATCCTGTAAGGTGTGTGGACCCCATATCCCTGTGATGTCTCCTGTGGTATCAGCATCCTGTAAGGTGTGAGGACCCCATATCCCTGTGATGTCTCCTGTGGTATCAGCATCCTGTAAGGTGTGAGGTGCGGCCTCCATGGATTGGACTTGTTTCTCTAGCACATCCCAAATCTCATTTTAATTGATTCATCTGTGGGGAGTCTGGAGTCATCATATTGTACAATGGTTACGTAGGTGGTCGGTGTCACAGTAACATCCACGTGATGCCTGGACACAAGGTTTCCAGCAGAACATTGCCCATCACACTGCCCCCTCCATCCTGTCTTCTTCCCATAGTGCACCTGGTGCCATCTCTTCCCTAGGTACGTGACACACACGCACCCAGCCATCCACATGATGGAAGACGTAATCCATCAGACCATACGCCTTCTTCTATTGCTTCGCACTCCAGTTCTGGTGCCCATTGTAGACACTATCGGTGGTGGACAGGGGTCAGCATGGGGACTCTGACCTCTCTGCGGGGGCCCATATACAGCTGTCCTGTGATCTGACTCCTCTCTATCACAGTCAGCAGCTCTTCTTAATAATGGAACCTCAGATTATATGAGATTATTAGTTTATATAATACCAGATTACGGTATATGGTGGAGATTATTTGTCATTTTCCTACAGTCACTGTAGCAAATCTGTTTTTCTTGATGGGAAATGATCTGTAGCTCGTAAACCACCAGCCCACAAGTCGCAGTGAGGTTGGCACCTGACAGGATACAGCGAGGTCGTCACCTGACAGGATCAGGTCGTAGTAGGGTTGTTTCCTGCAGTCCCTGAACTCAGACCCCTGCAGATTAACAAATTAAAGTGACCTAAATTAATGGCTTGATATCATATGGTCACTGTGACCTGTTAGACGATTGAACAAGGATGGCCCCTTTAAGAACAGATTTGTTAATTTTATTAGAGGTTAAATCCATACATCTACACACATATGGCAGGAAATATGGGAAGCAATCCTACATAGAGCCCTGACCTCTTAGGATTTGAGTAGAATTGACTGTGTGACAGGTGCCCACATATGCCATCTCCCTGCTGGCTGGCCGGTGGCTGCAGCTCTGGCAGTACGGAGAATAGACAGATGGCGCGTTGGGAATCCTGCTTTAGCGATTAGCAGAATTTGGAAGTAATTTCTCATGTGCTGGAGGCGAGCGGGAAAAACCGGCCTGTGGTATCCATCAATGGGGGGCGGGGGAATCCCAGATACAGGGGCGGCCAGGACTGCCTGGTAACAGGTGGATGTTACTGAAGAGCGAATATTGCCCGGGCCCGTCACAATATCACAGTCCTATCTGTATCGCTGGGAAGCCCCTTTAAGATTCTCTGTCTATTTTTTATTGTTATATCTGTATCTGGGATATTGGGCAACATCCAGCATGGCCACCATTATAGCACCTACAAAGGCCGTCACCAAGATTTTTTACATATTACACATTTGAAAATTGTCAAATTTTCCAAAGAGAATGAAGGTGTCGTCCTTAGAGGGGCTGTCATGGCAGGACATGGCAGGTTGACCCTATTTTGGGTCCTTCTCTCCTCCCTGTATGTATTGCAGTGCTCAGGGGACACAGTCCGTATCCATTCGCCTCTTTCTGTCCCATCAGCTGTGTATGTCCTTGTCATAGGAATTCCGGGAATGAAACCTCCTGACCTTGTACATCCCATATCCCTGCCCTGGCTTCCTGTCTGTGGGGCGCTGTTGTATTTTAAGGAGATCTAAGCTGCACCATACAAGGGTCTATTCCTCACGTCAGTGCAGTGCCAGGCCGGACAGCTGTGTGTCTGCTGCGGTCTGTACTCCGTGTCTATGTGTCCCTACGCATATTCCCACGGTTTGGTGGACAGCGAGAGGCGGAGTTGGGGAGGAATACTTAATCCTGCTACAAATCTTTTTCCTTGTTTTATATAAGACTGGGAAAGCTGGTTAATAAACCAGTGCGGCCTCCCATCTTCCAAAGAGATTACCACCCAGCTTTCCCAGATTCCTGAGATATATAACTCTCTCACTTATCGACACGCAATGTTGATTTTCACGAACAGAAGTTGTACTGTGCACTGATCCATAGAGTCACTGTGCACGCTGATGCATCCAGGATACCGACCTGATGTGCTGTGTATGGCTCCTGGCCTACAGAACATGAGAAGTGGTACCATGCACTGGTCCATAGATGCTGATACATCAAGGATACCGACCTGATGTGCTGTGCCTGCAGAACATGAGAAGTGGTACCGTGCACTGGTCCATAGATGCTGAGTCACGGTGCATGCAGATACATCGAGGATACCGACCTGATGTGCTGTGCATGCAGAACATGAGAAGTGGTACCATGCACTGGTCCATAGATGCTGATACATCAAGGATACCGACCTGATGTGCTGTGCCTGCAGAACATGAGAAGTGGTACCATGCACTGGTCCATAGATGCTGATACATCAAGGATACCGACCTGATGTGCTGTGTATGGCTCCTGGCCTACAGAACATGAGAAGTGGTACCATACTCTGGTCCATAGATGCTGAGTCACGGTGCATGCAGATACATCGAGGATACCGACCTGATGTGCTGTGCATGCAGAACATGAGAAGTGGTACTGTGTAGCGCCACACAGTGCTTATAGATACCCTGCCGGGGTATCACTTGTAGGTACCCTGCCGGGGTATCACTTATAGGTACCCTGCCGAGGTATCACTTGTAGGTACCCTGCTGGGATATCACTTGTAGGTACCCTGCTGGGGTATCACTTGTAGGTACCCTGCTGGGGTATCACTTGTAGGTACCCTGCTGGGGTATCACTTGTAGGTACCCTGCTGGGGTATCACTTGTAGGTACCCTGCTGGGGTATCACTTGTAGGTACCCTGCTGGGGTATCACTTGTAGGTACCCTGCTGGGGTATCACTTGTAGGTACCCTGCTGGGGTATCACTTGTAGGTACCCTGCTGGGGTATCACTTGTAGGTACCCTGCTGGGGTATCACTTGTAGGTACCCTGCTGGGGTATCACTTGTAGGTACCCTGCTGGGGTATCACTTGTAGGTACCCTGCTGGGGTATCACTTGTAGGTACCCTGCTGGGGTATCACTTGTAGGTACCCTGCTGGGGTATCACTTGTAGGTACCCTGCTGGGGTATCACTTGTAGGTACCCTGCTGGGGTATCACTTGTAGGTACCCTGCTGGGGTATCACTTGTAGGTACCCTGCTGGGGTATCACTTGTAGGTACCCTGCTGGGGTATCACTTGTAGGTACCCTGCTGGGGTATCACTTGTAGGTACCCTGCTGGGGTATCACTTGTAGGTACCCTGCTGGGGTATCACTTGTAGGTACCCTGCTGGGGTATCACTTGTAGGTACCCTGCTGGGGTATCACTTGTAGGTACCCTGCTGGGGTATCACTTGTAGGTACCCTGCTGGGGTATCACTTGTAGGTACCCTGCTGGGGTATCACTTGTAGGTACCCTGCTGGGGTATCACTTTTAGGTACCCTGCTGGGGTATCACTTTTAGGTACCCTGCTGGGGTATCACTTTTAGGTACCCTGCTGGGGTATCACTTTTAGGTACCCTGCTGGGGTATCACTTTTAGGTACCCTGCTGGGGTATCACTTGTAGGTACCCTGCTGGGGTATCACTTATAGGGCATGTTGTGAATAGCTCCCTCATGATAACACAAAAAAGTTCTTGGAGAGAATATGTAATTTGATTTAAAGGGGGACTCCAGCAAAAATATTTTTCTTTCAGATAAACTGATGTCAGGAAGTTATACAGATTTGAAATCTTCCAGTACTTATCAGCTGCTGGATGTCCTGCAGGACGTGGTATATTCTTTCTAGTCTGACACTGACAGAGTGCTCTCTGCTACCACCTTTGTCCATGTCAGGAACTGTCCAGAGCAGTAAAACCTCTCCTGCTCTGGACAGTTCCTGACATGGACAGAGGTGTCAGACTGGAAGGAATATAACACTTCCTGTAGGACATACAGCAGCTGATAAGTACTGGAGAAGTAAATTAAAAATCTATATAACTTTCTAATATCAGTTGATTTGAAAGACCACTTTTTTTTTGTACCCTTTTAATTTTAAATCTACAAAAACATCTAGTATTTTTTTAAACAATTGTTGTACCATGCTTTATGTTATTTTCTACAGAGCTGCATTTAAAATTCTGCTGGTTGCCCACTTTAGCTCCACCCACTGTCAGACATGTGATGTAACAGCTGAGCATTTAAAGGAGCCATTACAAAATTAAAAAAGTTTGAACTCCCCCAACCCCCATCAATGGAATGGAGGTCAGTCATGTGACAATAGGATGAAGTGGCATTGGGAAGGCTCAGCCACCACAATAATATTCATCAGATTAAACAGGACACCATCCACATGTGTCACTTACCTTGGATGTGGTTACGTGTGTACTGATGTGATTTGGTCTCATAGTGATTTTTGTCTATTCCTCAGCTACCTCGCCCCGAGTGTCTTCAGAGCTAGAACAGGCCCGACCCCAGACCAGCGGAGAGGAGGAGCTACAGCTACAGCTGGCGCTCGCCATGAGCAGGGAGGTGGCTGAACAGGTGAGTGTGGATCCAGAATTACATGACGGTGGCACCACATGTCCCAGCACATCTGGTATGAGCCCAACAGGGGATTATGGTGGAATGAACACTGTTAACACTATATGTCCATAGGAGGAGCGCATCCGGCGAGGAGATGACTTACGACTACAGATGGCGCTGGAGGAAAGCAGGAAAGACACTATTAAATTCCCGAAAAAGAAATCGGTAAGATTACAAATGGCAGCTTCACCAGATGTGCTAGGCTGTGTTATGGTCTCTCCTCGGGCCATTTGCTCTACTGCTCAAAATGCAAAAGATAAATAGGCTGCATAACCTCACACCCAAACAGAGGATAGGAGAGGTGCTGTTTCTGGAAGAAAGTGGCCCCTTTTAAGGGTTGGCAATATTCCAAATGACACACTGCACAATCTAGTCCATGGGGCCATTCAGATATTGTAGCTCAGGGCAATTGTCATTTCCCATCCCCTTCATTGTAGTCAGTAGCTTAACTGAAATGTTTAAGAATGCATATAAGACTCATCGCTATTTTTTCTCATTCATAATGTGTTTTAAATTGACAGCAACCACAGACACAGACATCATTGTTGGATCTCATGGATGCTTTGCCTTCAGGAGCCCCAGCACCTCAGAAGTCAGAACCATGGGCAGCAGTGTCAGCAACAGCATCAAGTAACCAGCCAGACCCCTGGGGGGGATCGGCTGCCTCCACCACTGCCTTAGATCCCTGGCAGTCTTTTGGTATGTCCTCCACTGTCATTCTATTGGAGTGGACAACATTATAGCTATAATATACTGACTACTGTAATACTGCCCTTGTGTACAAGAAAATAACTACTATAATACTGCTCCTATGTACAAGAATATAACTACTACAATACTGCTCCCTATATACAAGAATATAACTACTATAATACTGCTCCTATATACAAGAATATAACTACTATAATACACGAACTGGAGAGAATGGAACGGCTGCACATCCCATCTATGGCTGATACTAATGCCGCTAGGCCTATATTAAAAATCAACACCAGAGTGTCTGTATATGAATTGATCAAGCCATATTGCCCCGTGTACCACCGCGCAGGTCCTCTGGTCCACACGGGTCCCTACGCTAACTCCACACCGTGTCGGTCAGCAACTACTATAATGCTGCCCCCTATATACAGGAATATAACTACTATAATACTGCTCCTATATACAGGAATATAACTACTAAAATACTGCTCCTATATACAAGAATATAACTACTATAATACTGCTCCTATATACAAGAATATAACTACTACTGGTGAGACCCACATGACCGCAATTAGCAGGAGACACCTGAGTGCACATGGTTTTAATCCCTCCTGTTTTTTCCCATTCTGTTTGCTGCAGCTATGGTGAGTGTAATACCTTATCCAGACTTGTGCTGCTTGGGGGCGACCTTCTCCGCCGGCGGTGCTGGCCGGGTTCTGGTGTGGTGTTTTTGGGTCTGGTCCTGTGGCATGGGGGTCGCAGGGCCGTCCCATGTCCCCCGTTCCCTGGCTGTGCACGCCTGCGGGGTTGGTGGCCACTGACTGGCACGGTGTGGACTTAGTGTAGGGACCCATGTGTATCAGATACCGGCACGAGGTACATGGGGCAGTATGGCTTGATCAATTCATACACAAAATTCTGATGTGTTTTTTATTTAGCCTAGGGGCACTAGTGTCAGCCATGGGTGTGAGGTGCAGCACTCTGTTTCTTCCCTGAACCGCATAACTACTACAATACTGCTCCCTATATACAAGAATATAACTACTATAATACTGCTCCTATATACAAGAATATAACTACTATAATACTGCTCCTATATACAAGAATATAACTACTATAATACTGCTCCCTATATACAAGAATATAACTACTATAATACTGCTCCTATATACAAGAATATAACTACTATAATACTGCTCCTATATACAAGAATATAACTACTATAATACTGCTCCCTATATACAAGAATATAACTACTATAATACTGCTCCTATATACAGGAATATAACTACTATAATACTGCTCCTATATACAAGAATATAACTACTATAATACTGCTCCTATACAGTATACAAGAATATAACTACTATAATACTGCTCCTATATACAAGAATATAACTACTATAATACTGCTCCTATATACAAGAATATAACTACTATAATTAGCAATTTGTAGAGCAGGTCTGAGTTAGCACCAAAGTTCGTATAGTATCTGCTGTATACCCATGAGCTAGGATCATCTACGTGAGGAATCTAGGCAATAAAGAGCAGCATGGAGGTGCAAAAAGCTTATAACAGGGTAAATTGAATCCAAACGAAGAGAAAAGAGCTTGCACTCACCAAAAATCGTTGCAAATCAATCCATTTATTTAGTCTTGACAGACATGTGTGGGGAGGGGGAGTGAAAGCAGGGGCGTCCTGCCATCAGGATGCCCCTGCTTGCACTCCCCCTCCCCACACATGTCTGTCAAGACTGAATAAATGGATTGATTTGCAGTGATTTTTTGGTGAGTGCAAGCTCTTTTCTCTTCGTTTGGATAACTACTATAATACAGTGGTGCCTTGTATTACGAGCATAATTTGTTCCAGAACCGAGCTTGTAATCCAAATCCACTCTTAAACCAAAGCAAATTTTCCCATAAGAAATCATAAAAATGCAGACAATTGGTTCTACACCCCAAAAATAATAATTTATTATTCTGAATAACTTGTAAAACAGATGAAACAAACATTCAGAAAAAGCTGGATATGTGATATTATAAGTTACTGTACAGTAATGGAGAGGATGGGAAACACAAGGGCTGAAAGAGACTGCAGGGAGCATGAAGGAATGAGCAGGGCAGATGTGGGCACAGTATAGCAGCACTGTCTGTCCGGGGAGAGAGGGGTTACAGCTATGAAGAGATTACCCCCACAGTCCTGTCCCCTGATGTAAGCCCCAGCCTGAAGTGGATCTGCTATGATTTGGAAGGTGAGGGAGACTTCCTGGGTCAGAGTACTGTGCTGTAGACCCCGCTATGCAGACCATTCCCCTCCTCCACTTGCGCTCCCACCCAGTACAGGGAGCTCTTAAACCAAAGCAATGCTCTTAAACCAAGTCACAATTTTAAAAAAACTGTGAGCTCTTATACCAAAACGCTCTTAAACCAAGTTACTCTCAAACCAGGTACCACTGTACTGCCTCCTATATACAAGAATATAAATACTATAATACTGCCTCCTATTTACAAGAATATAACTACTATAATACTGCCCCCTATGTACAAGAATATAACTACTACAATACTGCTCCTATATACAAGAATATAACTACTACAATACTGCTCCTATATACAAGAATATAACTACTATAATACTGCCCCCTATATACAAGAATATAACTACTACAATACTGCTCCTATATACAAGAATATAACTACTATAATACTGCCCCCTATATACAAGAATATAACTACTATAATACTGCCCCTAGTTACAAGAATATAACTACTATAATACTGCTCCCTATATACAAGAATATAACTACTATAATACTGCCCCCTATATACAGGAATATAACTACTATAATACTGCCCCTATATACAAGAATATAACTACTATAATACTGCTCTTATATACAAGAATATAACTACTATAATACTGCTCCTATATACAAGAATATAAGTACTATAATACTACTAATCTGAGGATTTATAAGACTATACTGTATTTCCTGCAGATTACAGGAGTAAGGGGGGTTGCGGTATAATGGGACTAGTTCGCTTCCAGTTCGTGTAGCTTTATACTCTGGTAACTAGTCGGCCACCTGCCCCTTCGGTTACTTAGATACAGAGGAGCTTAGTGTTGGAGTCGGCCTGACATGACATCATTCATTGGGAAAGTTTCTTGGCGATTCTGACACATTCCTCCATGTAAGGTCACAGTGTTGCAGAAGAAAAATATCTGGCAGGAATGTGAAGGAGTCTGCGTCCAGGATGTGCACACTGGTGTCTGAACACACGTCTGACTCCCTTAAAGGGAATGTGTCACAAAGTTAAAAAAAAACATGAAAGTCTTAAAATTGAATGTGTTATTTTTTTGCTAATTTATATGTGCATTTTTTTATTTTTTACATGTAAGGAAATATGAAAAATTAACTATCTAATTTTCCATATTTCCCAGTGATGGCCACCAGGGGGAGCTCCAGGAGGAAAACTGCTGGTAAAAGTAACCTGATATACGGCTGTGCTGAAAAAAGAGGCTGTCTCTGCTCATTTGCTCTGACATCATCACCTCCCTCCTCTTTTCACAGGAGAACAAAGAGGGGGAAGGTGATATGTGTACTGCTGGGCAGCACCATTTTGTTGTTGTCTGCACAGAAGTACAAGTGTGTCCCTAGCTTTTCATAATACACCTCAGCTGCTGCAGAACCTCATAATACACCTCTGCTCAACCTGCTGCAGAACCAAATACAGTTCGCCTGCCCACACTCACCTTCCTCACTGCTCATAATACAGGAGAGTACAGGGTATTGCTCTCTGGTGTCAGCAGTGTCACGCATTACACAGGTAGGGAAGATATATATGTATATATACACAGTGGTGCCTTGGATTACGAGCATAATTCGTTCCGGGACGGCGCTTGTAATCCAAATCCACTATTAAACCAAAGCAAATTTTCCCATAAGAAATCATAGAAATTCAGACAATTCAGACACCCCAAAAATAGTGATTTATTATTCTGAATAACATGTAAAACAGATGAAACAAACATTCAGAAACAGCAGCTGGATATGTGATATTATAAGTTACTGTACAGTAATAGAGAGGATGGGAAACACAAGGGCGGACAGAGACTGCAGGGAGCAGGAAGGAATGAGCAGGACAGATGTGGGCACATACATGCAGCGCTCTCTGTCCGGGGAGAGAGGGGTTACAGCTATGGAGAGATTACCTCCACAGTCCTGTCCCCTGATGTAAGCCCCAGCCTGGAGTGGATCTGCTATGATTTGGAAGGTGATGGAGACTTCCTGAGTCAGAGTACAGGGCTGTAGACCCCGCTATGCAGACCATGTCCCTCCTCCACCCGCCCTCCCACCCAATACAGGGAGCTCTTACACCAAAGCAATGCTCTTACACCAAGTCACTATTAGTCCACTACTAACTAATCTACTACTAATTAATCTACTCTTAATCCAAGTTACTCTTATACCAAAGTATCACTATATATATATCTATATATATATATATATATATATATATATATATATATATATATATATATATACACATACATACACACAAGAGTATAGGCTATTGCTCTCTGGTGTCAGCAGTGTCACACATTACACAGGTAGGATATATATATATATATATATATATATATATATATATATATATATACACACACACACACACACACACACACACACACACACACACACACACACACACACACACACACATACATACATACATACAGGAGAGTACAGGCTATTGCTCTCTGGTGTCAGCCGTGTCACACATTACACAGGTCGGAGCGGTATACCCTATTTTCCGGCGTTAAGGCGATTGGGCATATAAAACGACCCCTGACTTTTAAGCAGATTGTCAGGGGTTCGCCTTATATGACGGAAAATGTTAACCCCTGCCTGACCGCAGCCCTGCAGGGGTTAACTGCAGCTAAATTGAAAAACAAAACATTTAACTCACCTAGGGCCCGTTCCCGGCACAGGCAGTGTGACGTACACTACCTGCACCGGAGACTGAGATAGTCGAACCTCTCCCCGGTAGCCGAGCGTCATCGAGACGCTCAGCCGCCGGGAGAGCTTTGGAAGAATGAGAGAGGCTTCGGGAACTTCCGATGCCTCTCTAATTCTCCCGAAGCTCTTCCGGCAGCTGAGCGTCTCCGAGCCTCTAGTGTACGTCACACTGCCTGCGCCGGGAACAGTACCGGAGGCAAAGAACGGGCCCTAGGAGAGTCAATTTATTTTTTTTTATTTTTTTTTTTATAGTGGTCGCCCCATACAGTGGGGATGGGGCAATTTTTGAGCCCCACACCGTATGGGGCGACCATACGCCGGAAAATACTGTGTGTGTGTTTGTGTGTATATATATATGTACAGGCTATTATATACAGCCAGGACAGGGGGGGTTATATACAGCCAGGACAGGGGGTGTTATATACAACCAGGACAGGGGGGGGGGTAGTATATACAGCCAGGACAGGGGGGGGGTAGTATATACAGCCAGGACAGGGGGGGTATATACAGCCAGGACAGGGGGGGTATATACAGCCAGGACAGGGGGAGGGGTATATACAGCCAGGACAGGGGGGGGGGGGGGGTATATACAGCCAGGACAGGGGGGGGGTATATACAGCCAGGACAGGGGGGGGGTGGTATATACAGCCAGGACGGGGGGGGGGGGTATATACAGCCAGGACAGGGGGGGGGGGTATATACAGCCAGGACAGGGGGGGGGGGGGGGTAAAAACGGCCAGGACGGGGGGGGGGGGGTATATACGGCCAGGACAGGGGGGGGGTATATACGGCCAGGACAGGGGGGGGGTATATACGGCCAGGACAGGGGGGGGGGTATATACAGCCAGGACAGGGGGGGGGGGGGGTATATACAGCCAGGACAGGGGGGGGGGGTATATACAGCCAGGACAGGGGGGGGGGGGGGGTATATACAGCCAGGACAGGGGGGGGGGTATATACAGCCAGGACAGGACAGGGGTATATACAGCCAGGACAGGGGGGGGGGGTATATACAGCCAGGACAGGACAGGGGGGGGGGGTATATACAGCCAGGACAGGGGGGGGGGGTATATACAGCCAGGACAGGACGGGGGGTATATACAGCCAGGACAGGGGGGGGGGGGGGTATATACAGCCAGGACAGGGGGGGGGGGGGTATATACAGCCAGGACAGGGGGTTATATACAGTCAGGACAGGGGGTTATATACAACCAGGACCTGTGTGTGTGTGTTTATTTCCCCTTCTGACCTCACAGACAACACTGCAGCTCTGGTCACAGATCTCAGGCAGGAGCTTTTGCTTACCAGGCTGCACAGAGCTCCGTAGCAACACTCCCGTCCCTGCCGGTCTCTCCCATCCCCCAAGCTGATCCATGTGAGAAGAGGAGGCCGGCTCCAGAGAGGAAGGAGACTCTCTGCCCGGCTACTGACACACAGGTTAGGTTAGGCAGAGCAGCAGCAGGGACCTGGGGCAGGGGGCACCTATGATAAGAGGCTCCAGCACTCCTTACACTGTGAGGGGGAGCCCGTCCATCACTCTCCCCTTCTGCCTGCTCCCGCTGTCTGGCTGCACATAACGATCACCGGCACTGATGTCCCCCTCCCCTGCACTTCAGGACTGCCGGCCGCACACACAGGACTTTCTGTAAGTAGTGGACTTCTGTAACATGGCGCCCCCTCCCTCCCACAACTGTGTACTGCGCATGTCAGTACACAGCTTCTGAAACACAATGTAAGTGAACGGGACGGACTCCGTCCGTTCACTTCAATGTTATGTGTGTGCCGTACAGCATCTGTGTAAGTGTCGTGAAATGACGTCATACACAGATGCTGTTCAATATGGCAGCCCCCTGTGCAAGCATCACAGTGTTTTAAAACACTGATGACAGATGTAAATAAAAAAACTAAAATAACTAAACCACTTAACTTTTATAATTACATTTTGTTAATAAATAAAAAAAAAAGTGACACTGTCCCTTTAAAAAACAACAACATTGTATGGTGCAATCGAGAGCTCCTGTAATGAGCCGGCGGTGGGATGACTCGTCTCATCTTATATTACATATAGACTCAGTGAACAGGACCCTCGCCTCTGGGAACATTTTTGGAATTTTTGGGGGAGAGGGAGAGATGTGTAATGTCTGTTCATAGTGCCGCCATATCTGACATACTTCTCTATACAGCAGGTACAAAACCCCCTGATCCCTGGGGGGCAAGTTCGGCTTCTACAACGCAGTCTCTTCCCAAGAAACAGGATCCTTGGGCACCTCCACAGGGGGCAGGAACAGCCAGTTCCACAGCGGACCCATGGGGACCTGCTCCAGCAGTAAAGACAAGTACAAGCACAGGTAGGGACGCCAGGACTTTGTGTGCTGCTCACACCCTGACCCCAAAAGTCTCATGGATCCCTTCTGCTCCTTAAAGAGGCTTTTCAGCTTCAGGATGGAAACAAACAATGTTTCCATTCACTGACAACAAGCAGTAATTTGTGACTTCTGACTATACATAAGTGCTCTAAAACATAGTTTCACCCCCCACAGGAGGTTCCTCTTTTGACCCCTTCAGCAACTTAAACGGGACGGCAAAAGATGATTTCTCCGACTTCGACAGCCTGCGATCCTCCTCCAAAGTATCAGGTAAATCACTGACTGTGACAAGCCTAAAAAACAAAACACAAGGGCTGCCATGCATGAAGTGGTGCCGTCTTTACAGCCCCTCCTCCTGGCTCCACAGGCCACACCCACAATCACTCTTCACATTTTTTATGGTCTAATCTACTTTTTTGTTTAGTATGGAAAGTCCGAGCAGTTCAAGAAGTTCAATTTCCTAAAACTCCTGTCAGTACCGTGGACATTACTTTGTTAGTCCTACAGCACTGTGCTTGGTCTTTCTGTCCAATGCTGTAAAGAGAGTCCTGTTTAGTGTACTTTGTGAGTCCTGTTCATACTACTATAGCCAGTCTTTATGTGCTTAGCTTTAAAATGTCACTGTCGTTTAAATTTTTTGACGTGTCATAGAGACGTGAAAATTTTTGATTGGTCCGGGTCTGAGTATTCATGTCTCTAAGTAAAAAGTTTTTTAAAACCACAGTTACACTTTTAAGAGAGTCTTGGGAATAGTCCTTTGTGAGTCCTCTTGTTTATACTACTATGGCCAGTCTTGGTGCATAGCTTTACAGACAGTCCTGGGAATAGTCCTTTGTGAGTCCTCTTGTTTATACTACTATGGCCAGTCTTGGTGCATAGCTTTACAGACAGTCCTGGGAATAGTCCTTTGTGAGTCCTCTTGTTTATACTACTATGGCCAGTCTTGGTGCATAGCTTTACAGACAGTCCTGGGAATAGTCCTTTGTGAGTCCTCCTATGTACAGCACTGTCTTTCTGCGCAAAGTTCTGCAAATAGCCATGTGAGTAATCCTTTTTCGATTTCCTGTGTACAGTACTATGGCCAGTCTTGCTGTGCATAGTACTGGACATAGTCCTTTGTCAGTCCTTCTGTATAGTTATAGTTGTCTGTACATAGGTCTGCAAATAGTCTAGGGAATGGTCTTTTGTCAGTCCTTTGAACAGCACTATGCTCAGTTGTCTTCTGCACAGTTCTATAGATAGTCCCATATATAGTCCTTTGTCATTCCTATGTACAGCACTATGCGTGTCCCCAGTGTATCACCTTACAGGCAATTGTGTGAGTAGTGCATTGTCAGCCCAGCACTATGATCACAGCCCTAAAGGTAGTCCTATGCAAAGTATTATGACCAGTCCTCGGTGCATAAGCCCTACAGCCAGTCCTGAGAATATTGCTTAGTCCTTTAGCCATATGGCTGTTTTTCCTGGGCATAGCTCTAAAGATAGTCATGTGCATGGTGTTATAGTTAGTGCCCAGTGTATAGCCCTACACAGTGGCGTAGCTACCATGAAGGCAGGGAAGGCGACTGCTATGGAGCCCCTGCAGGAAGGGGGCCCAAAGAACCTTGCCCTGCCTTATGGTAGGTACTGACACTGTCATCCGACCACTGTGCCCGCTCCCCTAGGGGTCCAGTGGAAGAGGGACCCGCCACTGCACTGTTCAGCCCCCTCACAGTAGTGCCGAGTCAGCGGGCTGAACAGAGGAGCAGGACCTGCCAGGACCTGACATACTTCTATGTGAAGATCAGGAGGAGGAGGGGGAAGCCTGGGAGCTGTAAGTGCTGTGTATGTGTGTCAGTGAGTGTATATATGTATCTGTTGGCATATGTATATGTCAGTGTGTGTATAAATGTATCTGTGTATATATGTATATGTCAGTATGTGTATGTATCTGTGGCTATATGTGTGTGTGTGTGTATGTCAGCAATGTCTGTAGCACTGGTGTATATGTGTGTGTTTGTGTATGTCAGTTGTGTCTCAAGTGATTGACAGGTTTGCTCCCAAAGATGTTCTGCCGCAGCTTCTATTAATGCTGGGCTCTAATAAAAGAACCCACCATTTTCTTTTATTTCTGGTTGAGTATTTCTTATTACACTGAGATGATTTCCCTGTGTAAAGTCTACTCATGGTGTATACATATGCACTAGGGGGGCGTACAGGATTTATGGGGCCCCATACAGTTTTTTGCTATGGGGTCCCATGAATCCTAGCTACGCCCCTGGCCCTACATTTAGTCCTGTGAATAGTACTTTGTCAGTCCTCCTGTGTACACAACTATGGTGAGTCCTCCTGTATATAGTCCTACAGTCAGTCCTGTGAATAGTGCTTTGGCAGTTCTCCTGTGTACACAACTATGGTGAGTCCTCCTGTATATAGTCCTACAGTCAGTCCTGTGAATAGTACTTTGTCAGTCCTCCTGTGTACACAACTATGGTGAGTCCTCCTGTATATAGTCCTACAGTCAGTCCTGTGAATAGTACTTTGTCAGTCCTCCTGTGTACACAACTATGGTGAGTCCTCCTGTGTATAGTCCTACAGTCAGTCCTGTGAATAGTACTTTGTCAGTCCTCCTGTGTACACAACTATGGTGAGTCCTCCTGTATATAGTCCTACAGTCAGTCCTGTGAATAGTACTTTGTCAGTCCTCCTGTGTACACAACTATGGTGAGTCCTCCTGTATATAGTCCTACAGTCAGTCCTGTGAATAGTGCTTTGGCAGTTCTCCTGTGTACACAACTATGGTGAGTCCTCCTGTATATAGTCCTACAGTCAGTCCTGTGAATAGTGCTTTGGCAGTTCTCCTGTGTACACAACTATGGTGAGTCCTCCGGTATATAGTCCTACAGTCAGTCCTTTAAATAGTGCTTTATTGACTCTCCTTTGTACAACACACTGGTCAGTCCTCCTGTGTACAACACTATGCTGTCCGATGGGCTGTCCTCCAGTGCATAGCCCTATAGTATGACCTTTTGAGGTCTTCGCCTTCACAAATAACTTTACAGTCAGCCCTCCGTACAGTGCCCTGCAGCCAGTCGACTCATACACCTCCATTTCCCATCATGCTTTGGTGCCATCAGTCAGTAGCAGCTGCAATAGCTGATTAATTCAGCTAGTGCGTCCTTCCTACAAAGTTAAACACAACTTGTCTTGCATCCAGAACATTCCTCTGGCGGCCGAGACTCTGCAAGTATTTTCTGCTTGGAAAGTGCATGGTGAAATATGATGCATCCCAGGTGCCTGGGAGAGTCCAACATCTGGCAGAATGGCTGTCTTTCAGTGTACGGCAGCTCTGGATGGAGTGTGGGGTCAGAGGGCACACATGTGCTGTGTAGTTTTGGGACATTCAGAATGGAGAGGAAGAGGCCCGCTATCTGACACAGAACATTTGTTATGTAATGTGCTACAGCTGGGAACTTTACCTTAAATTACACGCAGCTTGTTCTTAATATAGCTTGTCTTAATTTAAGGTGGGGGAGGGGGGGGGGTCTGTGGTCTTGGCAGCTCTTGTGGCACCACCTCTTCTAGAATAATAAGGTCCTTAAAATATATTAAAGTAGGGAAAACTGTTCTTTAATATGTCACTTCTAGTCCGAGATATGATCACTTGAAGTTATAGGCCCAAAGCCTGAGGCTGCACTACTGAGACATTCCTAATAATGTCAGGTGCATACATGTCATTAAAGGGAAACTATGAGCAGGTTAGAAGCATGTAACCTGCGGATAGCTTCCTATAGGACATGGGGCTCTTAGTCCCTTACCTTGATTTTCGATGTTGTTTCCAAGATATTCTGAGTTTAATCCTTATGCAAACAGGTTGGTTTGGTGCCCTGGGGGCGGGGCTACAAGCACTAGTGCACCAATAGCAGCTCACCCCTGTTACTGAATATAAGCAGAGCGGGCTGGCCAGGGCAGATCGGTGCACTAGTGGTTGTAGCCCCTCCCCCAGTGCACCAAAACAACCTGTTTGCATATCTGAATCTCTCAGAAACAGCGCAGAGGATGAAGGTAAGAAACACCCTTTCATCCTCAGAATCCCGTGTCCTATAGGGCCATCAAATTAGATTAGGTTAGATTCTTCTAAACTGCTAATAGTTTCCCTTTAAGAGCTTGTGTAAATCCATGCGTCCTTACAGTCTTATGTTTTTTCTTCCAGCTGACTCCATATCAACTTTACCATCCCTGCGTAGCGGCACCACAAGTCCTGACCTCTTTGATTCGCAGACCACCACTACCACAAGTACCAGCAAACAGACCATAGCTCGGAAAACCCCAGAGTCTTTCCTGGGACCTAATGCTGCCTTAGTGAACTTGGACACGCTGGTTACCATGCCTGCTCAGCCTGCCCCTACGTTCAACCCATTCTTGGCATCAGGTAGGAGTCCAGTATTATGTTAGATGTAGCAGAGCTGAACGTTGGGACCCATCTCGGTGTGATATCACTTAAAAAGATATGATTTTTTCCCTTAAATTATACATAAATCTGTGCTGTAGTTGCAATAATCGATTTATTAGGCATCCTGAGTAGCAATTAGGTTAAAGGGTCGGAATCTCAGATTTTTTTTCTTATATATGTTTTGACACACAGTCGCCAAACGAATTCTTGCCACCTGCAACCACCACTAGGGGGAGCTAAATAAAGACAGATTTATTGTTGAGCTCAGCAGAATATGTCTCCCTTAGTGGCTGCTGCATGTACTACAGCTTTATATACAGTATATATATGTATATATATATATATATATATATATATATATATATATATATATAGCTTATGCCGTTTTTATGGATCACGGCATGTAGGAGTGTAAGGAGCCGGAATGCGTCTTGTGAATACTGATCGAGTAGAACAGAGGGGAGATTTGACCCTTGCACCAGTGGCGGACAAAGCCCTTCAGTGTCTGGAGACGGTCTATATAAGAGGGTGCAGCACTGTGTTGGTTTGTAGGGTCACCCGTCTCTTCAGTACTGAATAGTAAGTGAGTTCCTTTTTTTAATTATTCTGGAGTGGCCTGAAGCTCATGATCGGCCCCCGGCCCCCTGGGACGTCCATGTGGAGGAGGCTCCCCGGTTTCACTGAGACACTGTAATTGGCTCTGGCACCAGGCCAGGGACTCTTAATACAGGAGAAAGTTTCTTTCCTGTGTTTTTCCTGTCTGCCTGGAAATCGGAAATGACCTGTTTACATTGGGGATTCCTGAAATACCTTGTAAGCCGCCCACACTCCCTCCAGTCAGAGCGGCATAAAGAGGCCTCTCACAAGGCCAGGCCAGGCTCTCCTGCCACCCACAGGAACTTCTCAGGGGCGTCCCGCATCTTTTTCTCCTTCTAGAATAATTTAATCATTTCGTATGTCTTTCCGATTCCTGAGCTGCATGCGGCTCACACATCTCTTTCCCAGGCCTGTCAGAGTTATAAGAATATCTATAGGGGGTTCTTGAAGGGGCCTCTGCCCCAAAGCCCCGTGATAATGGTACTAGATACATCCGGGTTCTGTTATATGCTATAGATTTTGTATTGAAGCTCAGGAGCTTTCAGGTTACTCTTCAAGCAGTGGGATATTCTGTAGATGTGTAATTCTAGAGCACAGGCCCCCTCTGGGGTATACATATACTATGCCTCCTAGTGAAAAGAGGGACACATTGCAAGAGATTTCTTTTTTATTAAGCCGTACCTCTACCTCTTCATTCAAAAAACCCAATTTTGCTCAGCCTCTATGCACATGGCTCTAGAGGAACTTGTGGCTCTCCAGCTGTTGCAAAACTACAACTCCTATCATGCCTGGACAGCCACAGCCAAAGCCTTGTAACAGCTAGAGAGCCGCAGGTTCCCCATCCCTGCTCTAGGGCCTCTATGAGTGACCCTATGGACTCTTTTCCTGACATTATGGCCTCATTGACTAATTCTTTGGTCATCATGCACACACTGGCCACTATGAGTAAGGGCTGTATTAGATGGACCACTCGCTGTCTGTGCTATTACACTCACCGACATCGAGTGGGGGGCACCTCCCGCAGCCGCCCGGACGGGTGCCCATAGAAAGGAGTGACGATCCGCTGCTCCTACTCTGTGGAGCAATCTCCAGCAAACCCTCACTTTTGGGATTTTATGCATTGTGCGTGTCAACCAATCGTTGCCTTTAGACATGAGCTATTACACTAAACGTTTATCAGGCGAAATGGCTGGTAATCGGCCTAGTAGTGGCTAAGGCAGACATTATGGCCTCCAAGGCAGAGATTGTGTCCTTTATGCCCTAAGCTCTCACCTCTATGCAGAAGAATGTCCTCTATGGCAGACACTATAGTGGGAATTTAGTATACTACCATATGTACATTTTGCAGTAGGGGCGGACTCCTGGTTCTGGGACTTTACCATTAGATGGCCACGCACATTGACTTTCTTTCTCCTTTCAGGAACCCCTGCGCCGGCATCTACTCCAGCCGTCAATCCTTTCCAGGTGAACCAGCCGCAAGCTCTCACCCTCAACCAGCTGCGTTCCAGCCCAATGATGGGAGTCAGCCCGTCCTTCAACACAGTGCCAGCCATGGCTGCAGAGGGCGCCGTACCACCGCCATTACTGGGAATGTCCACATTACCGGCAGTACCGCCAACAGGACTTGGGATTAACATGAACATGGCAGCCACCTTGCCCCACCACAGCTCAGCCATCCCACCCTCCACAGCCCAAGCCATGAATGCCACCAATCCTTTCTTGCTATGAAGGCCACAGGATATTGTCTATCATGTATAGTAAACACTACACCGCTAAACTGTCGTCGTCTTCTTCCAGTGCTAAGAGTAATGTCTGGCGGTTTCCGTCCTGTGGGGTGTGGGAGATGTGGGCCCCGAGGGGCCAAGCCTCTAGCTAAGGATGAATAAACCGAAGCTTTCTATCACATCTAATGTTTCACGGACACCAAAGCTGGACGGCGGCCTCCTGTCTATCGCTTGTCACATGGTCTTCTTTTCCACCAAGGCTCCGTCACTCTCACCGGGATACAAGGCTTGGAGGAGGAAAAACACATACATGGATTTGTAAGATTTGTAAGAGAAAGTGTTGGGACTGAGTATTTCTAAAGACAGAGAGTTTATCCTGTTACATATAAGAAAAACCGCGCCGACGCGGACCTGACGAGAATGCATCGCGTGCCTATAACATGACTTACGCGGTTATGACCTGCGGGTTTTAATGCTGATGAAGACAGGTTTCTGATTAGAGCTTGTACTGTGCCCCCCCCCCCCCCAATCTAACAGCCAGACATAATGCAGTGTAGCGTAGGCAGCCATCTTGTGAATTAAAGGGGGATTCCAACTTTATGTACATAAAACGCCATCAGCTTTTTAAAAAAATATATATTTTGTTTCCTCTGCTCGCTGTCGGCCAACAAGAACCCTTCTTGTACATCTCACAGCTGAGGGTTTGGTGAAGTTTCAGCCTGACTAGTCTTGATCTAGACTGAACCGATACATTGTAACAAACCATCGGGACAGCAGAGAGATTTGTGTTCCGGATGGGTCTAGATCAGTGATGGGGAACCTTCGGCCCTCCAGCTGTTGCAAAACTACAATTCCCATCATGCCTGGACAGCCTTTGGCTGTCCAGGCATGATGGGAATTGTAGTTTTGCAACAGCTGGAGGGCCAAATGTTCCCCATCCCTGGTCAAGACAATTGTAACAAAGCCTGAGCTGTATCGGAGTTCAGCTCCTAGATGTATATAGTAATTTTTACTTTCACTGACAGCAAGCAAGATGGAAACTTCTTTATTGATATAAAATCGGAAATCACCTTTAAGAGTCATGTCAATGCAGCGTGAACATGTGACCTGAATGATTCTAAGCTATGTGATAGACTGAAACGTGTGGGTATAGGTGACGGCGAGGCCTGTACTAGATGGTGACATACTCACCCATAGGTGGCGCTGAGGACATACTTGCCAATAGTTTTGATTTTGGTGGCATAAACCCCGCCCAAGAGTGGCGTTCTTAGCCGTTCCTGGGGGCGGGGCCTAAATGTACCGATTTTGGCAAGTATGTGATATATTGTATCTAGCCTTGGACTCACTTGGCTGTCGCATCGAGAGCCGCATCCCTATGGAGACTGATGCATTCATGACTGTTTCTTCATCCGATAAAAAATGGCCGCCTTTAGAATAATAACCCATTGCTGCTTTAATCTTCTCTCTCCACTGACTGGTGCACTGGCGTTGTACATCAGGGTACAGTAACCCCCACAGAGGGGCTGGTATAAAAGACAAAATGGCGGCGCTGCCCATAGCAACCGGTCCTATGAAATGACAGCTGTTTGGTTGCTATGGACAGTGACGCTGGCAGCGTCCTCCCCTTCCCCTGCTCTCTTAGGATTTGGTTGTCACAGTGAGTCACTCAGTGCCGATCTCATCATACTTTTTGTTGGTTGTTTTTATTTTCTTGGAGTGAAATCTTCAGGGATTTAAAGTCATTTCAGTTTTATTTTTGTAGCCAAAAAAAAAAAAGTCAATTATTCAGGAAAGGGATTCCATTCCTCCATGTTTGATGGGGTAACATGGCCGCACAGGAATGAGTAGAATGGTATAATTCTACTTTACACCAGTTTGATAAATCTCCCTAAGGGTGCGTTCACACCTACAGGATCCGCAGCAGATTTCATGGTGCAGATTTAATGCTGTGTTCAGTTATTTAAATAAAATCTGCTGCGGATCCGGTAAGTGTGAACGTACCCTAAAAAATAACTGTATAGCAGCGGTTAGGCTGGGCTCACACTGCGCTTTTGCTGTCTGTTTAATGGATCAGTTTAATGGAAAAAATGGATGAAAAAACGGATGTATATGTGTGCAACCGTTTTGATCAGTTTTTTCCATTGTCTTCCATTATAAATAAAAACGGATTAAGGCTATGTTCACACAGTGTAAAAAATACGGTAAACTATGGCCGTAGTTTTTGGTCGTCGCACAGAACATAGCAGTCAATAAAACAACGACCGTAGTGCTGACACCTAGCGCCCACTATGGCCCTTATTCAATGCAGGCGTAGAAAAAAAAATAACTCGTCAATTTTCCACAGCTGCAGTTTAGCAACCAGCGGCCGTCTTTAACCCTCTGTTCACACAATGTATGGCCGTACTTTGCACAGGTGCCCACAATCCAAATAGAAATAAAATAACGGCCACTGTTTTACATTGTGTAAACATAGCCTAAAACGGACCCGTTTTTTTTTTTTTATTTATTGTAATACACATCAGAAAAACCCCCCGAATCAAAACGCTTTTGTTTAGCGTACACAAAAAAGTGGTCAACCACGTTTTTGACTGGGTTCACACTATGTTTTTGTAGTTCGTTTAACAGATCTGTTTTTAAATGGTTACTTAACCACGTTCTTGTGTACCCCAAAAAAATCCAAAAAAAATATTCCCTGTTTTAAAGGGAACCAATCAGCTCAATTGGCCTGTCAGTGTGCTCGGAGGGAATGATTGACAGGCAGAGAGGCCTGTTACTGGCCTCTCTGCCTGTCAATCATCCCACCGAGCATGCTGACAGGCACAGAGCAGTGACTACACACGGGCGTGAGCCACCCAGATGACTACCTGCCCGTCTCTTCCTGCCACGCTGGCCATGACAGGCCTTCACACCCCAAACAAACAGTAAAATTGCAGTGTAAACTGAGCCTCACCGCGCAGTTCTCCCGTGCACCGATTTATGTCCGAGAATCTGTAAGGCTCCTCAAGTGTTATATTCTCCTATGAGATCTGTGTCCTCATGACAATACTTCCTTTCCCTGTGCTATGGCTGCCCAGGAACATGGCACCTCATTACAACCTGGTTTCTAAAAGGTGGCCATGACCTTAGTGTTCCTATGATGACACTTACCTGTCAGAATAAAGGAACAGGAAGTCTTGTCATAGGGACAAGCTTGGGTTATCCTAAGATTGAAAAATATCCCCCTATACCCAGGACAGGTGATAAGTATCTGATGGTTGGGGGTTTCCCACCATTCACAGGAAGGGAGGTCAGTTATGGAGTAGAAGCGGCCATGTTTACGGGACTTCAGCCGTCATAGTCTGTGGGGGTCCCAGCAGTCAAGCCCCAAACTTTCAGGCAGTTATTTTCTATCCTGTGCATAGGGAGTAACCCCTGAAACCTCATATATGAACAGACTACGGTGCCACACCTGTCCATAGGTTATGTCTGGTATTGCAACTCAGCTCCAAAATCAGAAATGGGGAACTTTTGGCACCTCCAGCTGTTGCAAAACTACAATTCCCATCATGCCTGGACAGCCGAAGGCTGTCCAGGCATGGTGGGAGTTGTAGTTTTGCACCAGCTGGAGGGCCGAAGATTCCCCACCCCTAATTTAAGTGAACTGGAATGAGTTGCAATACCACGCCCAACCTTTGGTCATGGGTGGTGCTGTTTGTGGATAAAAGCAGACCTATTCTTTTGAATCCTGGACAACCCCTTTAAGACAATACTGGGTGATCCCTAACAAAAAGGCACCTACATCCCCAAATCTCAAAACCATAACATAGAATGCAATGTCGCCAACATATCAGGTGCACCTGCACTGACTACCTTTGTTACCCATGGCAACCAGTCACATCACATCGCAGCTTTGGTTCTCTTGCAAAGTGAAAGCTGCGTTGTGATTGGTGTTTCAGTCATCGCTATATGACAAGCAGTCACCCATGGCAACCAATCAAATTCCATCTCTCCTCTAAATAATGAAAGCTGGTTGCCATGGGCAACTGGTTTTCATATAGCAATGACTAAGATCCCAATCCAATTTCAGGACCTTAAAAAAAAAAAAAAAGAAAGCTGGTTACCATGGGCGACGCCTCCTCTTCTCCTTTGCAGCGGTCAACAAACGGCCAAAAAAAAGCGCCATTTTCTATTAACCCCTTATTTTTAACCCGAGCTCCACTGCGCCATGTTGGATTTTATGCCATCCCATATGGCGATACGTGATCTCATGCGCCCCCCACAGACTAATAGGTGCACTGCAATCTACCAAAATCGGGCGGTGCAATAATTTGCCACGTGGCGTATTATCATACCACGAAGTTGGGTAAAGAAAAGGAAAAAAAATTAGCCTGGGACCGTAATTTGTCCGATGAATTTGTGTAACCAGAAATTTTACATGTCCAAAATTATTATTTGAATTATTGTTCAATGTATTTTTAAAAAAAAAAGTTTTTGTAACGCTGGCTTCACACAGCGCAATTTGCTCAATTATTTGACTTTTTTTAAAAATCTAAAACAAAATTTTTTTCTTTATATTTAATCTAATTTTTATTTTTAAGCTGTGCGCTTATGGCGCTGTGTGAAGCCGCCGATGTAAATCTGACATATCGATGCATTGTAAAAGCAGATGATGGCGGACGCCTTGTCCCGCTGTCACGTGTTACGTGTACCGGTCGGCTCTGCAAAGTCTAAGTTATTTTTTTCTTTTGTATTTACCCCCCCTCCTTCACTTAAAGTCCTATTTTTACGACAAGATGGACTCTGAGACTTTTCTGTGAACGCCGATATAACGGCCGAATACGACTGCACCTATGGCGGACTCCTGTGGCTGCAGAATGAGAGTTGTAATCTCATGCAAGATAACACCAATGACCTCCCTGGGATCCGAGTGTCTGGTCTTTTTGTCTACATTACTGCAGTATATACTGTACACTGACTTATATGCTGATATAGCAGACCCGAGTGTGTCATATAAAGGGGCACTCCGAAGATAAACTGGTGTCAGAAGGTTATATAAATTTGTAATTTACTTCTAATTAAAAATCTTCCAGTACTTATCAGCTGCTGTATGCTCTACAGGAAGTAGTGTATTTTTTTCAGTGTGACACAGTACTCTCTGCTGCCACCTCTTTTCATGAGAGGTTTTCTATGGGGATCTTTTACTGCTCTTGACAGTTCCTGTCACAGACAGAGGTGGCAGCAGAGAGCACTGTGTCAGACTGGCAAGAATACACCACTTCCTGCAGGTTATACAGCAGCTGTTAAGTACTGGAAGACTGGAGATTTTTAAATAGAGGTAAATTACTAATCAACACCAGTTCATTTGAAATAACTTTTTGGTCTTTCCTTAGCACCCCTTTAATTCTTTACTGCCCGATTCATGCTAAATACATACTCAGCTCTGCTACATCTGTACATATTAGATATATAAATAAACCTCAGTGTAATTGCTGGTGGTCTATGCACTGAGGTCTACACATTTCTCCTATTCTCAAATTTACACAATTTTTTGGCAAAATTTTAAATTGCTAGATAGAAAAAAAAAAATACTACAGGTAAGAAAACCTGGGTGACTACAGTGTTCAGCAACAGCTCTACTCCACTATACAGCACCTTATATCTCAGCTTCCTGGACTCATTCTTCAAAGAGGTTATTCAGAATAATAAAAAACAAACAAACATAGAAACAGCGCCACCCCTGTCCTCAGGCTCTGTGTGGTATTACAACTCAGCTCTATTCACTTCAGTGGAACTAAGCTGCAATACCATGCACAATCTTAGGATAAGAGAGGCGCTTTTTCTGGAAGAACATAGCTAATTTTTTTTACTATTAGTGGATAACCACTTATATCTTAGAGGAGAATAGTCCGAAATACAAACCTCCTCTACCCCCATAGTATTGCCACCCAACATAAATGTACAAGTGTCACACAGTTTTTTGGGGGGTGTTGCGTTTTGCAGGTTGTAAAACACCATGTTTTTTTTTTTATATATATAGACATCTTTGGCATGCTTTTTTAAAGGCATTTTCCCCCTTTAAGTACGAGTACATGCTTTTTTTGTTGTCTATTACGAATCATGTGATTCATTGATCATGTGATTTGAGGATTTCTTCTGAATTAGATGTTTTTAAACAGGCAAAAAACAAAGTAGGTCAATGAGAGAAACTCCATGGCGGCAGCAATCCATGGGTCCTGCAGCGAGGGCTGAGTGCGGCCGCTCTCCTGTGTCTGCCATCAGCCGTCGCCTTGCCGCCTCCTTAGCCGGGGCCTATCGATTCATGGCTGCAGCAATTAGGAATCCTGCCGTGTAATCGTCAGTGATTTGTGTCCCGGCTGAGGGAGCGGTCGGATATAATTCACCACAATCGCCTCAAATCATTCATTTAAAGGATTGAGTGACGCCGCCACCGCTAATCCCCGGATTGTGAAAGGTTTGTGATTATATTACCTGGACGTGTCAGGAAATGCAAGAACTACCAACCGGTCTTGCAATTTTAGTGTTGACGTTACCCCCAACTGTGACCATTGTATGGCGGCACACAATACCGTCATATAGCACCCACCCAATATTGTATTACAGTGAGCGCATAACACTGCCATAAAGAGCTGAGATAATAGTGTAATATAGTACACACAATACCGCCATACAGTACCCACCCAATATTTTTTTTATACTTAACGCACAACACTGCCATAGAGAGCTGGACTGCCAGGATAACACTTACACAATACCGTCATATAGCACCCACCCAATATTGTATTACAGTGAGCGCATAACACTGCCATAAAGAGCTGAGATATTAGTGTAATATAGTACACACAATACCGCCATACAGTACCCACCTGATAATGTATTATACGGAACGCATAACACTGCCATAGAGAGGTGAGATAATAGTGTAATATAGTATATACAATACCGCCATACAGCACCCACCTGATATTGTATAATAGTGAATGCATAACACTGCCATAGAGAGCTGAGATAATAGTGTAATATAGTACACACAATACCGCCATACAGTACCCACCCAATATTTTATTATACCTAACGCATAACACTGCCATAGAGAGCTGAGATATTAGTGTAATATAGTACACACAATACCGCCATACAGCACCCACCTGATAATGTATTATACGGAACGCATAACACTGCCATAGAGAGGTGAGATAATAGTGTAATATACAAGGCTGTAGCGTCGGAGTCGTAAAGTCGGAGTCGGAGCTAGTTTTGGTTGGAATCGGAAAAAAAATGTACCGACTCCAACTCCAGCTTTAAAAAAATCTTTAAAAAATGTAGAATTGAATTTTGATATGAATTTTACAAATTTTGCTTATGAATATATATTATGAGCAACATTCTAATAAGACACTGGCCCTATTACATAAGGGTGGTCGGGGAATATATCAGTAATAGGACACTGGCCCTATTACATAAGAGTGGTCGGGGAATATATCAGTAATAGGACACTGGCCCTATTACATAAGGGTGGTCAGGGAATATATCAGTAATAGGACACTGGCCCTATTACATAAGGGTGGTCGGGGAATATATCAGTAATAGGACACTGGCCCTATTACATAAGGGGGGTCGGGGAATATATCAGTAATAGGACACTGGCCCTATTACATAAGGGGGGTCAGGGAATATATCAGTAATAGGACACTGGCCCTATTACATAAGGGTGGTCGGGGAATATGTCAGCAATAGGACACTGGCCCTATTACATAAGGGTGGTCAGGGAATATATCAGTAATAGGACACTGGCCCTATTACATAAGTGTGGTCGGGGAATATATCAGTAATAGGACACTGGCCCTATTACATAAGGGTGGTGGGGGAATATATCAGTAATAGGACACTGGCCCTATTACATAAGGGTGGTCGGGGAATATATCAGTAATAGGACACTGGCCCTATTACATAAGGGGGGTCAGGGAATATATCAGTAATAGGACACTGGCCCTATTACATAAGGGTGGTCGGGGAATATATCAGTAATAGGACACTGGCCCTATTACATAAGGGTGGTCGGGGAATATATCAGTAATAGGACACTGGCCCTATTACATAAGGGTGGTCGGGGAATATATCAGTAATAGGACACTGGCCCTATTACATAAGGGTGGACAGGGAATATATCAGTAATAGGACACTGGCCCTATTACATAAGGGTGGTCATGGAAAAGTTGTCGGTCACTATTGTTTCTGAGCTGGAAGAGTCCATTGTGTGGGGGGAGATCTGTGCTGTTCTCTTCCTGGATGCTGGATGACTGTATATGAGCAGCAGTGTAATATGAAGGTATCCTGTGTAATATAGAGAAGGAGGAGAAGATATAAGTAGTGTAGTAGTAACCCTCTGTCCTCAGTGTGGTGTTTTCTCTCTGGGAGAAGATTGTGTGTTTTTCTTAAAGGGGTAGTCCACCCAAAAAATTTTTCTTTCAAATCAACTGGTGCCATAAAGTGCCAGAGATTTGTAATTCACTTCTATTAAAAAATCTTAAGTCTTCCAGTACTTATTAGCTGCTGTATGTCCAGCAGGAAGTAGTGTTTTCTTTCCTGTCTGACCCAGTGCTCTCTGTTGCCTCCTCTGTCCATGTCAGGAACTGTCCAAAGCAGGAGCAAATCCCCATAGAAAACCCCTCCTGCTCTCCAGACTGGAAATAATACAACTTCCTGTTGGGCATACAGCAGCTGATAAGTACTGGAAGGCTTGAGATTTTTTAATAGAAGTAAATTACAAATCTCTGTCACTTCATGGCAGCAGTTGATTTGAAAGAAAAATTTTTTGGGTGGACTACCCCTTTAAGTGTTCTATGGCTGCAGCTGTGTGGGTGTGGGTGTGTGTGTGTACTATGACTACAGCAGGCTGTGTGTGTGTGCTATGACTGCAGCAGGCTGTGTGTATGTGTGCTATGGCTGCAGCAATCTGTGTGTGTGTGTGTGTGCTATGGCTGCAGCAGGCTGTGTGTATGTGTGCTATGGCTGCAGCAGGCTGTGTGTATGTGTGCTATGGCCGCAGCAAGCCGAGTGTGTGTGTGTGTGTGGTGTGTGCTATGGCTGCAGCAAGCGGTGTGTGTGTGTGTGTGTGTGTATGCTATGGCTGCAGCAGGCTGTGTGTATGTGTGCTATGGCTGCAGCAGGCTGTGTGTATGTGTGCTATGGCTGCAGCAGGCTGTGTGTGTGTGTGTGTGTGTGCGTGCGTGTTATTGCGTGCCCCCACAGTGACCTTCTATATCACTGTGTGACCTCTATATCACTATGTGTGACCCCTCTCTATATCACTATGTGTTACCCCTCTCTATATCACTATGTGTGACCCCTCTCTATATCACTATGTGTGACCCCTCTCTATATCACTATGTGTGACCCCCTGTATATCACTATGGCCAGGGCCGTTTCTAGTGGCGTGCGGGCCGGGAAACCGCACGGGGCGCCAACAGCTAGGGGGCGCTGTTGGCACCCCCGGGACCTTACTCCACTACCCCCCCGGCGCTCACCTGACCGGCCCGCCGCCGCCTCCCTTGGTGTTTACCTGACCGGCCCGCCGTCTCCGCTAACACCAAACCCCCCCCGGCGCTCACCTGACCAAATGCCGACTCCGTAACATTACTCCCCTCCGGCGATCAGCTGAGCGCTCGGCACCTCTTCAGGCCGCCGCCCGCATCTTCTCCCAGAGCCTGGCCGTGCACACTCCATCCAGCAGGCGCAGTGATATGACGTCACTGTTACTGCTGGAGGATGTGTCCTGCTCCGCACAGGCTGAAGAGAGAAGATCCGAAGATAGAGGGACCCACTCTATCAAAGCATTATGTGAGTATAATGGTTTGTTTTTTTTGTGTGTTGGGCAATACAGGGGGGATTATTATAGCGCACAGCACAGGGGGGATTATTATGGGGCACAGCATAGGGGGATTACTATGGGGACAGCACAGGGGGATTACTATGGGGCACAGCACAGGGGGATTACTATGGGGACAGCACAGGGGGATTATTATGGGGCACAGCATAGGGGGATTATTATGGGGCACAGCACAGGGGGATTATTATGGGGCACAGCACAGGGGGATTATTATGGGGACAGCACAGGGGGATTATTATGGGGCACAGCACGAGGGGGATTACTATGGGGAACAGCACAGGGGGATTACTATGGGGAACAGCACAGGGGGATTACTATGGGCAAAGCACAGGGGGGATTATTATGGGATAGAGCACAGGGGGGAATTACTATGGGGACAGCATGGGGGGGATTACTATGGGGCAGAGCACGGGGGGATTATTACTATGGGACAGAGCACAGGGGGAACTATTACTTAATGTGGGGGCACAGCAGGGCAGGGGGCATTATTACTATATGGGGGTACAGCAGGGGACATCATTACTATGTGGGGGTACAGCAGGGGACATTATTACTATATGGAGGGTACAGCAGAGCAGGGGATATTATTACTATATGGAGGCACATCAAGGGGCATTATTACTATATGGAGGGTACAGCAGAGCAGGGGACATTATTACTATATGGAGGCACATCAGGAGTCATTATTACTATATAAGGGCACAGCAGGGCATCCTATATACAGGGGGCAACCCACATACCTACTGACTTTACTGCCCATAACACACAAAAAGTGTAAGGAAGTTTCTGGAAAAGTGTGGAGCCTAAGATGTTTGTCTGTCAGGTTCAGAAGAGATGAATTGTTGCTGCAAGAAATCTTCCCGGAGGTCTGGGCTGGACGGAAAGAAAAGTGACGCCTCAGGTCCAAAAAGACATCACATGTGAGTGAATGAATGCCTTTTTTTTCAGCTTAAAAAAGTTGGGTAGCACTGCTTTATGCATAATACTCACACATCTTCTTCCTAGCCCCCAAACATCACTCATGGAGGGGGGGCACGTTTTATCAAGATTCGCCCTGTAGTCAAAATTACCTAGAAACGGCCCTGACTATGGCTGACCTCTATATTACAGGGATCTGGCATTGTTAGCAGTGTTTCTTTAAGTATGGTGAATATTTAGTTAGAAACATAGAAGATTGTCAGCAGGAAGAGACCACCTGTCCCATCTAGTCTAGTTGTGAGTAGTTCAGGACATGGAGGCTGGAGACTGGCTGCATCCACTGCACACACAGGAGAATCCGCTTTATATGTTTCCTTATTCCCTCAGAAGTCGCCCCAGGATCATGTAGGACATTAGGGAGAAGCTGCTGAGCCAGTGTGATAAATAACTCCCCTGGTATATGACCGGCCATTTATGAAGGAGCAGGAGTCGGGAGTCTGAGTCGGTCCTGATAAAATTCAGGAGTCGGAGTTGGAGTCGGTCCTGATAAAATTCAGGAGTTGGAGTCGGAGTTAGAGTCGGAGCTGCGGCTTACCGACTCCACAGCCCTGGTAATATAGTACACACAATACCGCCATACAGCACACACCCAATATGTGGACACAGAACACGGCTATATAGAGCTGACATAATACTGTACTACAGTGAGTACCTAAGGCTACGTTCACACAGAGCAAAAGGAGCGCATTACGCAAGGAAATATTTCCGCCTGAAATCAACTGACGTTGAATTCCGAGCAGAATATAAGCAGAATGTAAGCAGAATCCCTGCGTATTCTGCTAGGAAAGTGTTCAGCTCGTAATCAGCTCATGACAAATTCAGCGCGGAATACTCGAGGAATTCGCGCTGAATCTGCATGTATTCAGCGCTGAAATTCAGCGAGTATTTGGTGAGTAAACTAGACTATACCAGAACATATACTAGAATCCTCCTCCCCCCCTTTTCCCCATTTCCGCGCTGATTCAGCGAGTAATTTCCGCTTGTATTACGCTTGTATTCCGCGCTGAATACGCGCGTATTCCGCGCTGAAACAGAAAATCAGAGCCCCATTGGTTTGTATAGGCTTCCGCTAGTGGAAGAATGAACATGTTCATTCTTCTGGCGGAAAGCGGATTAGTTCAGTGCGGAAATTCCACTGTGTGAACTGCAGAGCAGAATTTCCATTCAACACAATGGAAATTAGCTCTGCACCTATTTTAACGGCTGAAATTTCAGCGCTGATTCAGCGCAGAAATTCAGCTGCTTTTGCTCAGTGGGAACGAGCCCTAATAGTCTAACACAGTGCACACAATACACTAATTTACAGCCCACTGATTTCTATTGGGCTGTTCACACTAGATTTACACAACTGCATTTTTTGCGGATTGCGGACGATTGCAGACATCATATACGGTCCTGAAAAACTACTGAATGTGTGACTGTAGCCTTATAGTAAACACATAACACTGCCATAGAGTGCTGCACACAATACTGCTATATATATATGGTATTGTACTAGAGTGAACAGATAACACTGCCATAAAGTGCTGCACACAATACTGCTATATATATGGTATTGTACTAGAATGAACAGATAACACTGCCATAAAGTGCTGCACACAATACTGCTAAATATATGGTATTGTACTAGAGTGAACAGATAACACTGCCATAAAGTGCTGCACACAATACTGCTATATATATGGTATTGTACTAGAATGAACAGATAACACTGCCATAAAGTGCTGCACACAATACTGCTAAATATATATACACTATTACATGGTATTACAGTGGACAGATAACACCACCATAGAGTGCTGCACACAATACTGCTATATACATTATATTACATTGTATTTCAGTGAACAGATAACACTGCCATAGAATGCTGCACACAATACTGCTATATATATATTACATGGTATTACAGTGAACAGTTATGTAAAATGACTACATAACAGTGCCATACAGTATCAGCACAGCAGGGCCATATAGTAGCTACAGCACATAATAGTGTCATAATAGATATCATAATAGATATAATTTATAATGATACTGTGTCAGCATAATAGTGCCAGTAGTAATACCATACTCTAAATACATGTACTGCCGTACAGTCCCAAATAATGTATATGTAGATGTGCAGGTACAACACTATGGTATAGGGAGAAAAAAGTGAAGTTAACATGCAGCTTTATATTTTTTCTTTGCATTTTCCAGAGAAAAATAAGCGTGGATCGCCACCTACTGGTAAGAAAATGTAAGTGAGATCATCATTAGACGCTTTGGTTCTGTGATGGCTACACAGGAGATTCCGAGTAATACAATCCTCTATGATCATACGCGGCTTTCTAGGAATCTAATTATAGTCTATGGTGCTCAGTGCAGGCCACAAGTGTGCTCAGATATGAAGCACAGCCCTGCCGCCCCCTCTACCATAGCCATCCCTGGATAAAAGTGCTGCAAATGGTACTGCTAAGTATCTAATCAAAGCACAGGAACGGTATAATATATTAATTGGGGGAAAAAAATGAATGAAAAACTAAAATATGCTGGAATCTCTATGTTTATCTGAAACACATCATTCTCAACCAACTGCCTTCTGCCCCACAGTGTCAGGTTTCCGTCCTAATGGGGTAGTACAAGTCCCAGGTCTCTGCTCTGGGTGGAGCTGGCTTATAGTGTCCTTCCTACAGAGCTGAGCGTCTGTCAGTAGAGAGCGGCTTGCTGACACTGTGCTCTACTGCAGGTCCAGTCTTGAGTTATCTGTCCCTTTTCTAGGGTGGTTGACTGTCCTGTTTTGGCACAGCACACAGCACAGGCACAGCACAAGTCCACAGCATAGGCAAGGATGAACCTTGTCTCCGTTTACCTTGTCTCCGGGTCTAGTCTAGTCTAGCAACCCATAGTGGTTGGGTAACTAGCTGCAGGAGCAAACTATGTACACATCCTGCCTGGCCTGTAGCCAGACACTAAATAACTGGGTAGTGTCTAAATACCGTACCGTAAAGGGACCTTGCTGGGCACACAGACAGCTCTCCAGGCAAACCCTGCCCCGTCCGGATTTCATTGGCTGCTCCACTCCGGGCTTCCTAGCAGCCAGATTTATCTGACAGATTTTGGAAGCCAAAGCCAGGAATGGATTTTAACAGAGGAGAAATTTCAGTCTTTCCTTTATGACCTGTTCCCTGTTTATAGTCTGTTCCTGGCTTTGGCTTCAAAAATCTTACAGGAAAATATGTCTGTGTAAACGCACCATTAGTTAAATTCCTAATGCACATTAATTATGGGAAATGCACATATACTGCTATTTCCCTTAATTTAGTAGATCAGGCAGGGTTCAGATTCTGTAAAAAACCATGACGTCACAAATCAGTTGTAATTCCTATGGAGTGTCCAGCAGGGGGTGCAGTATATGTAGAAGTCTATGGCACTGTATTGTGTCTATGGATGTCTATGTAAAGTAATGTAATGTAATGTACACTATGCTTTATTGATTGAATTCATTTATGGAATACTTTGGGGAGCAAGTGTCCTTGCTCCCCAAACTATTCGATAAATGTATTCAATCAATACATTTGGAGGACACTGAGAAGGGAGGGAGAGAGGTGCCTGTGCGTATAACTACCCCCCCCCCCTTTCCTCCCTGCTCGGTGCTGGAGGACACCTATGCACTGTACTCCTCCTCCCATCATCTGCTCATAGTATGAGCAGATGATAGGGGAGTAGTAGCAGGGCCATCCCCATCACCTCCCCCCACACACATATTCACTGTACTACTCTTCCCTCCCATAGTATGCGCAGATGATGGGGGAATAGTACCAGGGCTATCCCCACATCCCTGCCATCGAGCAGATGATGGAAGGAGTAGTACAGTTCATATGTGTCCAACACCGAGCAGGAAAGGAGGTAGTTAGATGCACAGGCACCTCTCTCCCTCCCTGCTCGGTGCCCTTCAAATGTATTGAATGAATACATTTATGGAACACTTTGGGGAGCAAGGACACTTGCTCCCCAAAGTATTCCATAAATGTATTCAATAAATAAAGCATAGTGTATATTACATTACTTTACATAGACATCCATAAAAACAAGACAGTGCCATAGACTTCTACATATAGTGCTCCCCCTGCTGGACACTCCATGAGAATTAGAACTGATTTGTGACATCATGTTTTTTTTTTTTTTACAGAATCTGAACCCTCCCTGATCTACTAAATTAAGGGAATTAGCAGTATATGTGCATTTCCCATAATTAATGTACATTAGGAATTTGTCTAACTTTCCATAAGTAATAACATATTAAAAAATACTTTTGGCCTAACCTCTCCTTTAATTCATATGTTGGTAGTAACCCAAAGCCGACTCCCAACCCTAACCCTAAAACTAAACGGCAGGGTCTGATTTTGGCTGCTAGGAAGCCCGGAGTGGAGGCTTGCCTGGAGAGCTGTGTGCGTGCGCCCAGCGAGGTCCCTTTATGGCATGGGATTTAGTCACTACCTAACTGACAACTAAAGGGAAGTACTTACTATAGAGGGAAGTGTGTGTGTGTATCTAGACCTAATGGTGCGTTTACACAGACAGATTTATCTGACAGATTTTTTAAGCCAAAGCCAGGAATGGATTTAAAAAGAGGATAAATCCCAGTCTTTCCTTTATGACCTGTTCCTTGTTTATAGTCTGTTTCTGGTTTTGGCTTCAAAGATCTGTCAGATAAATCTCTCTGTGTAAACGCACCTTGCGTTATCTACAGCTGTGCTGTGAGAGTGTGACATCTAGTGGTTGGAGTAAGGAACAGCGGCCACCTATCCTAAGCTACTTTTACCAAGGTGTAAGAGAAGAACAAAAACACGTAGTGGGACAATACAGTAGTTCCTAGTACTAACCCCAGTGGCGTAGCTACCAGGGTCGCAGCAGTCGCCGCTGCGACCTGGCCCACCACGAGGGCCCCCCCTTGCCACTGCACCCCCCCCATGGATCACTCTTGTGACCGCAAGCATTGTTTTGCTTGCGGTCACAAGAGCAGGCTCGTCCGGGCCCAGGCTGATGCGCAGCTGCCGGGGGTGTCCCATCCTATCCCCGGCAGCGCTGCGCATCAGTGAACTCCCTGTGCCGCCTGGGGCCCTGACTTCAGGCACAGGAAGCGCACATCAGAGACGCTTTTTGTGCCGGAAGTCCCAGTTCCGGCATACAGGGAGTTCACTGCGCGGCGCTGCCGGGGATAGGACGGGACACCCCCGGCAGCCGCGCATCAGCCGGGGACCAGACGGCGCCTGAAGAAGGAGAAGATCGCCGGGGGAGCGAGCTGTTAGGTGAGTTTGTGTGTTGTTGTTTTTTTTTTGTAATTCTGCTTAGCATAGAGGAAAGAGGGGGGCATCTCTAAGGGATGGGAGTGGGGGGCATCAATAAGGGATGGGAGTGGGGGGCATCTATAATGGGGGAGAGGTGGGCATCTATAAGGGGGGGAGAAGAGGGGGCCATCTATAAGGGATGGGGAAGAGGGGGCCATCTATAATGGGGGGAGAGAGGGGGCCATCTATAATGAGGGGGGCACCTATAAAGGGGGGAGAAGAGGGGGCCATCTATAATGCGGGGAGAGAGGGGGCCATCTTTAAGGGGAGGTAGAAGAGGGGGCCATCTATAAGGGATGGGGAAAGAGGGGGCCATCTATAATGGGGGGGAGAGAGGGGGCCATCTATAATTGGGGGAGAAGAGGGGGCCATCTATAATTGGGGGAGAGAGGGGGCCATCTATAAAGGGAGGGGAGAGGGGGGCATCTATAAAGGGGGAGAGAGGGGGCCATCTATAAGGGGTGGGGAGAGGAGGCCATCTATAAGAGGTGGGGGGAGAGGGGCCATCTATAAGGGGTGGGGGGAGAGGGGGCCATCTATGAGGGGAGAGGGAGCCATCTATAAGGTGGGGGGGGGCAAAATGCAGTGGGGACCATCTCTATATACTATAAGGGGGGTCACATAGTGTCAGGGCTACCCACTAAATGAGGGTGTAAAGGGGCCATTACAGATGTGCAGTGTGTAAAGAGATGAGGATGGTGCCAGAGTGAGGACACTAATATGTCTGTCTGGCAGATTCTGTGGATTCGTGGCTCGGAGAAGTTCTCATAATGGCCGAGGGCAGATGGAGAAGAAGAAAATGAAAAAGGAAGAATTCTGAGAAGACGTCTCCTGTGAGTTACTTGATATAACTGCACTGTAATGTATATGGTGTATACAACCTGTGTCGAGCTGCGTCCATCTCTATATGACTGGATGAGGTAAAAGTGATCTTTGTACAGTGGATCTTATTCAGTAGCAGCGGTGGGGTTAGTCAGTATGTGGTGGTGTTAGTCAGTAGCAGCGGTAGTGTTAGTATGTGGTGTTATTAGTCAGTAGCAGCGGTGGTATTAGTCAGTAGCAGCGGTGGTGTTAGTCAGTATGTGGTGGTATTAGTCAGTAGCAGCGGTGGGTTAGTCAGTATGTGTTGGTAATATTTGTTACTTGTTATCCGGTACTGTGTTTTATTGGTCTTAGTATACTGGATTTGGTCAGTAACAATATGGTGGTGATGGTTGTAGTGTGGCGGTAATATTTGCTCCTTGTATACTGGTATTATTGGCAATATTGGTCTCAGTATACAGGATTTGGTCAGTAATAGTATGGTGGTAATATGTATGGTGATAATGTTTTCTCTTCCTATATGCTGGTGTTATTGGTAATATCTGTCTTGCCGCATATATATATATATATATATTACATATATATATTATATACAGTGGTGCCTTGGATTACAAGCATAATTCGTTCCGGGACTGTGCTTGTAATCCAAATCCACTTAAATCAAAGCAAATTTTCCAAATTATAGGAAATGATAGAAATGCAGACAATTGGTTCCGTACCCCAAAAATAATTTATTATTCTGAATAACGTGAAACAGATGAAACAAACATTCAAAAACAGCAGAATATGTGATATTATAAGTTACTGTACAGTAATGGAGAGGATGGGAAACACAAGGGCTGACAGAGACTGCAGGGAGCATGAAGGAATGGGCAGGACAGATGTGGGCACATACATGCAGCACTCTGTCCGGGGAGAGAGGGGTTACAGCTATGAAGAGATTACCCCCACAGTCCTGTCCCCTGGTGTAAGCCCCAGCTTGAAGTGGATCTGCTATGATTTGGAAGGTGAGGGAGACTTCCTGGGTCAGAGTACAGGGCTGTAGAAACCGCTATGCAGACCATGACCCTCTTCCACTTGCGCTCCCACTCAGTACAGGGAGCTCTTAAACCAAAGCAATGCTCTTAAACCAAGTCACAATTTAAAAAAACTGTGAGCTCTTAAACCAAAACGCTCTTAAACCAAGCTACTCTTAAACCAAGGTACCACTGTATATATATATATATATATATATATATATATATATATATATATATATATATATATACATACATACATACACCTACCAGTAGCATCACTTGGTCGTGAAAAGGGGGGGCAAGTTGACCTCTCGCACCAGGGCCCAGGAGTAGAGATGAGCGAACCGGGTTCGGGTTCGAGTCGATCCGAACCTGAACGTTCGGTATTTGATTAGCGGGGGCTGCTGAACTTGGATAAACTGCAACTCAGAAAATAACAGAAGTCACCGGCAGACTCCAAGTGCGGTAACCTGGACATGAATCCGCAGAACATACATGCAGGAGACTCAGTACATGCTTTTGTACTCTGCTTCATAAGAACAGTTGAGTCATCAAGTACACAGTCACTAATTCAACGTCATAAATGTACCTCCTGTCCCTAAGAAGGTCAGTCCTAGGGGGCGTTTTCACAGAGATTTATCTGACAGATTATCAAAGCCAAAGTCAGGAACAGGCTATAAACAGAGAACAGGTCATAAAGAAAAGACTGAGATTTCTCCTCTTCTCAAATCCATTCCTGGCCGTACTTTACATTGTTGGCTATGGCTAATTAGAATGCAGGCACACTCGAATGCACACGCATTCTAATTTTAAAGAAGTGATTTTCATCCGCCTGGTACTGCAGTACGGTCCAGGGTGAACTTCACATACAACGGCCGTTCTGTGACACGGCCGTACATGAAGAACTGATCACTATTACAGGAAGGTCAAAATGATTACAAACTGTGAGTAACTAAAACCTAAGTGCGGAAAAATGATCAGATGAAAAGAGGGAGTGGCCTCATTAGGGAGGAGGCGTCATTGGATACACTAATGGTGTGTTTAAATTTTTTAAGCCAAAGCCAGGAATCAATTTGAGAAGAGGATAAATCTCAGTCTTTCCTTTATGACCTGTTCTCTATTTATAGTCTGTTCCTGACTTTGGCTTCAAAAATCTGTCAGATAAATCTCTCTGTGTGAACACACCATAACATACTAGAAAGGGGTAAAGTTTCTGACCTTACGATGGGCAGGAAAATGATGGATTTTAGGCCTCTGCTTACATGGTGTGTACTGCCACTTGAAGTTCACCTGATGTCCACCAGATGGCGCTGAAGTAATAGGAATTATGTATTCTCGTTCTAAAAATAGAGATCACTGTGAATAATCCCTTAAAATTTATACAGTTTTCAATGTTTATAAACTAAGCTGGGCTCCCCTGTGGTGAGAACAATAAAGTAACGTAACAATACATCCATACAGCATGTACTCCCAGTAGTGGTCTGGCGGTGATAGTGGCGACCAGCTGACAAGCGGGCACCATTCACAGCGGGGCGAGGAAGGTAGACTCGAAGAAATTAATTCCAACCATAGAGACAATTAGAACTGACGTGTGACGTGCAGGGCAAGGTAATGTATATGGTTAGCAAGATGCATCGTATTACAGTCTCCATCTGATTATCTTACAGTTTTTGCACCCTTATAATGGCTCCACCGAGTGTACAGAAGAGCGGCGGATTTAGTGACTGCCAGGCAGACAGCGACACATAAAATGGGTAAAGGCGAGGTGGTGAATGAAGGTTCCCCACCAGCACGGTACCGAGGACAAGCAACTGGCAACAACATTATATGACTAACCCCAACTGGGTGAACTGGAACATCATAATCACCAGGCATTATAGGAAGCTCCACCCGAAGACGCAAGATCCCTGGTTTTATCTGTCTCTAGGAAAGCTGGTTGACAACTGGCAGGACAGAACCATCGCCAACTCCATAGGTGGTCAACCTGCCACATCATGGGGGCCCAGGTGTAGCCACTGACTCCATCTCTATATAAAAAGTGCATCCACATACCCTGTACATGTGGTACTCGGCCAGTAGTTGGGCTAACCGTGACGCCAATTCTGTGGTGTACGGCTAGTGATGGTGGTTTTCGTGATGCTAGTGCTTGTCCAGCACATAGGTGTGATGCTGGTACCTGCTTTGTAGATGGCCGGTTTGTATCCCCAAGATGGTCGGGGACCTGCTCGGTTGTAGTGGGTCCTTTGGGCTCTTGTCCCGGTAGTCCTAAGTGGCAACTTACCCACTCGGAATATTGGTACCGCCACCCACAGAAAGGGGGAAATAACCCAAGGTGTGCGGTTAGTGTGTATAGGTGCTGGTGAGGATAAAGGATGACCAGTCCCAGTGATATAAAAAATAGAACAGCTGTGCTGTAAAGTCTTTCAGCGGTACAATGCACTGCAGTAGAATAGATAACTACCAGTGTGGCAGAACCGCACAGATACGGTAATACATTGTATAGACACATCTATATAACTTTTAATGTACTTTTAATAGAAAACTAATTTTCCTTGGGTCCCCTTTAAGGGCTAAAACTGGACAGAACAGGCCTCTTATAGGCTGAGGGAGTGGGATGTAGCTGGCAATCAATCTCTTACCAGCATAATGTAACACAACACATAAATAACATTAAACACATTAATATTAAATAACGACCAAACTATTTGAGAAGAAAACGGACTGTAACAAGACCTTAAGATATAACAGTTGTCATCCTCGCAGGATGATTCGCTCATAACCGTGCAGCCAGATGCTGCGTGCTAGACGTATCACAGAAAAGGACTCAGACCTAAAAAAAAACTTTTAAAAAACTGACTGCACAATTTAGTGAAAGGGGTTATCCAAGAGATCTACTTGATGAGTGCAGAAGGGATGTCTTGGATAAACCAAGAGAAGACACGCATACCATTTGTGAGTACATCCAGCCACTTATCCCCCTTCATTGGAAGGATTCTTAATAAGCACTGGTATATTCTTGGGAGAAATCAGTCTAATGTAAAAGAATTTAACAATTCTCCTTTACTATCATACAGAAGAGGTGATCATTTAAAGGACAAGTTAGTGAAATCAGCGTGATGGGCAGAGATACAGTATTTAAAGCGACTCTGTACCCACAATCTGTCCCCCCCAAACCACTTGTACCTTTGGATAGCTGCTTTTAATCCAAGATCTGTCCTGGGGTCCGTTCGGTAGGTGATGCAGTTATTGTCCTAAAAAACAACTTTTAAACTTGCAGCCCCGTGCCCAACGGGAGTATCTGTGCCCTAACTTTGCACCACCCCTCCGTCCCTGCTCCCCACCCTCCTCATCATTAGGAATGCCCCAGAACATTTTCTCCATGCTGAACATTGCACAGGTCCTTAACGATCCAGCGCATGTGCCGGCTGCCACAGGTGGGGAATAAGAGGCAATCTGCTTGGAGCATTCCTAATGATGAAGAGGGCAGGGAGGAGGGACAGAGGTTGTGCCAGCCTAATGCATACACAATCTAGGCCACGACCATTGGGCACGGGGCTGCCAGTTTAAAAGTTGTTTTTTAGGACAATAACTGCATCACCTGCCAAACGGACCCCAGGACAGATCTCAGATCTGGGATTAAAAACAGCTTTCTGAAGGTACAAGTGGTTTGGAGGGGTCAGATTGTGGGTACAGAGTCGCTTAAACCACAAAAAAAAAAACAGGCTCATACCCATGTCTGGGCTGTATAAATTGCAAGCTTATGGAGAAAGGTCCCAATTTTATACATCCGATGACTAAGAAAGAATATGACAATAAACATTCTCTGACCTGCAATTCTGATTTTATTATTTATACTTTGTGATGTCCATGCAGTTTAGTCTTTGTTGGTGAAACTTCCTATGATTAAAAAACTTGTTTAAATCACCACAGATATACAATAAGAAAATGCAAGAAAGACTGTTTCAAAGCACTTCTGGGAAGCAGGACATTCCGAAAAGGATTTAAAGGAGAACTCCAGGTAGAGTTTAAAGAAAAAAAAAAAAAAAAGTAAAAAAGTGTTTATTAATAAAAGGCTCCCTCCCCTAATAAAAGTCCAAATCATCCCCCTTTTTCCCATTTTATAAATATAAATTAATAAATAAACAAATAAATAAACATATTTGGTATCGCCGCGTGTGTAATCGGCCGAACTATTAATCACATTCCTGATCTCGCACGGTAAACGGCGTCAGCGCAAAAAAATTCCAAAGTGCGAAATTGCGCATTTTTTGTCACATCAAATCCAGAAAAAATTTAATAAAAAGCGATCAAAAAGTCGTATTTGTGCAATCAAGGTACCGATAGAAAGAACACATCATGGCGCAAAAAACAACACCTGACACAGCCCCATAGACCAAAGGATAAAAGCGCTATAAGCCTGGGAATGGAGCGATTTTAAGGAACATATATTTGTAAACAATGGTTGAATTTTTTAAAAGCCATCAGATACAATATAAGTTATACATGTTATATATTGTTGTAATCGTAATGACTTGACGAACATATATAACAAGTCAGTTTTACCATAGGGCGAACGGCGTAAATGCAAAACTCCCCGAAATCAAAACAAATTCGTTTTTTTTTTTCAATTTGACAGCGCAAATTATTTTTTTCCGGTTTCGCAGCATATTTTATGGAAAAATAATGCGGTCATTGCAAAGTACAATTGGTTTCGCAAAAAATTAACGCTCATATAAGTCTCTAGGTGAAAAAATGCAAGAGCTATGGAGTTTTAAACATAAAATGGAAAATGCAAAAGCGCAAAAACGAAAATTGGCTTTGACCTTAAGGGGTTAAACTTTTAATGTACTTTTAATAGAAAACAAGTTTTTCTTATCCGGAGTTCCCATTTAAGATTCATGTTGGTTGATAGGATCCTACCCCCAAAAAGAGGTGGGGATAGAATAACTATGTTAAAGAAAAGAGAACTCCAATGTATTTTCAAATTAAATTCTTTAAAGGGGTAGTGCGGCGCTAAACAATTATTCACTAAATAACACACATTACAAAGTTATACAACTTTGTAATGTATGTTATGTTAGTGAATGGCCCCCTTCCCTGTGTTTCCCCCCACCCATGCCACCTCCGGAAGTGTAGTGCTCTATACTCACCTGATGCGTGTCGACCCCCGTCCGCCATCTTGCGACAATGATGTAATCTTTGGGCGGCCGGCCAAACCGCTCCGACCGTCCCTCGTGCCACGGGGAAGATGGCCATTCACTAACATAACAGACATTACAAAGTTGTATAACTTTATAATGTGTGTTATTTAGTGAATAATTGTTTAGCTCCGCACTACCCCTTTAAGACCATCAGGTTTAAATGTTGAATATAAAACACCAAGTGCGATGTTCAAGTAGGTCAACCCTGAAATGGGATTTGTGGTACGTGAAACATCTCTCTCGGTGTACAACTCAAGGCCCTATTCCACGGGCCGACAGTAAGGAGCAAACGAGTGCTGTCATCGTTCGTTTGCTCCTCGTTCGCCGCTCGCTGCTGCTGCTATTACACGCGGCAGCAGCGAGCGGGTGAGTCCGAGGAGGGCCAGGGGGAGCTGCCCAGGTGATCGTTGATCCAATAGGATATAGCGGCGGTCTGCTGATCGTTGCTATATAAGTCGTTTGTCTTTCAACATGTTGAAAGATGAACGACTTCAACAATCAGCCGACATGAACAATGTCGGCTGATCGTTGCCTCCTGTTACACGGGACGATTATTGGCCGTAACCGCCGAATACGGCCCATGATTGTTCTGTGGAATAGGGCCTTTAGTGTATATATGTATATTATAATGATTAATTATATTGATCTAATCATACATTCTTTGTATTTTTGTATTATAGAAATTGAATAAGCAAAGACTGGATGACGGCCGACCGAGTGGACCAAGAAGGGAGCATGCAACAATTTTCTTATATCCCTTACTTTGAAATCGCTATGTGTGACCAGCTGCAAAAGATTTAGGAAGCGGCACTTACGTATGAAGGGACCTGGAGAGGTCTAGATGGGCAAAGGGTTAAACCAGCTGTACCTCAACTGGAGAGATCCAGGGGAGTTGAACGCTGGCGGAGCCTGGAACCCATAACGGAATGAAAGCCGCGGAGGGCGTATGAATTCCTACAGCAGCATGTGAATGGGAACACTAAGCTAATGCGTTATCTACAAGGTTGCTACTTATCTCAGTGCTCCGAATCCCCGGAATGGTTCCACAAGATAGGATCTGATCATCCAGTGATCTGCTTTTTTGTTTATATTTGAAGTTTTCAAGCTGTTTACTATATTTTAAATTTCACTTGATCACTAAGGGGTTAAACACTGAGAAACCAAAAAGTTACCACACATGGACTTTAACACATATGGACACTGATTTCTCCCTAATAAACAGGGGGAACGTACGAGATGGACATTTCACTCGACCAATGAGATTGGACTTTCACAATCATGGACATTTGGACACACCAATCTCGGTGGAATTGTATATTAAGTACATAGGTATAAAATGTTGTATTGCACTTGGTTTGTTGAGCTTGAAAAAGGCCGTGTGAGACGGATGAAACAGCGATTCTTTGCTGTGATGCACATTATGGTTATGCAATAAATTTTTTCTCAAGTTTGGGAATGCTGCTGGCTTCATTTTGGATATCTTTCTATCCATCATCCATTTATCTATCTATCTATCTATCTATCTATCTATCTATCTATCTATCTATCTATCTATCTATCTATCTATCTATCCATCATCTATCTATCTATTTCCTATCTATATATCTCATCTATCTACTATCAATATGCAAATTACACCTAGCAATGATCTGGTATCTGATTGGCTGTCTGCTTTCTTTATGACATCACAGAGTGACATCAGCCACACATGATGACATACATGAATGATAAGGTGCTGCAGATTTCGGAACTCTTCAGAGTTGGAGTAGGAGTATAGGTGTAAGTATCTCCCCCTCCCCTCCCCTCCCCCACCCTATGCTCCGCCCTCTGCCCCCGAGCCTGGTGTCCCCCAAATATCACACAATAGAAAACTTACATAGGTGAGTGATCGGCTAGATCCATAGAAACACCAAGAAGCCGCTCTAAAAATATTTCTTGTCTCTTCCTCAGGTTCTCTTGTTGTATGACAGAGATCGCTATGTTGGCTATGAATGTAAGGGCCTGTTCACACTGTCCCAGACTCTATGTATCTCCACTGCAGTCACCAGGACACCATGTGTCAGCCTGTAGGGGGCGCTGCACCCATCACAGCCACAGTTACTTCCTCCAATCTCCACAATTCTTCCTATTTCTGACCATGAAGAGAATTGATGGATTAGAGATTGGGGAGATTTATCCTGCTGTCCTATAGGAAGATGCTTCTCACTGCCCCTAGCAACCAGAGCTCTCATAGCAACCAATCACAACCCAGCTTTTATTTTACAAGAGCAATGTGAGAAATGAAAGCTGAGCTGTGATTGGCTGTTGTGGGCAACAAGGAGAATCTTACTGTAAGATAGAGCCATAAAGCTCCAGCAAGGTACCTGCTGTGTGTATATATATATTTCATCAAGAGTAACAGCTGAAATCTTCCAATGATACTAACTTGCTTTACCCTGTTTTATCATTACAGAAATGGTCTACAGTGTGCGACTTGCACTGTAAGTATCACCATCAACCCACCCCCCAATGTCCTACCACGCCACCACCCATCCTATGCCATCAACTCATCCACCACCATCCTACATCGCCCCACCCCCACCATCCTCTGTCCCCCGCCATCCCCCACCCTCCGCAATCCCCCCACCCCCACCATCCTTCATCCCCCCACCATCCTCCATCCCCGCTACCATCCTCCTCACCATCCCCCTGCCAGTCTCTCCATGATCCTCACCACCATTACCCCCCACAATCCTCCCCACTATCCTCTCCGCCCTCCCGCCATCCTCTCTGAACTCCCTCCACGCTCCCCATTTGTCCCCCATGTAAACAATAGAATTCTACAACCAACATGGGAGAGGGATTCAGTGTTTTACTTATATTCAACATCTCAGTAAATCTGTTTTTTTTTTTTTTTTTGTTTTTTTTTTACAGCTGAGGATCCAGATCCCTGGGTCAAGGACCCTGATGAGCTGTGAGTATCACCCCCCCCCACACACACACACACCGCCACGTATGGTAACATCACAATGCCCTGCCTCATGGGGCCGGGGCTTCTATCATTGTGATAGGTGTCCATGCTCTGGTATAGTAAACTGTGCGTTGCTGGTTACTCTTTGTCCATTAAAGTAAATGATGATAATGTGCATGGCCGCTTAATTTCATATCCCCTATGGCCACTTATGTCCTTATACCTTATGGCCACTTATGACCTTATACCCCATGGTCACTTTCTGAAATAAATATGGGAAGTTCTGTGTATCACTAGTTGTGGAAGACTTGTCAATATGTTTTTTTATTCTGGTTTCTCCTACAGATGGCTGTTGGTGGTCCCTCCATACTCTCAGGTTGTCAGGTATGTGTAGTCTTCCTTGTAGAAGGGAAAAAATTCAAAACATCTGAATATTTTATATAGCTAACCCTATATAGCTGCTAAAAGATATTACTAATCATCATTTTTCCCCACGTTATAACAGGATTGACAAATACAATATCGATGAGGACGAAGGACCTAATGAGGCGTGATTATCACCCCCCTTTCACACCTCACCCCACGGCCACTTATATCCTTATACCCCATGGCCACTTATCTCCTTATACCCCATGGCCACTTATCTCCTTATACCCCATGGCCACTTATCTCCTTATACCCCATGGCCTCTTATCTCCTTATACCCCATGGCCACTCATGTCCTTATACCCCATGGCCTCTTATCTCCTTATACCCCATGGCCTCTTATCTCCTTATACCCCATGGCCACTCATGTTCTTATACCCCATGGCCTCTTATCTCCTTATACCCCATGGCCTCTTATCTCCTTATACCCCATGGCCACTCATGTTCTTATACCCCATGGCCTCTTATCTCCTTATACCCCATGGCCTCTTATCTCCTTATACCCCATGGCCACTCATGTTCTTATACCCCATGGCCTCTTATCTCCTTATACCCCATGGCCTCTTATCTCCTTATACCCCATGGCCTCTTATCTCCTTATACCCCATGGCCACTCATGTTCTTATACCCCATGGCCTCTTATCTCCTTATAACCCATGGCCACTTATCTCCTTATACCCCATGGCCACTCATGTTCTTATACCCCATGGCCTCTTATCTCCTTATACCCCATGGCCACTTATCTCCTGGGTATTGTGGGTAGTTCTATGCATCACTAGTTGTGGAAGACTTGTCAATATGTTTCTTCTTCTGGCTTCTCTTGCAGATGGCTCTCCTTGGTCCGTTTGGCCCCTCACGCTTTCAGGTATGGTGGAGTCTTCCTTGCAGAAGGAAAAGTAATCCAAACATTTAAATATTTTCTGTAGATTCCATTTATGTTATGTTATCCTAACCTGTCTGATTAGGCAGAGAATGGCTGTGTGTTATAGGACAAATATGGTGTCAGGAGGATTATCCTCTATTAAATGATTGACTTATGGCAGTGCTCCCCAATCTGTGGGCCCCCAGCTGTAGCAAAACTACAACTCTTATGCTGAACTCACAGCTGCAACTACAACTCCCATCCTTGTCTGACAGCTGGGGGCTACCACACTACAACTCCCATTCTGGTCTGACAGCTGGGGGCTACCACACTACAACTCCCATCCTTGTCTGACAGCTGAAGGCTACCACACTACAACTCCCATCCTTGTCTGACAGCTGGAGGCTACCACATTACAACTCCCATTCTGGTCTGACAGCTGGAGGCTACCACACTACAACTCCCACCCTTGTCTGACAGCTGGAGGCTACCACACCACAACTCCCATTCTGGTCTGACAGCTGGGGGCTACCACACTACAACTCCCATCCTTGTCTGACAGCTGAAGGCTACCACACTACAACTCCCATCCTTGTCTGACAGCTGAAGGCTACCACACTACAACTCCCACCCATGTCTGACAGCTGGAGGCTACCACACTACAACTCCCATCCTTGTCTGACAGCTGGAGGCTACCACACTACAACTCCCATCCTTGTCTGACAGCTGGAGGCTACCACACTACAACTCCCACCCTTGTCTGACAGCTGGAGGCTACCACACCACAACTCCCATCCCTGTCTGACAGATAGAGGCTACCAGAGCATGATGAGGGTGATAGTTGTGAAGCTGCCTTACATGAGCAGGTTAATTAGGTTGCCTGCTAGGGTGTAACCTGGATGCACAGCTGTCAGGCAGGTCAGTGTTGTAGAGCTACTGACCTGCCTGACCTCCCCGTCCAGCATCTCTCCATCCCCCTGTGGTAACTCACCCGTCCAGGGGGTCCCAGGAGCAGCAGAGCACAGTATGGTTGGTGGAGGGGGAGGAGCCACAGATGACACCTACTCTCTGCACGGAAGGTTCTGGCAGGTAATGCACAGCCTGTGTGATCTCCTGTGTGCTGTGCAGACTCAGTGCTGGCGGCCACACATCTTCCTATATAGTTTTATGGCCCCATAACTATCTGTGCAGCCCACAGGAAGCCTGCCCTGGCATGACTGTCAAGGAGGTCCCATCAGAATGTATGGGCCCTCCTCCTCCTGCAGGTCCTGTCAGTAACAGGCTCTTCTGTATACAGAGCAGGCTGCCTGTGCCTGCAGCTCAGAGATCCAGCGGCCATGTTCCCTGAGTGGGGGCCGGCCCTGGGAAGGACCGGCCCGGGGGGCATGAGTCCCACTGCCCCCCAGCCCAGCCCGCCCCTGCCAATAGAAGACACTGATACAAAACCTGTCTGCACACACAGGCGCCATCTAGTGGTGCCAGTCATGGGACATATCCTGCTGCACAAAGATGCCACCTGATGTGAAATGCCTGCTAGAGAGTCGGTCAGTGCGCTCCTCCCCGGGGGGGGGGGGGGGGTCTCTAAACCTTCTTCATGTCAGCTTTCTTCTTGTTATTCCTTAGGATAAGATCGTTCTGCTGCTGCTACCGTCCGACCATCGTGGACTAAACTGTGAGTATACAAGATTTTTCTGTAGTCATTCCACACAATATGGCCCTTACCTACTGCTCAGAAATGTCAAAGATAGTAATAGATTTTGCCACCCACACAAGAGATGTGATCAGCCGCTGAGTGGGCGTTTCCCGCTCCTCGGCTGATTGCTGAAACCTTTACACCTGCCGATTATTGGCCGTATGTTTTTAGCAACACTCCTTGCCAATAATCGGCCCGTGTAAAAGGGGCTTAAGCTCAGCACATTTTCCTACACTTACACAGTTAGGCTATGTTCACACTATGTCAGACTACGGCCGTTGTTGCCAGGGCCGGCCTTTGGGGTGTGCGAGCTGTGCGGTTGCACAGGGCGCATCACTCCTGGCCAGCTAGGGGGCGCTCTGGCAGACAGACGTTCTGTCTATCTGCCAGAGCGCCCCCCTAGCTGGCCGCCTACCCTCCTTGCATAGGGGTTGGTTTGGGGCGCTCCAGAAGATAGACGGGCTAGGGACCTGACAAATTAATCTTCCGGGTAGGTCCCGGTAAGCTCCGCCCCCTGCCGACAAGCTCCGCCCCCGGCGCCCACCGCGGGATGATGACTCTTTACATGCCCCAACACAGCCTGCTGTGTGCCAAGATCCCATCAGTGTGGTGGCCTGTGATCTCTGCCCGGCCATGTGCCTCCTCCTCAGCAATTTGTGCAGCCTCCAGGATCCTGCCCCCCTGCTGTAAGTCTGGTGATTCTTCTCCCTCCAATCTACCTCTTTATCCTCCTATCTATCTATCTATCTATCTATCTATTATCTATCTATCTATCTCCTATCTATCTCCTATCTATCTCCTATCTATCTATCTATCTATCTATCTCCTATCTATCTCCTATCTATCTCCTATCTATCTCCTATCTATCTCCTATCTATCTCCTATCTATCTATCTATCTATCTATCTCCTATCTATCTATCTATCTCCTATCTATCTATCTATCTATCTATCTATCTATCTATCTCCTATCTATCTATCTATCTATCTATATCCTAACTATCTATCTATCTCCTATCTATCTATCTATATCCTAACTATCTATCTATCTCCTATCTATCTATCTATCTATCTATATCCTAACTATCTATCTATCTCCTATCTATCTATCTATATCCTATCTATCTATCTCCTGTCTATCTATCTATCTATCTATCTATTATCTATCTATCTATCTTCTTTTTCTTTCTCTCTGTGCAGAGTCTGTATACACTGTGGCAATCTTCATGTACACAGTTCTGACCCTGGTGCTTAGTATACATGTAGTGCCACAGTATATACAGACACTGGCATCTCTCCTTGCCTTCTAGGAGTTTTTTTTTTTTTTATAAATAAAAATGTAAAAAGAGAATTGTCCATAATGTTGTTTAAAAAACAGTGCATAACTACTACCCCAGCATACCCCAACAGCTGAAACAGTACATAACTACTACCCCCAGCATACCCCAACAGCTGAAACAGTACATAACTACTACCCCCAGCATACCCCAACTGCTGAACAGTGCATAACTACTACCCCTAGTATACCCCAACAGCTAAACAGTGCATAACTACTGCCCCCAGCATACCCCAACAGCTAAACAGTGCATAACTACTGCCCCCAGCATACCCCAACAGGTAAACAGTGCATAACTACTGCCCCCAGCATATCCCAACAGCTAAACAGTGCATAACTACTGCCCCCAGTATACCCCAACAGCTAAACAGTGCATAACTACTGCCCCAGCATACCCCAACAGCTAAACAGTGCATAACTACTGCCCCCAGCATACCCCAACAGCTAAACAGTGCATAACTACTGCCCCCAGCATACCCCAACAGCTAAACAGTGCATAACTACTGCCCCCAGCATACCCCAACAGCTAAACAGTGCATAACTACTACCCCTAGTATACCCCAACAGCTAAACAGCGCATAACTACTGCCCCCAGCATACCCCAACAGCTAAACAGTGCATAACTACTGCCCCCAGCATACCCCAACAGCTAAACAGTGCATAACTACTGCCCCCAGCATATCCCAACAGCTAAACAGTGCATAACTACTGCCCCCAGCATACCCCAACAGCTAAACAGTGCATAACTACTGCCCCCAGCATACCCCAACAGCTAAACAGTGCATAACTACTGCCCCCAGCATATCCCAACAGCTAAACAGTGCATAACTACTGCCCCCAGCATACCCCAACAGCTAAACAGTGCATAACTACTGCCCCCAGCATACCCCAACAGCTAAACAGCGCATAACTACTGCCCCCAGCATACCCCAACAGCTAAACAGTGCATACCTCCTATCTATCTATCTATCTATTTCATATCTATCTATCTATCTCCTATCTATCTATCTATCTCCTATCTATCTATCTATCTATCTATCTATCTATCTATCTATCTCCTATCCATCCATCCATCTCCTATCTATCTCCTATCCATCCATCCATCTATCTCCCTCCTATCTGTCTATCTATCTATCTATCTCCCTATCTATATCCCAACAGCTAAACAGTGCATAACTACTGCACCGAGCATATCCCAACAGGCCAAGTCCAAATTTGCTGTTTTTTAGTGAAGTCACATCTCAGAGAAAATTTCAAAAAGTGATGAAAAGGTCACATATATAACAGTTGGGGGGGGGGGGGGGTAGATGATAGATAGATAATAGATAGATAGGGGGAGATTTATCAATCATGGTGTAAAGTGAAACTGGCCCAGTTGCCCCTAGCAACCAATCAGAGTCCAGCTTTCATTCCTCACAGGCTCTTTGGAAAATGAAAGGTGGAATCTGATTGGTTGCTAGGGGCAACTGAGCCAGTTTCACTTTACACCATGTTTGATAAATCATAGATCGTACTACTATCGGGGGTCGGGTGGTTTGGGGGGCTGGGGTTTAGAGGTGGCACTCGTTGTAGTAGGATTTAGTATATCGTATCTAAATACTACAGCCTCCCGTCATGTTTGTGGTTTTATTGTGGGAGGCTGTAAGATTTAGTGTATGTCACCATAAGGGGGTATCAACAGGGGCGGGGGGGGGGGCGCCAGAAGAAAGTTTTGCACGGGGCGCCATCTTCCCTAAGGCCGGCCCTGGTTGTTGCCGATGGCAACAACGGCCGTAGTTTTTTGCGGGGTGGAACAATGCCTTAGTTTCAATGGGATCACGGCCGGAGGGTAGACACATCGTATACGCTCCGGCCGGGATCCCGTGCGGCCCCGCAAATAACTGACTGTTTTCTGCGGCTGCAATTCAATGAATTGCGGCCGTAGGAAACCCTGTCAGTTCACACTATGAAGCGAGCGGCTCCGGCCGCTCGCTCCATAGTGTGCAGGGGGAAGCTCTGATGTGGGCGCGCGCTGATGCGCCCACATAAGAGCTCTGCGGTCGGACAGATCATCCAGGCAGACATCGTATTTTTTCATTTAATAACGGCAGTTGTTGCAGATTGCAACACTGGCCCTTATCAAATAAAACAAATACATTGCATTGATTTAAATGGAATCCCAGCCGCAGTGTATACACTCTGTATACACTCTGGCTGGGATTTCTTGCGGCCGCACAAAAAACTGACATGTCAATTTTGTGTGGCCACTATTCATTGAATACCAGCCGCAAAAAAACTGACATTGCAGACAATATAAAGTTCAGCTCCGGACGCACTTTACATTGTCTGCTATGGTAAATTGGAACGCAGGCACACCTGAATGCGCCCGCATTCCAATTCAAAAGAAATTAAGTTCATCCGGCCGATACTGTAGTGCCGGCTGGGATGAACTTCACTGACAGCGGCCATTCTGTGAATTAGTAGATGGTGGAGACCGTATGGAGTGCCCAGAAATGGATGCTCTATAGTTATGGCTGGTTGCCCCCACATATCAGACATTACTGTGTTGTTAGAATTTGTGAAGATTGTTTACAGCTTATTCAGTTCTAGTCCAAGAATATTCTGTAATATTATCATTATTAATTTCTTCATCTCAATAAAGAGCCATTAGATGTGAGCTGTAATAGAAGTATAAAGTATCCTTCACCTCTTCGCTTATCATTATTGTTTGGTGTCTCTCTGATCCATACAGATTTATAGAAAAATACAGTAACATCTTCACCATCTGGCATCACCATCTGGCATTACCACCTTTAACATCTGGCATCACCATCTGCCTATAACATCTGGCATTACCATCTTACCATACCTGGCACCCTCCTCTCCGCATCTGGCAGGCACTGCTTATACTGTGCTGAATGTTCATTGGCTGGCAAGGACACACCACGGGCCCACGAATGATGACCGACAGACCTGGTACATACACATGTACTTCATCCTCTCTAGAATTCTTGCTGCGGTTAAACCTTATTTAAACAGAATTCTCCTTTAACAATTGGTTATAATAAATATTTATCTTTAGCTGTATCTTGTGTTTACTTCCATTGTCGCTGCTCATATTACAATTACTCTGATCATCTAAAACAGGGAAGGGGCAGGGTCATCTTTCCCATTGGGCAGGAGGGTAGGCGGCTGCCCGGGGGGCCATCACTCTTAGGGCTGTATTAGACGGCTCGATATTTAGGAGCAATATGAGTGCTATTATGGAGTGGGGGGGGAGTGGGGAAGCCGTAAGGAGCAGCTGAAGATCGTCCAGGAGGCCCATGGAAAACAGCAGTGCTCTGGGGCTGCCGCTCATATTACACGGAGCAATGGCCAGCAGACCGTCGCTATCGTTATCAAGACTTTGGTTCATGCAGAAAGGTAATGATCAGCTGACATCGTGCATATTTGCTGATTGTTGCCTTTCTTCATGAGCTGTTACACCAAACGATTATTGGCCGGAACAGCTGGTTATTGGCCAAGTAGGGCTGATATTCACTTAACGTAATAGTACCCATAGGGGGCCCCTCTGTGCTCTGAACTGACTGTAAAATACTGACTGACAGACAAAGCAGGGATAAGCAATTCGCTCCTCTGTCTGTCAATGTCATTCTCTCTTGTAAGAATGGGTCGGGTCGGGTCATGGAGATATCAGCACCCGAAGCCCGGCGCGCGCTGACAGCTGACAGAGTCAGATGCCCATAGAGAATGAATGGGGAGTCCGATGCTCCATCATTCTCTATGGGCATCGGACTCTCCTGTCAGCGCGCGTGCCGGGCTTCGGGCGCTGATATCTCCGTGACCCGACCGGCTCAGGAAGCGGGACCCAGCGAGTATAGGGGGATCTAACAGGGGGTCGGGAGCCTGTCACCCCGGCACGGGGGGTGACAGGTCCTCTTTAACCAAATTAACTAAGAGGAGGAGTCAGCACTGGCAAAATCACAAAGTACGCAGCGGCTATATAGCCCCCACAGTCAGCCGCTGAGCCGCGATTGACGTTTGGCACAAGATGGCGGACGCGTGTCGGCACGGATCAGGTATGTATAATGCACCACACTTCCGGGTACACGGGTGGGGGTGGTGGGACACGGGGAAGGGGGCCATTCACAGACATAACATACATTACAAAGTTGTATAACTTTGTAATGTGTGTTATTCTGTGAATAATTTTTTACCGCCGCACTACCCCTTTAAGTACCGGCCGGATGATCTTTCGGCCGCAGAGCTCTGATGTGGGCGCATCAGCGCGCGCCCGCATCAGAGCTTTCCATAGCCCAAAGTGAAGCAAGCGGCCGGAGCCGCTCGCTTCGCTGTGTGAACTGACAGGTCTTTCTGAAGCCGGAATTCACTGAATTCCGGCCACAGAAAACTGACATGTCAGTTGTTTGCGGCGGCATAGGGGATACGATGTGTATACTCCGGCCAGGATCCCATAGAACAACAGACATTGTTCCACCGTGGTAAAAGTGCGGCCGTTGTTGCCATCAGCAACAACTGCCGTACTTTTACATAGTGTGAACATAGCCTATAAGAGCAAAAACTTCTTAGAAAATCTTGTGTAATGAAAATACCAGATACTGACACACAATTATACCTCAGTAGGAAAAACTATTTGCCTAGAACTTATTAGGTTTTATCAGTAAGCTCCATAGAGAGGGAGAAATTAATCATCACGCAGATTTGTGCCCCATCCGTTGTGAGGGTGGAGCTGGGGGAAGGGAAACATCCCCATCAGGGTTAGTTACAGAATATAGAGGTGTGGTGATAGTTGCTGTCATGTTCTGGGCTGTTACTGAAAACACCTCTTTTCTCTAAAGCGGGGGAACAGGGGCGATAGAATGTGATCTGCAACTGTATTAAACATGATGGGATTTTTTTCTGTACTCGTGACATTTTAAGGCGGTGGCCGTTATACACATACATGCTATATTTATCAAAACTTTCTGTTCCACCACCCTGATGCAGGTCTCTCGCTAATTCTGCATCAGTTAGCTTTTACTCTCTCCTCTTTTTTTTTCCCCAAGACGTTTTGACAGCTTCCACCTGCGTGGAGACACATCTTACTTTTATGGTTGCTTTCTAATTCGCTACATGCTTTTTTTCTTTCCTATCTTCAGGGTCATATTCCCAATCACCTTCTCTCTCCATCTGATTGGCTATATGGCTCTAGGCCAAGGCCATGCTATCCCATCCGTTGTCCTCTATAACTCCCCCTCACTGGACTCTAACTCGATCCCAGATTTGGGGGTTGAGGGCATCCCTTCCTCAACATTTGCAAAGTTTCCAACTTCTACATCCTTAAACCTTATCCTCCCCTTTCCACTGACATACCATCTGCTTGGACATCCATCCCAATGACTTGTTTTCTTCCCTCCGCAGTCTACTCTGCACCTTACCCATCTCGACCTAGTTTCATATGTTATCCTCCCGTCCTAGTAGTCCTCTAGCTTCCTCTACCACTACGGGGTAGTGCTGTTGGGACAGTCTTCTAGGGTTCAAGGATACTCCAGAAACCCTTATCCTCCGGGTTCTGATAACAGATCCAGGGGGCCAATGCAAAAAATAACAAACATCATACCCTCCTTTTGGTTGTGATACACTATAACAGATCCAGAGGGCGAATACAAAAATAATCAACATTAGAAGGGCGGTGCAGAGTTCTGGTCCAGGTATAACTATACTGCAGGGTTCTTCCTAAACAAATGGCTTAACATGCACTTTTACTCTATAACATGCAACTAACCAGACCTTGGCGCCCAGGAACAGGGACACACAGAGCATTGTAAGAAATAAGCTTTCTTACTGTCAGGGCCCCCGGGAACACAGAGACACAGGACAGTGGGCCCTATGGCTAAGACCCCCCCACACTGTCCCTACCTGCTTGCAGAGCAGGCCTCAAATGACCGTCCGAAACTGGGCGGCGTTCCCTTTGCTGCAGTAAGTGCAAACACAAAACAAGACGAGACAAACTAACACAATAAAGAATAGTCGGCGGGCAAGGTTGGCAACAAACGGGCAGAAGAAGTACAGAGTCAGAATCCACAAGCAAAGTCAAGATCACGAAATCCAGGTCAGAAACACTAAAACACGGAACGGAGATACAAGGAAAGGTACAAGGAACTAAACCCAATAACAGACAGTAAATAAGGTACACGGTGAAACAGAAACCAGAGACAATAACCAGGTAACTAGAGGACAAGGCAAGGAACACTGAACCAAAAGACAAAGGCAAGAAACAAGCAAAGGGATCAGGAACTAGGAATACAGACAATCTGAGGAAAGGCTGGATCTAGCTGACAGACAAGCTGAACAATGCTATCAAGAGCTCAGAGTGAAGGGAGAGGCACAGGTATAAGGGATCAGAAGTCCCGGACTCCAAGCGGATAGGTGGAGCAGGAGAAACACACAATAAATAACAGAAAGCCAGAGGTGACGAGACCTGTCAATCACACCACAGCAGACACAATTATAGAACAGACCACAACAAGGAGAGTGCATGGAAAACTGAGAAAACATGGACCGGATAACAAGAGACAAGCAGAGAACATAACAAAACCAGGCACGGACTTAATGCCAAAAGTGCAATCTTTGGCGCAGCGGTCGGATCTTCACCGCAGAGGGTGGCACTAATGCCTTTTCAGGCACGATCATGACATTACCCCCCCTTTTATGAGGGGCCTCCGGACCCTCACCAGACAAACCAGACCTAGGAGGGAAAGGACCTCTTACAATGCATGTCTCAACATCGATAGAAATATCATCGTCCGTCTCCCACTCATCAGAATCAGACTCCAAGTGAGAGACAACCGGTCTCCTGACAGATCTCCCATAACCGCTCAAATCTGTACCAGTTCCAGAGCCAAATTCGGCTTTACATGAGGACACAGACACGGTACCATCACCAGGATATACAGAGCCAGTTTCCACATTGCATGAATTAGACATAGTATCTTCGGCGGGACACACAGAGCCAACTTCCACATTGCATGAATTTACAGATATAGCATTGGCAGGTTCATCAACAGGATAATGCACGTCAAAACCACCTACAAGTACCTGTGCGCCCAGATGACTATCCTGGTTGTCATCTGCACGCTGATGATCTGGCCTTGAGGGACGCTTGATACAATAGCTGATGAAATGTCCACTGTCACTGCAATAAAAACACAGTCCATTCCTTCTTCGGAGTTCTTTACGGGCCAGGGATCTTTTAATTTTGCCCAGTTGCGGAGGTTCCTCCATGGTCAACAGAGGACGAGACATAGTAGGCAAAGGTTTGGAGGGGAAAGAGGAAGGAACATCAACAACACAGGGGTGGTCTTGGCGTGGTCTTAACATGCAATCATTGGTTATCGCCAGGGAAATGGCCTCTTCAAGGGAGCTAGGGGTGGGGTGACTAACCCAAGCTTCTTTAAACGTTAAAAATGTGTTCAGGTCTCCTGAACACATGTCAGGCTCCTTGAGCGTGACCACTGGGGAGGCAGGCGTGGTAGCAGGTAGCTGCTGGGCCAATATCTGGACTTGTTTGGCCAGATCAAAAACAAGAGTAGCAAGACCCTCAAAACAGACAGATAACTCCTGTGCTGTGTCCATTACTGGCCACAAGTAAGGAGTAAAAAAGTTTATGGCTCTTGATAATATTAGGGCCCCCGGGAACACAGAGACAAGGACAAGTGGGCCCTATAGCTAAGACCCCCCCACACTCTCCCTACCTACTTGCAGTGCAGGTCCTAAACAACCAGTCCGCAACTGGGTGACGATCCCTGCACTCAAATAAGTGTGAACACAGACAAGACACAGGACAGACAAACAAGGTACAATGACAGCAGACAAGGCAAAGTCACAAAGACACACAGAAGGACAGGACCAAGAAAGCAGCAAGGAACGGAGGACCAAACGAACGGAGGAGGAAACGGTGAAGCCAAAGCCAGAACAGTGGAGCCAAAGCCAGAGAAGAAGCAAGAAGAACTGAGCACTAAGCAAGGTAAACTGAGGACTAAGGAGAACACTGAACCAAAAGACAAAGACAAGAAACAAGCAAAGGGATCAGGAACTAGGAATACAGACAATCTGAGGAAAGGCTGGATCTAGCTGACAGACAAGCTGAACAACGCTATCAAGAGCTCAGAGTGAAGGAAGAGGCACAGGTATAAGGGATCAGAAGTCCCGGACTCCAAGCGGAAAGGTGGAGCAGGAGAAACACACAGGAAATCACAGAAAGCCAGAGGTGACGAGACCTGTCAATCACAGCACAGCAGACACAATTATAGAACAGACCACAACAAGGAGAGTGCATGGAAAACTGAGAAAACATGGACTGGATCACAGAAGACAAGCAGAGAACATAACAAAACCAGGCACGGACTTAATGCCAAAAGCGCAATCTTTGGCGCAGCGGTCGGATCTTCACAACAGAGGGTGGCACTAATGCCTTTTCAGGCACGATCATGACACTTACCGTTTACAGCGCTGTTTTCACATGAGGTCTGTGCGTTCCTTCTAGGGTTGCCTTCGTGGTCCAGGTGTGCAGTATTCGATTGAGGTGTAGAGGCCACGCCCCACGTTGGGCACCAGTTACTGCTAGGGTGAGACTTAGAATAAAAGTCCCTCAGATATACCTGGGTCTTGCCAAATTGGTAGCAAAAGTAGTGTGGCAGCTGCAGTCTGCCGCGAGTATCAACCAAACACATGAGACCGCGCCAGTGTTCACGCTGATTCTGTTTATTATGGGAATAACCCTTAGTTTATATCTTAACAAGAAAACTTCAAAATGTAGGAGGAGGAGAAGAAGGAGGACACAGGCTTGTAGAGCGTTACACAAAGCATGTATACATTTTAAGAATATAACACATATAAATTAGACTCTCAACTCCACACTCCTCCATCATCCTAACCCATTCCTGACCTTCTAGTTTCACCAGGCAAGGTGTATGTGTGCGTGGAGGGTTTGCTCAACTTTTCTGTCAAAAGCAGAAACTGATCCCGGTAGAAGGAACAATCACCTGGGCCGCTAAAGGGCACACACGTACACGGCTGATAGGTCATCATGACAGGTTCTCTTTAAATGGATGACAAGTTTTTCTTCTTATTCTCGTATTACAGGAGATGGAGCGGTCACAAGGGCCAATACAGATGCCGGTCAGAGAAGCAGATGCCGGCAGGTCTGAAGCTTCTCTCCACTCGGCTTGTCCGTTGTTATTGCTCGTACGGCTCCGGTGGCGAATGCATCACTGAAAGGTCAGCCACATGCCCTATCAATAAAAATATATTGCAGCTGCTTACAGTAATTGCTTGGGCTTCCTCTGGGCTTTGACAGATCAGAAACTTCTATTTTCTCTGCGCAAGAAATTATTTATGAACCACACACTTCCTCCAAGACGTCTCAGCTGTTTCTATAAGTTGGCTCAATTTTTCACTGCTTTATCCTTGGGTCACAATACCTTGTAGCCTTCCTCTGGCAGCCGCCATTGGGTACACATGCCTCACCAGTCTCCTCCTGTGGTGGTTAACCCCTGGTGTGGTGTTATGTCGGAGGAGAGGCCGGAGGTGACTCAATGCCGGAGGTGGCTGGCCGAGATACAGCCAGACCTTGTAGTGTTATTTCGTGACGCCAGTGCCAGGTGGGCACACAGGTGCGATGGCACACCTGTGTTTATTTGACAAGGCCGCTTGTACCTTTTTCCCCTGTGGTCAGTGTCCTACCGGGCTGCTATGGGGTCCCTTGGGTTAGAGTGATCACAGATGGCCTGAGTGTTATAGTGACCCTCCCGGACTATCGGATCTGCCACCCACAGAAAGGGGAAGTGTCCCAAGGTTGCAGTGTGTGCTGTGTTGGTGGAAAGTGAGAAATCATAGTGTCTCTTTAACGTAAGGAAGGCTGTTTTACTAGTTGCAAATGTACATCAGGTCATACAGATTCAACAGTATGAGGTTTCTCTGGATAAAGCACTTGGTAACACACTTGACAATAGTTCTGGACAAATACTTGACAATACAGCAACCTGATCTGTAGTAGAAGTGCAGTGTAGGATATATATATAGTCACACCGACTGGGGAGTGTGCTGAGTGATACGAAGAAACAGAGTAGTAGAGAGGAGGATGCCGTGAGAGTCCCAGCCCAGGTAGTACTGTGCTCTGCTGGGATGTTGGAGGATGAGGTAGAATACTTAGAAGAAGAACAACACCTGTGCCCGTGTATTGACCTTGAATAGTCTTCACACCACCTTATGCCCACTAAACTCGGCTAAACCTTCCTAGAGGGTGACACAGGCCCCAGACCTAGTTACCTGGGATGAGCGGAATGCTGAGGGTTCCCTGCTGACACCTGCGCTGTGAGATAGAATTCCTAGGCTTACTGCAACTTTGCTCTATCTAGCTCAGTTCCTAGCTCTTTGGCTTTCGTGGATACTGTCCTGCTCTGTGACGTCTCCTTGTCCACGGAGTGGGTTGAGGTTGTCTTTGGCTTGTCCTCTCCTAAGAGGGGTTTAACAGTGCATAGTGCTGTGTAGCGTTACTTGTGAGAAAGTTGTTTGCAGCGTACTGTCTTGCGTCCTTCCCATACGGGGTTCTAGCTAAGACAGCTTTGAGGGTACGGGGACCTGGCAGAGGTCCAGGGCCCAGATAGGACCACTGTGGAGAGCTATCTAGCTTGTGTCCTTCCTCCACAATGCCTAACACGAAAGACCTTTGCTCCACCTTCACCCATGTGACTTACTTCCCTAGTGTAACTAATGTGTTCTGTGAGTGAGTGAAGAGTGCTACAGAAGAAATAAGAAAAGAGTTGATAGGAGAGAAGAAAAACAGGTTCCTACTGGTCTGCAGATTCAGGTGACACATAAAGAAACAATCCCTTTACATTCTTCAGCTGTGGGGCTTCCAAATACACATATACAATACAGCGACATCTAGTGGTGAACGTTAGTACTACTTTCATCACCACACAAGTACAATAAGTACAGACTTTTGCGATGGGTGTATATAACTGAAACACGCGTGGTAGGACACCACCCTTTCCCTAACCATGTCCCTGCTTAATCTAAGCCTCTTATCATATTTACTCACTTTACCAGGTATTTAATGGATTGGCTTAAAGGGGTTCTCTATTTCAAAACAATAAAGCTTGGTAGACTAGGCTTCCGATTTTTGCACCATCCAGTGACAACTATAGAAAGCCTGGTGATATAGATTCTGCTATTGTTAAGTAAGAACACTGGTGATTCCCCAATTTCAGACCCTTTGAAAAGTGTACTCTAATGTAAAAGAATTGTTTTCAGATCATCTGTTGTCAAAAAGTTAACAAGATCTGTAAATGACTTTTAAAAAAAAAAAAATCTCAATTGTTCCAGTACTTGTCATCTGCTGTGGTGTATTCTTCCCAGTCTGACACAGTGCTCTCTGCTGCCAGCTCTGTCCATGTCAGGAACTGCCCAGAGCGGGAGAGGTTTTCTATGGGGATTTGCTACTGCACTGGACAGTTCCTGATACGGACAGAGGTGGCAGCAGAGAGCACTGTGTCAGACTGCAAAGAATACACCACTTCCTGCAGGACAAACAGCAGCTCAGTTTAACATATCCATTTTATGGAAAAAACTTTATTAAATTAATTAAATTAAACATTATTAAAAAAAAAATCTAAATCTAGATCTAGATCTAAACATCCGTTTTTTAGCATACACAAAAATGTAGTTCACCAACTTTTTCTGTATGTTAAAAGTAACTATTTAAAAACGGATCGGTTAAGCAGACTCCATAAACACTGTGTGAACCTAGCCTTACTTTCTGTCACCAGTTGATTTGAAAATATTTTTTTTCACCAGAGTACCCCTCTATCTAACCTGCTGATATGTCCCTATAGAGCACGAGGCACTGACAAGGAAGGTCATTTTCTTGTCCAGATCTTGGCTGGGGCTGGTTGAAGGGTTCTGACTTGAGAATGGAGTGGGGGATCTGACAAAAAAATTACTCTGGGCTGGGGGTGGGGGAACATAGAAAAGAAGTTTTATTTACCTGTCCTTGTGCCCATGCAGAGTTGCTTCCCGATCCTGGACCCAAGCTGGCTGTCTTCTAACCCCCCCCCCCCCCCCCCCCCCCCCGGCTATTTCATGACTCAGTTAACAGATGCCTTGCTCGGCCAGTCAGTGACGGAGCAGCAGTCACTGATTGGCTGAGCGGGTTAAATCCCACCTGCTTGTGTCGTTCAAACTGGGTCATGACGTACCTGGAAACTGGGAGAAGAGGACACCCAAAGGGGTACGGGAGCCCAGCGATGCAGCGCTGTGCAGGCAGGGGAAAAAGGTGAGCATATTATCTTTTTTAACCCCCCCCCCTCCCTCCACATATAATGATTTTTTCCTTTAAAGGGGTTTTACTTACTCTCCCCCTACTCACAGGATAGGGGACAAGAATGAGACTGCAGCGCCCCCCCCCCCCCCCCATCTCTAGATTGCCGCCCTAGCTCCTTTGTTATAAATGGAGGGTTGGCCGGCAAAAAGCTGAGGTAGGACTGCCCAAAAATAGCCGAGGTCGGACCCTCCACGGTCTCATACTTGTCCTCTATTCACAGTATGGTCAAACTGTAAACCCCCTTTAAGGGTAGAGTGTGCAGGCTAACTTAAGGGTTGAGTGGGGGGAGTCTACAGTAGGGTACCTGTAGGGATCTGAATTAAAGTAGGGGTCACCTGGAGTCAGGTAGAAGACTGCAGGGGCATGGCCTGGGATGGAGTTGGTTCCCAGGAGTCCCCCTCTCCGTCTAGTCCACTGTATGAATCATCGCACTATTATTACTCATCCTATACAGGAATTCCCAGCTCTGGTATTCCGGTGATATCCGCATTATAAATAGAGATAAGCGGCAATTATTTTGGTTTGCTGTAAATTTTTAAATTGTCAGGAGTCATTCTGCCCGAGCGCCGTCCTTCCCAGAGCCAGACACTGAGAGCTTTGATCTCTACCAGAATGAGTCACATTCCTCACCATGCGAAGAGTAATGACTCATCGCTGCGCCTAGCGACCGCTCAGAACCACGTTCACCCTCCGCCGGGCAGGAGCCGCAGCCAGACCCCTCTACCTGCTCACACACCAGCCCCTCTGAATCCACTGCTGTACAGCTGCTATACATTCTGATCAGCCATGTCTTAGGGATATCTGTTCCTGGAGAAACTGCGCAATATATAATATAGAAACAATTATATTACAGTATCTTATCTTATCTACATTTACCACAATACATTTTACCAGCACCCAGTGCAATACAGCAATGGCAGCCAGCAGAAGATGTAGATGTGGCTATAGCTGCTTACAGAGTTATAAAGTCATGTTTGTAGGGATGCCTACATGGGCAGGAGCTTACTAGAGGGGGATACATACCGGTGCATTGCCCTCATCAGGAGCCTTACTACAGGATGGATTATCTTTATGGGTTGTAAAATTTACCTGGGGTGGAGGGTATGGAGGCTAACTACTAGACTAACTACCTACACGGGGTGAAGTGCCTACATGGATACTATCTGTTGGGCAGACTAACAACCTAAATACCATATGGGGACACAGAGGCGACCTTACTACTATATGGGGGCACAGAGGGGCTTTTACTACTACCATATATGGCTGCACAGAAGAAGCCTAACTACTATATGGTGGCTTAGTGGGACCCAAGTACAATATGGCTGCACAAAGGGACCTAACTACCATACGGAGGCATAGAAGGAATGTAAATAATTTATGGGAGAACACAGAGACCTAACTACTGTATAGGGGCACAGAGGGGACCTTAATACTATCTGGGGCACAGAGGGGATTTTACTACTACCGTATATGCCTGCACAGAAGAAGCCTAACTGTTATATGGTGGCTTAGTGGGACACAAGTACAATATGGTTGCACAAAGGAACCTAACTACCATACGGAGGCATAGAAGGAACCTAAATACTTTATGGGAGAACAGAGAGACCTAACTATTGTATGGGGGCACAGAGGGGATCTTACTACTACTGTATATGGCTGCACAGAAGAAGCCTAACTACTATATGGTGGCTTAGTGGGAGCCAAGTACAATATGGCTGCACAAAGAGATCTAAGTACCATACAGAGGCATAGAAGGAACCTAAATACTTCATGGGAAAACAGAGAGACCTAACTACTGTATGGGGGCACAGAGGGGACCTTACTACTATATGGGGGCACAGAAGGGATCTTACTACTACCGTATATGGCTGCACAGAAGAAGCCTAACTACTATATGGTGGCTTGGCTTAGTGGGACCCAAGTACAATATGGCTGCACAAAGGGACTTTCGGCTCTTTCTGGCGGCTCCATAGGAATGAAACAGAGCCGCGGGTCACAGGCTCTAATAAAAAGGAAGGAACCTAAATACTTTATGGGAAAACAGAGAGACCTAACTACTGTATGGGGGCACAGAGGGGGCCTTACTACTATATGGGGGCACAGAAGGGATCTTACTACTACCGTATTTGGCTGCACAGAAGAAGCCTAACTACTATATGGTGGCTTGGCTTAGTGGGACCCAAGTACAATATGGCTGCACAAAGGGACTTTCGGCTCTTTCTGGCGGCTCCATAGGAATGAAACTGAACCGCGGGTCACAGGCTCTAATAAAAAGGAAGGAACCTAAATACTTTATGGGAAAACAGAGAGACCTAACTACTGTATGGGGGCACAGAGGGGACCTTACTACTATATGGGGGCACAGAAGGGATCTTACTACTACCGTATTTGGCTGCACAGAAGAAGCCTAACTACTATATGGTGGCTTGGCTTAGTGGGACCCAAGTACAATATGGCTGCACAAAGGGACTTTCGGCTCTTTCTGGCGGCTCCATAGGAATGAAACAGAGCCGCGGGTCACAGGATCTAATAAAAACAAAGAAGCAAGGGGCCAATCTGGAAATTGCCGGGGGTACGGAGTTTGAACCCCCCGCAATCTCTTGTCCCCTATCCACAGGAAACATTTCTTTTGCCTGGACAACCCCTTCAGGGGGTTCTTTCTCCCAGAGGCCCGCTGATACCTGGAGTCAGCCCTGTCCCTCCCTCACCTCCCTGCCCTGTATGATTGATGTACAAGACCCAGTACTGAGAGCTAAATCATACAGGTGAGGGACGGTGGGGGAGGCAGGAGGCGTGCATGCTGCAGATCAGCCCAGCCTCTATGACACTTGAGCTGACATGATTTTATAATTTTGCAGGTATCATCAGCCATCCGGCGGCCACATCTGCAGCTCTGGGCCTGATATATGCAGACTCGGTCATCGATATAAATGTCCCGGACAATCTATTTAATCCCTGTATAATGAAAAGTACAGCAATGTTCACATATATATATTTTACTTTTCACCATATTCAATATCTTCTGATACACTGTAACAGCTCAGGAGAGAGACGGTGCTTCGGATGTGTTTAGCTCACAGAGCATTGCCGAGACTGGATGCAACTATAACAAACCCTCAGCTGTGAAAAGAGATGTGTGTGCAGGGTTTTACTTATATACAGGTAAAAGACACTGTTCACACCAGCATCGGAGACTCCGTCACAGATGACGGCATTTTTGACAAGAAAAATAACGCTGCAGTCGGCACTGCTATTCCTGTCAGGATGACACGCCGTGGTGGAACTTGACGGATCCTATCGTAAGTCAATGGGGTCCTCAGATGTGATGGATCCAGCAGAGTAGATTGGAGGTCGCAGCGCAGATGTGCACAGCGCCTTAGGTTGTCAGGTGACTGTCAGATCTGCAGAGCGATTCCCCTAAATGAACTGGGGTTGTGCAGAGCGGAGTGATGACGTCTGCCGCCAGTCACGGGGGGAGGGATGGAGCACGGCCCCCCGTCCACTGCAGCAGAAGTTTTTTCAGATTATAAGCTCCAGGGATCTTAATTTCCGTGTGACAGGAACGCCCGCAGCTCAATGACTTTTTTTGCCTTCTCTTCCATATTAATTTGGAATAATGTGAGAAGCGTTTTTCACGCTGGGCTTGAGTCATTGTTGCTCCTCAGACGTCAGTCCTAAAATCCTGTCTGTTTCGGCTGCAGGATCCTCCAGAATACAAAACAGTCCAGGAGCTGGCGCTCAATAGACTTATCCCGTACAGTGTTGTGTGACTCCTATCTATTATCACTGAGATTAACCATGTCCGTATACACAGGACTGGCCAAATCCACCCATCTAGCCATCTAATAGGGGTCACCAGACTCTGCCCTTACAGCAGATGTTTGGGGACGAAGGATTAGGCATGTTGGATTGCAACATGCCCGTTCTGTTGTTCACATGGGAGATAAGTCGCTGCCAAGGTGTCTGGCAATGGCTTACTCCATTCTCCCCATTCAAAAACACACTAAGCCGAGCCAGACATACATGTGTAGAGGGAAGAGAATAGAGAAATAACTGCTGGCTGAATGAGCGATCAGCTGACAGCCATATGGGCAGCTTCACTGACATCATCAGTGGAGTGACATCATAAGTCTGCTGTCATCTGAAAGACCTATAAACCATAGTACAGCGATCCATACCAATCTGTTTCTGGGAAATTAATATGCCTCCCATTATAATATACCCATCTTTTCTATAGTAGTGAAAGGCAACTCTACCCTCTTATACGGTATCATAGTGAACAGTGTGCTGTGTTATATGAAATTGCACACATAGTAAAGTAGTTTGTCAGGCAGATGAGTGATGGCCTCAAAGGTTATCTGGAAAACTGCAAATTGAAAAAAATGTGTTTTCTCCTCATCATTTAGTATTAATAATGAACTCACAAAACATCAGAAAAGGTAAAAAAGTAGTAAAATACTGCCTCCTATGTACAAGAATATAACTACTATAATACTGCCTCCTATGTACAAGAATATAACTACTATAATACTGCCTCCTATGTACAAGAATATAACTACTATAATACTGCCTCCTATGTACAAGAATATAACTACTATAATACTGCCTCCTATGTACAAGAATATAACTACTATAATACTGCCTCCTATATACAGGAATTTAACTACTATAATACTGCCTCCTATATACAGGAATATAACTACTATATTACTGCTCCTATATACAGGAATATAACTACTATAATACTGCTCCTGTATACAGCAGTGTAACTACTATAATACTGCCCCTATATACAGGAAAATAACTACTATAATACTGCTCCTATATACAAGAATATAACTACTATAATACTGCTCATATATACAGGAATGTAACTACTATACTACTGCTCCTATATACAGGAATATAACTACTATAATACTGCTCCTATATACAGGAATATAACTACTATAATACTGCTCCTATATACAGGAATGTAACTACTATACCCAGCAGCCACCCCCACCCAGCAGCCACATTCACATTTATTGTCTGGCTCAAGACCGATCCACAGATCCAATCCACATAGTGCACATTTGGAGCGGTGCAGGTCTCTAAATCTCACCACCCACAATAGTAACTACTATAATACTGCCCCTATATACAGGAATATAACTACTATAATACTGCTCCTATATACAAGAATATAACTACTATAATACTGCTCCCTATGCAGTGTCCCAGAACAGAGTTTCTTCTCTTGTTGTTTCCTTCAAAGTATTTCTTTATATCTGAGTCAGTGAAAATGTTATTGCCTCTGTTCTGGAAAACTATGGTCCACTGCAAACTGTATGATGTGTCACCCCTCTCAGTATTCAGGTCTGCTGTTTCACTAATTTCATGTATATTTGGTCCTATATGTCCTAATGGTGTGATGATGCAATGGCTTGGTGTCACGTGACTGTCCCCTGCTTCCATTGTAACCCCAATGGCCATCGAGCTTTGGCTGGGGATACCATGTGACTTCCTGTCCTACCTCAGTCTTCTCTCCACCTTTAGGGGAGAAGGGTGTGTTGCTCTGTTGTTCCTGAGTCCTATCTCCTACCTTCAAGGGGATAGGGTGTGTGTGACATCTCTCCACTGCCAGGAAAGCGATACGTGTGCTCTGCTGCTCCAGTGTCACAAGAAGTGTTCCGGTCCAGTCGGGACCTGGCTGTGTCTTTATTCTCAAGTCTCAAGATCCTCATCTATACTAAAGATCTGGGTGCCGTTCTTCAGTCATTCCTCTCATCATCTTCTCTAATCATCAACAGCAAGTATTCATCTCAGTTTCATTCCGCCCAGCATCTCAACTTCAGTATCACTACTACTCCCATCATCCAGCACGTTACTCTCACAGCCTATTGCAGCATCACCCATTACTCGGCCTTATCCAAGTCTGCCTTATTCCTGGTTGCATCCGGAGAGACTGTTGCTATGAGTTACCACCGTTATAATAAATATACAACTACCGTTGTTTCTGAACCTTGGCATTGGTGTAATTATTGGTGCCCTGACTAAGGACAATGAAGAATTGCTCGGCCTCCGCTTGGTCAGGTTCCCAGTCTACAGCTGCTATCACTCATGCCCATACCGTGACATACCATCAGGCAAGTGGCTAACCGGGTCCCTACCCAGTAATACCACCTACTACTACTCTCAGCGGAGTGGCCCAGCGCACCTATATACAAGAATATAACTACTATAATGTAAACAGTGAAGACAGAGGTCCGGGCACTCACCGATCTTCAGGAATCTTTATTCAGGCACAGTATACATCAGGGAAGGGAGGACAGGTGAAAGTGCGGGCGTACGCTACCCCAGGACAGCTGTTTCCCGGCTGATTGCCGCTTCCTCAAGCTAGGGTATTACCCTAGCTTGAGGAAGCGGCAATCAGCCGGGAAACAGCTGTCCTGGGGTAGCTTACGCCCGCACTTTCACCTGTCCTCCCTTCCCTGATGTATACTGTGCCTGAATAAAGATTCCTGAAGATCGGTGAGTGCCCGGACCTCTGTCTTCACTGTTTACATTACACATTCTTCTGTTGTACGGAGCACCCCGTTGGAATTTCTGTGTCACTGCATATCCTCCTGCTATCACAGCGTCAGTGGTGCCGACCGCATTCTGCTTTAGAGACTATAACTACTATAATACTGCTCCTATATACAAGAAAATAACTGCTATAATACTGCCCCTATATACAAGAATATAACTACTATAATACTGCCCCCTATATACAAGAATATAACTACTATAATACTGCTCCTATATACAGGAATATAACTACTATAATACTGCTCCTATATACAGGAATATAACTACTATAATACTGCTCCTATATACAGGAATATAACTACTGTGGGGAATCCTCTATCACATTCCCCCTTCCTATGATTCATGAATACTGGTGAATGGCTGTATATATAAGGTAGCAGCCCACTCTGCAGGATAATGTATGAATCTGCTGTCGCCATCCGTCGTTGCACCAGGTTTGGTCGTCACCTGGCATGGTAGCATGGAGGATGGGTGCTGTGATGCTTTGCCTTCCGTCTGCGGGCGGCTGTGGGGCTGTGTGCCCCCATTGGCTGGCTGCATTACACACTGCTCAGGATGACACAGAACCCTGGTTGTAGCTCAGTAGTGCAGTGATTGGAGGGACTGTGCAGGATTCATTCACAGAGAAGGAGCTGAGGACCAGAGGAGGCAGCATCCTCACAAGGTATGTACTGGGGGGGATTTGGACTTGTAGAGGGAACATATGTCAGACTCCGTATAGCAATTCTTTCTGAACATACATATAGCAAAGGCTCCAGGTACTCAGGGACTTGCTGGACTGACCCCTGAATGATAATGTAGAAGTTTTATGTGCAGTACTGTGTAAATACAGAAGGTCCAACCTGTGCCAAACATTCTCAACTCTGCTACATCTGTAACGGCGCGGTCTCTAGAACAAGTATAGAGCCTCAAAAGTTGTCATGTATACACAGGCCATGTTCTTATATCTGTATGAGAGCTATGGAGAGGTTATATGGTATAGTGCTATGTGTATGATGTTATATATGTGTATATTGTTATATGTGTATGTTATATATGTGTATATTGCTGTGTATAATGTTATATATGTGTATGTGTATAATGTTATATATGTGTATGTTTATATTGTTATATTGTTATATATGTGTATGTGTATGTTATATATGTGTATATTGTTGTGTATATTGTTATATTGTTATATATGTGTATGTTATATATGTGTATGTGTATAATGTTATATATGTGTATATTGTTATATATGTGTATGTTATATATGTGTATGTGTATAATGTTATATATGTGTATATTGTTATATATGTGTATAATGTTATATATGTGTATATTGTTATATATGTGTATATTGTTGTGTATAATGTTATATATGTGTATGTTTATATTGTTATATATGTGTATATTATATGTGTATGTGTATAATGTTATTTATATGTATATTGTTATATATGTGTATTATGTTATATATGTGTATGTCTATAATGTTATATATGTGTATATTGTTATATATGTGTATATTGTTGTGTATAATGTTATATATGTGTATATTGTTATATATGTGTATAATGTTATATATGTGTATATTGTTATATATGTGTATATTGTTGTGTATAATGTTATATATGTGTATGTGTATATTGTTATATATGTGTATGTGATATATGTGTATGTGTATAATGTTATGTATGTGTATGTGTATATTGCTGTGTATGTGTATATTGTTATATATGTGTATATTATTATATATGTGTATGTGTATATTGTTATATATGTGTATAATGCTATATATGTGTATATTATCATATATGTGTATGTGAATATTGCTGTGTATGTGTATAATGCTATATATGTGTATATTATTATATATGTGTATGTGTATATTGCTGTGTATGTGTATAATGCTATATGTGTGTATATTATTATATATGTGTATGTGTATATTGTTATATATGTGTATATTAGTATATATGTGTATGTGTATATTGTTATATATGTGTATAATGCTATATATGTGTATATTATTATATATGTGTATGTGTATATTGTTATATATGTGTATATTATTATATATGTGTATGTGTATATTGCTGTGTATGTGTATAATGCTATATATGTGTATATTATTATATATGTGTATGTGTATATTGCTGTGTATGTGTATATTGTTATATATGTGTATAATGTTGTATATGTGCATGTGTATATTGCTGTGTATGTGTATATTGTTCTATATGTGTATAATGTTATATATGTGCATGTGTATATTGCTGTGTATGTGTATATTGTTATATATGTGTATGATGTTACCTGCTCTATATAACTGCTCTCTTCTATATTATACTCACTGAGATATATGGAGCTGTTTACCAGTGACTTGTGGTCACTGAGGTTCGATAGACTTGCAGGGTAGAAGAGTCAGGCAGAGATTTTTTGGGGGTCATCACTAGTAGCCCCCATCCCTCCTAATGGCAGAGTAGACAGCCTCAATGTACAGAGATCCTTCCCTCCAGATGTTTCCCCTATTGAAGCCATATTTAGCATTCCCAATCTGCATATTCAGCCCATCACAAAGCTTTATAATGAATTCAGCAGCTCAGATCTACAATGAATGATGATCTAATACAGCCCTCGAAATCCACAGTAAACACTAAACTTTCTTAAAAGTAATGTCCACACAAAAATCTTATAGAAGAATTGGAAACATTGTCAATACTTTCTATTACCTGTCCTGCTCATTTCTCTTAGGGCCCTTTTCCACAGGACGATTATCGTTCGCATGATCGTTAACGATAAACGATCCAAACGATCGCTATTATGAAAGACCTGAAATCGTTCACCCATTTACATGAAAAGATAATCGTTACTTATGATCGTTCTTGCGGTCGTCTTGTCGTCGCTATTGTGTTCGGCACTACTGCGAACGACCAAACGACTTCTTATTCAATGCAAACGATTTGCGAACGAACATCGATAAAAATAGGTCCAGGTCTTATTAAACGATCAACAATTTCTCGTTCGGTCGTTAGTTGCTATTCAAACGAACGATTATCGTTTAGATTCGAACGATTTAACGATAATCTGAACGATAATCGTCCGGTGGAATAGGGCCCATAGAATAGCAGAGTAAAGATGAAAGCTATGCTGGTAGTGTGGAAAGTTATGCTCTCTGTGGAGTAGTCACAGCCCCGCCCACCTGTAGATCGGCATAAGATTCGGCAGAGTGCCAACACTACAAAGTTCTAAATTCTATTATATGTGATAATAATTGTGTACATCTGTCTTCTCCAACCTGTGGTTGCCCGGTTGTAAAACTTATGATGCATGATGGGAGTTATCATTTTGCAACAGAGAGTTATCATTTTGCAACAGATAAAGGGCCACAGGTTGGAGAGTACTGATATATATATATATATATATATATATATATATATATATATTTCCCATGTATCTCCATTTTTTTTGTTGTACTATGTGTAGTACTGCGGTTTAACCAGAAGAGGTCACTGTTTCTATTTAACAGTAGTGAAGAACAAGCACAATTGTAGTACAGACAATCTCAGCAATGGTAAAAAAAAAAAAATCATCAGTTTGTATCCAGATTAGGAGTGAGTTTAGACTCCACCAAGCTTCGATATCCTGGTACAACATCTCCTGATATAACTTGGAATGACATAAAGGAAACAGATAACAAAAATGATGTTGCCCTTTAAAATAACAAAATTGTGAGGAATCTAATTCTAGGAGATACAATGAGACAGACAGAGCTAGTGGTCAGCAAGCAGGGGAGGGGACCTGATCCTGAACCAGGACAGGGCTACCTATTGATTGATTCCTATGTATAGGATCATAATACTTAGATTCCATGTGTTATCTTGCAGGGCTCCAGAAAGATGGCGGAGCTGCAGAATTCGGTCCTCCTGAGCTTATGCATCTACAATGACTCCAATCTGACCGGCACAGGGACGCCATCTGCAGGTAACTCGCCATCATTGACGCCCATCTGTGAGAGTTGACATTGGATTGGTTTTTTTGACTTACAGGGTCTTCTGCTCATAACACAGTAATTCGGAGACCCCCCTATGATCCTTAAAAAGAAGAGATCTCAAGTAAAGAGTACCTAACGTTACACAGTTACATGATAGAGATCACACAGATTTATAAATGAATCCATGTATACATCTGTCTTCAGTAAGCTCCCCCTAGTGGTGGCTGTGAGTAGCTGGAATTGAATCAGATTAGTCTGTGTCTCCGCAGGGGATTTGGAGCTATAGCAGGAAGATGGAGCATTTGCAGCTATACGGGTGTATATCACATCGATCCGCTGAGAATTCTAGGCCTATTTAGATAAAAGGAAGGCCAATGATAGACGCGTTTTAAGGATGTGTTTATGTTACAGTATGAATGTCTGGCGGATGTATCGGCATTCTGCATTTGATCTCTTGTAGAGATTAAAGCCCCTTG